>NC_083722.1:93974181-94277211 GCF_028564815.1 Eubalaena glacialis | reverse complement strand
TCTTTCTGCCTGACTGTTTGAGCTGAGACATCCATCTCTTCCTGGCCTCAAACTGGAACTTATACCGTTAGTGCTCTGGGTTCTCAGGCCTTCGAACCCAGACTGGAGCTACACTACTGAATTTCCTGTGTCTCTAGCTTGCAGAAGGCAGATTATGGGACTTATTAGCCTTTTAAATCATGTGATCCAATTCTGATTCTCTGGAGAACTCTAATACACCCACCAAAGTATTTAAATGATCAAGAACCATGACGTTGTGTGCAAGGCCTCGAGATCACGGTGACACCCCTGCAGCCATCGGTGGTGACTCACTCCATCCTGGAAACATGGCATCAACTCTCTTAGCTCAGTGCCCTTGAAGCGGAGCCTGAGGTGGGGAGTTTGGAGCCAGTGATACGTGGAAGGAGTGCTCTCAGAAGAAACCTGGGAGGGAGGGAAGCAGGATACGGCAGGCAGTGCGCAGGCAAATGTGGTTTCAGAAGTCGGACCTGTGCGTGATCCCATGGGGAGCTCTGGAGCGTGGATTGTACCACAGATGATGCTGCTGCCCAGAGGCAAGCAGGCTTGGTTGGTATATCACAGCTGTGCCGCACTCGAGTTATCGATTATTATGTAACACGTCACCCCAACACTTAGTGGCTTAAAACAGTCATCTCTTTGCACACCTATGTTCACACAGCATCATTCACCACAGGCAAAAGGTGGAAGCTACCCAAGTGTCCATTGATGGGTGAATGGATAAGCAAAATGTGGTATACACATACAATGGAATATCTTTCAGCCTTAAAAAGGAAGTTCATCAAAACTTGGATAAATTTGGAAGGCATCATGCTAAGTGAAATAAGCCAGACGTACAAAAAACAAGTACTGTGTGATTCCATTTATAGGAGGTACTTTGAGTAGTCAAATTCATAGTGACGGATAGTAGAATGGTGCTTTCTAGGGACTGGGGTGAGGGAAAATGAGGAGTTGTTGTTTAATGGGTATAAAGCCTTGGTTTGGCAAGATGAAAAAGGTCCGAAGATTCAATGTGTCGGCTGCGCTGTACCAGCTGGGTGACGGGCACTCTGGCCCGGTAATGCGGACCTGGGGCGGCACCGACAACAGCTGCTACGGGGCCATGACCACCAGCTCTTTGCAGACTGGATCAGCCGTCACATGACCTGCTACAGCAAACTCTTCTTCAATTATCAAAATGGCACAGCCTTTGAAATGGAAGAACGTTTAAAAATTTTCTTTTAAAACAACTACATTTTTGATAGTTTAGACACCCAACCAATAGTACTCTCCCTATTAGAGCATTAACAGTGGGTCAGATACTGCCCTAAGGACTTTTTAGATATTAACAGATATAACTTCACAACCATGAGAGGTCAGTATTACTATTATCCCCATTTTACAGATGAGGAAACTGAGGTCCAAAGAGGCTAAGTAACTTGTCCAAGTTCATATGGCTGATAAGTGGTAGAGGTGAAGTTTGAAGTTCAGCATCTGGATCCATATTCGATGCTCTTCGACATATTACCATACTGCTATTCTGTAATAGAACTGATAAAAACAAAACAAAATAGAAAAGCTTGATCTCCTACTACATAATCATTTAGATTTATGATTGAGTTTAAACATAGCTCCAAGAAGTTAAGGACCAAACAGATCTATGGCCACCTTCCCAAAAAACTCCATGTACTCGGGCGTGACCCCTCAATGAGCACTTCTTCCAGAAGCAAGAATCTGGATAAGCCAAACCCAAGGCCACGCAGAACAAGGCAGAGGTGTCCTGGGAGAGCACATCTAATTGAGGCTCCACATTCCAGCTTTAGCAAACCCTTCAGTTGTAACTAATCTCCAGCAGAGAAGCCATGTAGTGAAGTGGGTATTTTGCAAGCCGATGCTGTCTCCTGGTAGTCAGATGAGGAAATCAGTCACTGATTTCCCCAGTGAGATATGTTTTCTGTTGAGCTCGTGCTTTCAATTATCCAGATGAAGAAAAATGCCGTTTGGGCGCTCTTTTCCAGATCTTGATTTTCTTGCTCATTCCCAGCTCCTGAACACTTCCTCTTCCTTAGCTACTTGGAAACAGAGATTCTGAGCTTTCTGCTTAGTGGACTGTGTGTGTGCGTGCGTGTGTGTGTGTGTGCGCGTGCGTGTGTGCGTGTTTTGTTAGGGGGAGGGGCAGGCAAGGGTGGGACAGCACTCTGAACAGTCATGAACTACCAGATAAAATGCCCTTGATCTTATAGGTTTGCTTCAAACCATCAAACGGCATCACTTGACAACCCGGCAGCCTCCAGCTGATGGATTTGCAGAAGTGCTCAAGGATAATTGGCATTTTAATGGGAAAATGCCATGTTCCCAAGTGTCAGAATAGCAATAAGATATCCCAAGGGCCATTAACACAGTTCTTGGGTAATTAAAGTTGCTCACCCATCAGTCTTGGTCTCAGAACCTCTCCTATGCTTGTAGCAGGGCTTCTGGGGGTGCCCAATTCTCACAAACCACTCAACTGGAACTGTAGTGATCAAATATCTCTTCCCATTCCAACATATGCATGTGAAAGACACCTAGGAGCAGCTGTACCTCTGTCATTGCCTTTCTTCTGTCTTATCTTTGGTCCTGGTTGGGCCCAGGTAAGAACTCTGAGAGCTATGTGTGATAGAAGGGATAATCCTTTTCTCTGTAAATGTTCTGCTGTCAACTCACTAAGGTCATATTACAAGAGGGCATTTTGAGCCACAATTTAGTGGGAGTTTCCAGGTGCCTGGGACAGTGTGCACGGTCCCCCTTGGCTTGGTGAGTAGGGCTGGCGTGACATTTTAACCTTCACTCACCCTCTTGGATGGGCACTCTGGTGTCTGCTCAGTTGTATGTGCTGGTCCTTGCTAATGTTTAATGAGCATTTGCTATGTGCCCAAGCATTACCTCACTTCATCTTTATAACTATTGTTATCTGTACAGATGAGGAAGAGGAGGTTGAGAGAGGGAGAGTAGCTTGTCCAAGGCCACACAGGATATTGGAAATAACGGTCAAACTGTCTGACTCCAGAGCTCAAGGTTCTAACCACTATGTTACCCTTCTCTCATTCACTTTTCAAAATTTGGAGGCTTCTCATGTCTGTACCTGTTTTGGAAGTATGTCCTCCTAGGAATGAGGTGTTCTTTTTTTGGCTGCGCCATGCGGCATACAGGATCTTAGTTCCCCAACCAGGGATTGAACCCGTGCCCCCTGCAGTGGAAGTGCGGAGTCTTAACCACTGGACCGCCAGGGAAGTCCCGGGAATGATTCTTAATTCTCAGTTTGTCTACCACTATCTTGGGAGTGTGGAATAGGGTGTGGGGTAAAGTGTAAGGACCCCGTGAGGGCTTTGAGACGAACCTCGTGTTGTAGCCCATTCAGGCTGCTATAAAAAAACCCACCGTAGACTGGGTGGCTTAAACAACAAACATTCACCTCTCACGGTTCCGGAGGCTGGGAAGTCCAAGATCAGGGTGCCGGCAGATTCACTGTCTGATGGGAGCCCACTTCCTGGTTGATAGACGGCCGTCTTCTCAGTGTGTCCTCACGTGGCAGAAGTTCAGAGGAGTCTCTTTTGTAAAGGCACTAATGCCACTCATGAGGGCTCTGCCCTCATGACCTAAGGGGATCCCTCCCAATACCGTCACCTCAGGGGTCAGAATTTCAACATAAGAATTCTGGGGGGACGCAAACATTTAGTCCGTAACAGCTGGTATGGTAGAGTGGTGCCTTCTTTCCCCTGACAAGGACAGTCTTCGGTAACAGATATAAGAGTCATCGTTCTGACGGGAAACAGGTGACTTACTCACAAGGGATAGTTTGTGGATTGTTTAATGCAGGGACCCTACAAAGCTGAGGGCAGGATTTGAGTCAGCCAGGAATAGGTGAGAGAAAATTCCAAGGCAGACGAAAAGTCAGAGCTGTTACCTCCTGTAGCTGTGAAGGGAAAGACGGCCAATGGTTTCAGGTCCCCAGAGAAGGTGGCTCATAGAGATGGCTGCCTGATGGGAGCCGTGCCCTTTGGTAAAGGGACACAGCCAAGCCTCAGTGAACTGGTGTGGGGAGGCCAGGGGATAAACCCCCAGCCTCATTCTTCTCCCATCTTTCACTCTCCTGCCAGTGCCTGCCATTGGGCAAAGCTGAGCAAAATCCAAAGGGCACAGGAGCCCCATTCACGGGGTGCACTTCTGGGGGCAGCCTCCCCAGGCACACAGCAGGCGAGCCAGGATGGAGACGGGTCTCAAGCGGGAAGCAAAGATATCCAGCAGCACAGAGTGATGGTATAGAAATGTGTACAGCAGGAGGCCAAGTGGGACTAACTTGTTTCCTAAGAGGTAGCTGTTGGGGAAAATACTTATTCCCCTACGTGTGTGTCTTTGTTTGGCTGGTCATTTTTTTAAAAAATAAATTTATTTATTTATTTATTTTTGGCTGCATTGGGTCTTCGTTGCTGCACACGGGCTTTCTCTCGTTGTGGCGAGCGGGGGCTACTCTTTGTTGCGGTGCGCGGGCTTCTCATTGTGGTGGCTTCTCTTGTCGCAGAGCACGGGCTCTGGAGCGCAGGCTCAGTAGCTGTGGCGCACGGGCTTAGTTGCTCCGCAGCATGTGGATCTTCCCGGACCAGGGCTCGAACCCGTGTCCCCTGCATCGGCAGACGGATTCTTAACCACTGCACCACCAGGGAAGTCCCTGGCTGGTCATTTTTTATTTGTTGTTGTTTTTAATGAAGAGAATCTTGACTTCCTTCTGCCCCTTCATTTATTCAGTAGAAGAGGAAGAATTAATTGAGTGACAAGCTTGGGACAGACCAGGTGTGGTAGCCCAGCTGCTTCCCTCTCTGTCCCTCTTGGGGACCCGCCTGCCTACACAAAGTACGTATTCAGGTCCTCTCTCAGCTGTGCGGCTATCTTAGCAGTAAATCCCTGCCTCTGAGGAGAAGGGCCAATGAGTTTCCAGGGTTGCCCAAGACTGGCGAGGTAAATACATCAAATTCTGGGAGGCAGTATTAGCAAGTCCTCTGGCCAGATCTAAATACATAGTCTGCTCTAGTTTTATCAGAAATACAACTGATATTTTGATCTCCACCTGCCTTACACCTTTGTTATCGCTCAGTTTCCAGCCTAAAGTGGGAAAGAAAAAGCTATATTTATTTAACCTCACAATTAACAACTGGGACCCAAAGTTGAAGGCAAAGAAGTATCAAAGAGGTTACTAAACTCACTTGTCTCCGGGGCTCATTAAGAAGCAGGTGAGCTGGTTTGCCACCGGGCAGCAGCCCCACTGCCTCTACCCCCTCATCAGCCAGATGTATTTGGAGTTATCTCTTACTGGTGGGAACCCAGGGGTAGCGTGGCTTCATCTCCCATCCCTCCCCATGGAGGACAGAAGGGGTAGTGCTTCATCCCAAAGCCGATGAAAGGAGTTCCAAAAGAGTCACCCCAGAATTGGGCAGGGGGAGAAGAATCAGAGAGATGGGAAGAGAAAGAAAACCACAGAGCAGCTGTGAGTCGTGTAGACACCAAGAGATGTGGCTTGATTTGGACCATCTTGCAACTAACCCACCCAAGGGATTACTCCAGCACCAAGGACAGGAGCTATGGGGTCGCTCTGGTTACTTATTCCTGTGTAACAAGCCACCCCAAAGTGCAATGGCTAAAAAGCAGCCATTTTTTATATGTCATGAGTTTGAGTTTGTGGGTCAGGAATCCGGGCAGGGCTCTGCTGAGAATTCCTCTGTCCTGTGTGGCGTCGCCTGAGGTCCTTGGTTGTGTGCAGCTGGTGGATGGGCTGGGCTGTTGACTTGGTGGGATGGCTGGAAGGCTAGGCTCAGCGGGGACTATCAATCAGAGTGCCTGCAAGTCACTCTGCCAGCACAGCCATCTCAGAATAGTCAGACTTCTGTCGTGGTGGCTCGGGTTTCCCAGGGAATGTTCCAAGAGATCCTGGTGGCAGCTGCAAGGTTTCTTATGACCTAGGCCGAGAAGTCCCAGAGTGTCCCTTCTGCTGCATTCTGCCAGCCCAGGTTCAAGGGCTCTGAGAGGAAAGAGATTCCTCATCTGCTGGAAGTTGAGGCAAAGACTCTGCAACCATCTTTATCTACCCCAGAGGCGTCTGGCAGATGTCTAGCCAGAAGGTATGGTTCAGGACAGGGAAATGAGGGTGGGAGGCCCCTCTCCCAGGGCTTCCGGTACAACTTAGTTATCTGCTCCAGGAGAAAGCCTGTGCTGGCTGCCAGCCCAACAGAAGGCATTGCCAGAGAAGCCGGGAGAGCCTCAAATAGGAAGAACAGCACCAGTTTAGAAACATTTATCTCTTCTTCCCCAGCCTGCCTCTCAACCCTTAACACGGGAGAGGAGGAAGGCTGAGAGATGGAGGGGAAGGAGCCTGAAGGAGGGACCACTCCCCTTCCCTCCAAGACCCCAGGGGTCAAAGCCAGGCATTTTCTGGGGGCTGGGAGATGAGAGTTCACTGGGATGGGCGATCGAAACTTGAAACGAGCCTGGACTGGACTTTTAAAACCTGAAAATGAATAGAGTTAGGGGATTTGTTTCATTAAGAGAGATTAGACAGAGCACACTTGAAGGCAGCAGTTGGAGAAGATATAACGGTCATTTGTAGCCTTACAGAACCCAGACTGTTCAGTCAACCGGTAACATCTGCCTCATAACACATGGGTGTTAGGCAGCTCACAGGAGACAGGTGTGTACGAGTTGAAGATGCTCCTTTCTGTAGGAAGTGCAGGACTTAGAGCTCTCTCAGATGACCCACCAGAGGGGCCCACCGTCCTTGCTCTGAGATGGAGCCAGGACACAGGGGAGGTGGGAGTTGAGAAAAACAAGGGCAATGGGCAGGGGAGGGAGAGAAGCTGGCGGGACACCAGAGGAGGGACTCCTGGACACCTGAGGCAGGGTGCCTGGGGGAAGAAAAAAAAAACATCATATTTTACATCATTCCGTGGACGTTGTGTATGTTTTGGTCAGCCGTGAACAGGAGTGTTACCTTCCGGGGTAGGATGTTGGTTTCATGCCCGCGAAGGACTCACCGCTAAGGTGAAACAGGTGCAAAGGTTCCGACTCTGTTTCCGCGAGGCTCAGAGGAGCATCGCTCACTTAGGAATAGAAACGAACACATAAGAGTGAGTATTAAAAATAGCAATCACTGTGTCAGGGTCGCGACAGGATACAGATGGCATTCTTGGTGTGGGTAATTGGAGGAGTGTTTAGTAAAGGAACTATAATATTTACAAAGGAGTGGGTGGGTGTAGGGACATACGCTGCTGTGGATAATCAACCATGCAGGGCTAGGAACACGGGGCTAGGACCACGCTGATGGCCTGAAGGGACGGGGGAAGGGCAGTTATAGGACCTGGAGGTGGCAATGGCTGCCTGGCAGGAGCTGTGCCCTTTGATGGATTCTGCCCACCCAAGACAACTCCAGAGAGGGGAAGAGGGGTTGGATTGGTAGCAGCCAACCAGAAGTCGGAGGACAAGGATGTCAGCTTCCTGGGGCACAGAGCAGCAGGGAGACTTGTAGAGAGTGAATGAGGGCAGAAAGTGGAAAACATCTTTCATCGTGACAATAAAATATTGAATATCATCTCAACAGTAGTGACCAAACAGGCATTCATTTAATTCCAGACCTCGTGCTGAGCATTTCACAGATCTTCACAGATTTAATCCTTACGACTTTTTCAGTACAGTTTCTATGAATAGTGCCCAGAGGGCAGATGAAACCAGGTCTCAGAGACATTGGGTAAATTGTCCAGAGTCACACAGCCAGGAAGTGGTAGCACTGGATCCAAAGCAGGTATTTGGGCTCCAAAGCCTGTGCCTTTGACTCTGGACTGTACTGCTTCTCCTACATAGGGAAGCAAGGAGTCCTAGGCATAGCAGGGAGTCCTGGGACATAGCAAAGCCTCGGTACTCTTAGAGATCTAACGTTAGCTCCCAAGGGGAGAAGAAATTGGGAGCCGTTGCCTCTTCCACTGTTGTCAGGACTCCCAAAGGGAGAGACTGGTCAGCCGGTTGCAGGACTGGGATGGATGGGGTGGGAGTACCTGCAGGGGGACCATGTTAAAGGGAAATATTTTTCAAAAGGTAAAATCATGCCACCTTTTGAAAGGTAAAATTATGCTTATACACATTAAGGGAACACAGGTCCAAGATTTTATTTAACTTGTTAAGCAATGGAAAACAAATCAGTTATTTCAACAACCTCAAAGAAGAATGAAAAAAAAGCAGACACATATATAGGTAGTCAGAAACGCCAGAATGGGCTTGCTAATAGATGCGATACTGTCCTGTTCCAAAGGTAGGTGGGGATCAATTGCACCTCCCCTGGACAAAATGTATTTGCTTTATAATCAGTTTCCTATGTCGACAAAAAAATTAATCAGTCCATCTAAGAAATAAATGGAAAATTGTATTCGAGCCAAACTGAGGATTATAACCCGGGAATAGACTCTCAGAGAGCTCTGAGAACTGTTCCCCCCATTAGAGGTCAAAGCACAATTATATAAGTTTTTGTGACAGAGGGCTGTACATTAAATGACCTATTATTGACAGTTTATACAGTCTAGCAAGTAGTGGGTCATGGGTAATTGTGGCCTTTTACAAGATCAAGAAGGAATGTTATCTTTTAAGGATTTGTCTTGTTGATGCTTGGAGAATGTTGCTGTTTTTGGTTGAGCTGGCATTTCTGCCGATGGGAAGGTTTTGTTGATGTATAATGCAGATCCACAGTGCACAGTAAAAGGGAGAGAGGAGGCCAAAGGGCAGAGAAAATTTTTATGTTTAATTTTTCCTTGTGTTGCCATAAAATGTGCATTTGATTTCACACAACATACAGAGTTTTGAAGTAGCTCATGAAAAACACTGCCTGAGTTCCAGGTTTCACACCACCTGTCAGCTAATCTACAGGACGCCTTTCCTCAGTTATCTCCTCCTTTGCTTCACTGAGCCTCTAATTTTGAAAGCTGTCTGAGATCATGGAGCAGGAAATGGAAGCAGAAAGTTCCAGAACTCCTGATATCCAAATCAAAATGCATGGGACCCAGACTGTCCAAGCTAGATCTTAGCTCTCTCACATGCTCTCAGACAAGGAAGATCCAAGTTTCATGAGACCTGAGGCTTATCAGTTGGTGGCGGAGGTGGTGGAAGGAGGGTCCTTTAAGAAAAAAAATGAGAAAGCTAGGTGTGAAAGTTTATATAGAATGTAAAAAGGAGTCTTGGAGCTGCAGACCCCTTCTTCTGAGATCTTATTAGGCAATTTCCCAGGAATGCTTACGTGGAAGTGTTTACATACAAATGCTTACTGGTTACAACCTGGCCTCCACTCCACTCTGAGTTTAGTAGACCAGCATCAAGGGCATCACCTGGGAGCCTGTTAGAAATGCAGCATCGCCAGCCTCCCCCTTAGACCCACTGAATCAGAATCTACCTTTCACAGGGTCCTGGGAGATTGATTCATATGCACACTAAGGGTGGGCTGACACTGATTTAGAGCCCTGTAGCGCCCCATCAACTCCCAGGACCTCCCAGGGCCCCGTGAACCCAAGGAGCCCCGGAGGCTGACATTTCCTTAGCTTCTGGGTGAGTCCTCCTCTGCTCCCCGGACTCTTTGATTGGGCCTGCTGCTGGCTAATGCTGCAGTGGCATCTGAGGAACCAAGAAACTGGAGCTCTGGCTGAGGCACTGCCGATATCTACTTGTCCTCCATTAAGGGACCGTGGTGCGTCCCTTCACAATCAAAAAGGGAGATGTGGTCCTCAAATAGAGCATGAACGACCATACATAGGACTTCTGACATCCTCGGGGCTATGGGGTGAGGGGTTAGTGGATGCTGTCTGGCCCTGTAGCCCGCTGGCCAGCACGTGCTCAGCTCTGCAGCTGGAGCCCCTCTGCCGAGAAGGCAGCCTGCAGTTCCAGAGAACGGGTGCCCAGCATCTCCCCGTCCAGCCTCCCTCCGCAGGTGACTGATGAGCGTGGGAGGACAGATGTCCGGCTCTGTCACCTCTTCCGTCGGGGTGACTCTGAAGTGTGTGTTCCACACCTGGGTCCACACTCCCCAGCAGGATCACAGTCTCATCGACCACCATGGGAACTTACTTGAGCGCACACCCTTCCCTGTCTCTCTCCCACTCCCCTAGGAGTGTTTCCTGGGGTTCCTTTCCAGATCAACTACTTATGCTCCAATCGTTGTCTCAGGGTCCACTACTGGGGAAACCCAGCATAGCACAGGGGAAGAAAGGGGTTGCAGTGAAGATCCGGGGCTGATTTTCCTTCTTCTGTGAACCATGACAGCATCTGCAAAACCAGACCCGTTGCTGGGGGACAGTTCAGTTGTGCCTGGAATAGAAGCTGTGGACAGACGTGGAATGTGGGCCTCCTACCCACTGAGCAGGCAGCGCTGAAAATCACTGTTGGGTTCACTCGCGGGTCCTCAACATGGGCATTTTGCACTAGAGAATTCTTTGCCTGGAGTGGGGTGTGTGTGTGTGTGGGGGGGTGTTCTGTGCGTTATGGGATGATTGTAGTGAGCAGAATCCCTGGCCTCTACTCACAGATGCAAGTAACACCACCAGCACCACCACCCCGGTTGTGACAATCAAATATGTCTCCAGACACCACTAAATGTTCCTGCGAGCAGAAACAAAAATAACCCCAAGGTGAGAACCACTGAGTTAACCAAACCCTTTTTCTTCTGAGCATTGGCAAGCAGAAGTCAGGCTCGCTCTCTTCCACCTGCAGTACAGCTTAAAGCCTTTTGGTTCGCTTCTGCCCTCTGCCCTCTGCCCTCTGCCCTACCTCGCCCCGAGCCCATTTCTAAAACCCACTTGTCACCGCTGCCTTTTCGAGGATGGATTTCCAGAGGGTCTGCTAATGCTAACTGGGATCCCGTTTCCGGTAAAAAGGCCCAACAAATCAGATCCCTCCTGGTCTCAGGGTTCCAGAGTGCCCTCCAGTGGCGAGAAGCCGCATTCCCTCTGGCTCCCCTCCAAATCCCAGGCCACTCAGGAAAGAACTGTGGGAGGGCAGGGTGGGAAAGGCAAGGACTTTCCCTTTGCTGGTTTCTTCTGTGAGAAAATCCACTTTCTTGCGATGTTGTTTTGAAAATTCAGCAGTGTCTTCTCCAGGCTGCTTCGACTTGGAGCGTGTTTGGGGGTGCATCCCTGAAAGATTTATCCTGCGACTTGTGTTGTGTGTATTCTCGGGCATTGTACTTTCACAGTCTGGTCAGTAAGGGAGGAATGCACATGGAATAAATAAGCAATGAGAGCAGGGGTGCATAAATCAGCCAGGGTGCTTGCGAAGGGCAGCCAGGCCCCTGTCAAGCTGTCGGGACCAGCTGGGCTGCAGGGGAGGGCTGGGACCCAGGCAGGGGCTGCTCTGCTCACTGCAGGCCTTATTCCCCGGTCTTCTTGAGGTGCACATCCCACGGACTCTGTGTTCTCTCTCCAGCCACCAGCTTTAGCACATAGCGGCTGCCGGAAAGAAAGCAGATCCAGTTCTAGAGTTTTCCAGGCCTCCCCAGGAAAGAAGCTTTAAGGGTTAAGTGGTGGCGGCATGCCCAGTAGGAGAGCCCGTACAATCCAGTTTGTAGAAAGCAGGCAAGTATACACAGAGCAAAGATTCAAAACCAGGGAGCTGGTCAGGTGGAAAGAGGAAGGGCTTGGGCACAGCGTGGAATCCCAGCCTGCCTGTCACTCCCTGCAGGACTAGGTGGGGACCACTCTGTTCTATGTGTTTTAAAACCACTACAGCGTGGAGGACTCAGAGAGGATTTATTTTTTACCTACATGAATTCCACTCGATGCTAACTCTGTGTGGGCATCCGGCCTTTCCCCTCATCACGTTCCTGTAATTGCACAAGTTCTGCTGAAGGCTCAGGGGAAACCTCGGGCACCCGTGTCATTCATCGCCGAGCCCCGATGCACTCACAGGTCTGGCCAGTAAAGGTGCATTGTCATTGTCTGTTGAATGAACGTGTAAGTCAGGGAGAAGTAAGATTTTAAAATACACGTGGGAAAAGAGAGGGAATTCGGGATTAAGGAAACAGCACAAGGGAAAACAGACGAGTGCAGTCTGTTTGGAGAACAGTGAGAAGGCTCGGTTTGACCAGAGAAAAGGGCTCAGGTAATGAAATAGCAGGAACTGATGCTCGAAGGTTGCCAAGGGTATCAAGGGTCAGAGAACAACTGATCTTAATTTCTTAAGTCATTAAACTATTCTCTAGCAGTTGTCCGAAAAGTCTCACCTTCTTTTTCTTAACAGTTATTTTGTAATGTCCCTTTATCACCCTGAGATGAAATTCACTTTTTAAATATAACCTGCTTACTCACATAATTTTCAAAAAATAAGTATAACAGCCTAACTCTAACATAAAGGAGAGATAAAAGAAATGCTATTTATAATATCATACATTGCAATACATAAATGAAGAAGTCAGATGGTTGCAACTTACAGAAAAGTTTGGATGAAAGACAATATTCAGCTGAATATTCAAATTTATAAGGAATCACCGTGGATGCAGCATCTACAAACATAGACGATTAAGGTGTCTCCTTTGGTGACTCAGATACCTTGAGGGGCCTTGCTGTTGGTGATGTTAATTTTCAAGTGGAGAACAACTTTGCATAAAGGTTCAAGCAAAGCAAAGTACAGCTATCTCCTGATTTACACATTCGTTGCATTCCTAGAAACCTTAATATATGTTAAAACTGTGCAAAAAATTTTTTTGCTGGTGTGTAGGTGGAGTTACGTTATTGACTCATGTATTATCTCCTGCTACGTGACATTATTAACAATACTTAGTGGCTGAAAACAGTAATAATCATTTATTATCTCTCATAGTTTCGCAGGGCCAGGAATTCAGACAGAGCACAGAAGGGCCAGCTTGTCTCTCCTCCATATTGTCTGGGGCCTCAGCTGGCAGACTTGAAGGCTGAGGTCTAAAATCATCTGGAGGCTTGACTGGGACTGCAAAGTCCACTTCCTAGGTGGCTCACCCACAAGACCGGCAAGCTGGTGCTGGCTGTCGGCAGGAGGCCTCAGTTCCTCCCTGTGCACATTTCCACACACAGGGCTGCTTGAGTGTTATCACAACATGGCAGCTGGCTTCCCCCCAGTGAGTGATCCAAGGGACAGAGGGAAAGACAGAAGCTATGCTTTTAATAACCCACCTCAGAAGTCACATAGCATCCCTTCTCCCACATTCTTTTCTGTAGAAGAAAGTCACTAAGTCTGGCCCACGTTCAAAGGAAGGGGAATTAGGCTCCATGGTTTGAAGGGAGGAGTGGCAATACATTTGCAGATATGTATTAAAACCACGACAGCTCAGCTAACTCAAAACTGGTTTTTCACCTACATGAAGTCCCCTCAAAAATTGTGTGATATGTAGTGTAACCATCCATTATGTGGAATAATTCTACATATGATAGGATGTCTGACACCTCGTCACCCCACCCCTACTCCACCAAACGCCAGTAACACTTCTCTATCACTGTGACAACCAAACACATCCCCTGCATTTCCATAATTCCCTCACCTTGAAAACCACTGTAATGGGTAATGGAGAGCGGCAGAAATTATGGGGCAAGGAAGCCACACAATCAGACCCTGGCATTATGAGGGTTCTAACATAGTGTGCAGGAAAATCTCCCCATTGTTTGTAAGATATGTGAGTCACACTCTGCCACTCCACCAGCCTCACTCCTCTGCTGCCCTCCCCTCCCCTTGCCCTCTGCCCTCCACTCACACCAGCTTCCTTTTGGCTCATCAGACATGCTAAGCTCCCTCATGCCTCAGGGCCTATGCACCTACTGTTCCTCTTCTCTAGAACATTTTTCTCTTCCTTTCTTATACCCACCCCTCTTCACCTCGTTCTCAGCGTTTCCTCAAATCCATCTCCCTTTTTCCCTCTAAAGATAGCCGATTCCCCTGGAGACATGGTTTGCTCAATTTGATTTTAGTTACGGCTTTTTGTGATTATGTGTTCCATTTCTGTCTCCCCTGTACAAACGCACACTCAAGGATAGCAGAGGAAGGAGAGGGGGAGGAGGGAAGCGAATGAAACTCTTGCATTAGCCACGGAGCTGGGCAGCCTCAGATAACGTGGAAGAGTGTACGGTTCCTCTTGGGCTCCCTGAATGAACAGCCCCACATATCACCTGTGAAAGGAAAGAGCGGGAAGGGCCCAGTCCCTGTTGAAATATTGGTAAAGATATATATCTGACTGCGCCCATGAACACATAAAGAGGCATATTATCTCCCCACTTCACAGTGAAAAACCACAGACGCTAATGGTGGCGTTGCTAGGTTGTTCTGCCGAGCATGATTTTCTGTTTCAGTTACTGCCGTGGTGGTGATTTAGCAGCCGGACCGTCTGAGAGATGCTCATCAGAGGTTAGGTTGTAAGTGCCAGTAGGAAAGAGATGGCCTGGGTTTGTCTATTTCTGTCTCTTTTTCTGTCTGTCTGTCTCTGTCTCTCTCTGCCTCTCACAGTATAACAGGTGGGTTAGGGAATTCTCTGGTGGTCCACTGGTTAGGACTCCGAGCTTCCACTGCAGGGGGCGCGGGTTCGATCCCCCGGTCGGGGAACTAAGATCCCACGTGCCGCGCGGCACAGCCAGAAACAAAACAAAACAGAAACAGGCAGGTTGGCCTTTATTGTCCGCCCAAATAGACCTTCCAGCTTAGGCTGTGGCCAGAGCATCACTGTAGATGGCTGGCTGGGGAACCGTGCCACTGTGATCTAGGTATACTGGGCACTCACCGCCACTCTAGAGCAGGGCTGAGTTCTCTACAGGAGATCTCGTAATCACCACCAAACATATAGAGAGCATTTACTGTGTTGCAGGTACCCTGGCCCATGGATGTGCTTCTTGCTGGCTTGCCCCTGACCTGATCTCACTGCAGACTCACAGCAGCCTCAGTAGGGCTGCTTTTGTTACTATCACCCCCATTTTACAGCTGAGTTCACTGAGTTCACTTAAATAAGTTGCTTAAGGTCAAGCTGCTGTAACACAGTGGAGCAGGGGCTTGACCTAGATTCAATCTGATTGTCCTGCCCGAGCTCTTCACATTGTCCTTCACTGCTGGTTCCTGCCCCACCAGCAGCCAGGACTCTCACTTCATCCCTTTGTCCCCTTCATTAGTCACTGGCTCTGCCTCTAGTGTCCCTGTAGGCTTTGGGGTGACTCCAAGGAAGGTGTGGAGAACCCTGGTCAAGCTGGCTGGGGATGAGGTGACATTCTTCCACTCCCTGGAGAGGGCTTCAGGTAAGAATGCAGGTGTGATCTCCAGGTCACTGCCTTACTCTCGAGCCTCCTGTAAAAGGCTGCTTCTGGCAGCTGGGGGGTTGGAGAATTCCCATGACCTCCCAAGGGTAGACATTTCATACAGATCTGCCCAGGAAAGGAGGCCTCATGATAACAGTATCTTCCCTCTGTAGAGACTTCCACCATTAAAATGCTTTCATTTATATTATTTACTTACGTAGTGAATGTCCTGAGTCTAGTCTTCAGCTTCATGGGGCATGAGTGGCAGTTGTGGTGGCAGCAGGGAGGCATTTACGAGGCTTCCTGAACCCTAGACCAGTCTCGGTAATACCCTTGAAATCTATAGCCCAGTTGTGCCCCCTGACATCCGCTCCTCGAGCCCTCCCATTCATAGTATACGCTCCTAATGCCTGTTTGCAATTCTTTTCTGCCTGAAATACCTGGTTCAGTTTCCTGAACCCTGACTGATAAACCCCATTTCCAGTCAAACACCCTGGCCCTGTAATTTTCCTTCTCTTTCTGAGGCTTCTTCTGTGTCCTTCCCAACAACATATACCAAACATTTAAAAAAATTTTTAATTTAATATTTTTGCTGTTTAATTTGACTTTCTTTCCTTTGCAATTAAAGACTCATGATAAATCACATAGGTTATCTCCTTTAATCCTCCCAACAAGTTTTGAAGTAGGCACTCTTAGCCCCATTTTGTAAATAAGGAAACTGAGGCTCAGAGAGGTTAAGTGGGGGGGTCTCCATGGGCTCTATCGTACCTTGTGTGAATTAGAAAAAGGAGCCTCATCTTGGAGGATAGGTTTCAAAATGGCACTCACTCAGCAGGTGATTACAAGAGGGCGTGCCTTCCTCTGGACTGTTGGAGCCCCAGAGCCAGAGAGCTCCGCTTGGTGAGCAGGATGGGGACTGATTTCAGTCCCCACACACCCTCCAGGTCAGGTATAAACGATAGGACAAAACCTGCCCAAATGTCCATTGCAGCCCTAGTTAAGGGTCTCACCCAAGGTCACACAGTTCTAAGTGGTAGGGCTGCTCTCCCTCATTTTTTAACAACTGTACTGTGTTGCTGGATGATGCTCTAACTTGTCACTTAGCATTTGTGCTGTTGCTTAATGTTTAATGTCTATGTGTGTGTGTTTATGAATATCTCTTCTTAGGGCCTGCTTGCTATTACACCTACACTTAGTAACTACTCAGCGCTTACAGAATAAATGAATGAATGTTCTGTTTCCTTGAATAGATTGTAAACACATGACAAGTAGGGACTATGGTTTATATCACTTTGACACCTCTATGCCTGGCACTAAGCATTTTATATAATATAAATATAATAAAGAGCTCTTGTTAATGATGAGGATGATTGTGCACTATAGGTGCGAGCTGCATCTGTGCTGTGGTGTCATGAGGTTCACTTGAGAAAGTTCCATAGAGGATGTGGGTGCTGACTGAGCTTCGAAGAATAAGATTTCTGAAGAAAAATGGGAAGGGGAGGCCACGTTGAAGGAATGGCCTGGACGAGAGCGAGAAAGAAGGATCGGCATGATAGGTTTAGAAGTAGCAGTAAGATCAGCCCAAATAAGAGAGCTGATGCGTGTCGGGGGAGTGGTTAGAAATAAAATGGGCTGAAATTAATCCCAATCCCACTTCCAGCTCCACCATATGCAATTAACCCAGACCTCTGTTTACAGGAGGAATTTGAAGCAAAGGCCACAAAACCAATACATCACAGTTCCCCAGGGACTCCAGCCACAACCCATGACACGAACCACCATCAGTGTTCTTCAGCTCTAAGAACTCAGAGAGGCCAATAGCCATAAAAGACATCCTGTAATTAAAACCATCAACCACTATCCATCTAACGTTTCAGGCAGTCTCTGTGGGAGAGTGTGGGGAGGTGGGGAGGGGAAAGTAAGGAGGGAATGCATGATGTATGTTTGTTTGTATGACTGGTTTTACAAACTCTAACCAGCCTCTGGCCATATATTATACCTCTGATACTAACGGCCTTGTCCTTTGTCATACAAATTTGTCATGATATAAATATGGGTGATAAGATTAGATAAATTGGTTAGGCCCCTAACTGACAAAATAAAAAGCATTTGGAAATCAGTTTAGGTCTTGAAGAAAGCAAATTGCCAACAAATCCAAGGAGCTCATCTTCCCAGTGAGTAAATTCTGTGGTTTGGTGCCCCAAATTGCGTGCTTCAATGTCACTCATGGCTGTCCTCAATTTGCCTGTCTGTGAAATGGAGGAAAAAACACCCTTACTCTAAATGAGGTCAGTAGTGTAAGTCTCCAAAGATAGTTCCTATCTCCAAGTGACGATTCTGGAGTGGCCATAAGTGGCTATCCTTTTCTCACCTTCCCTTCGTTAGCACTGCCGTCTGGCCGTCTCCTGGCTAAGAACCTGTAAACGGTAGGTAAGATTGGGGAGCAGCTAGGGATAAGGGCGAAGCTGTGGAAACAGAAGTCGGGCATTGCACATTTGTGCTTTGGGAATGTTCTGTGTTCTCTGTTCTTTGGTACTTCTGCCCATCTTCACACTATCTGTCTCAGTCCACTTCTTACCCTTTTCCTGCTCAATTCCGTATCTCAGGGAGGCTGCCACTCAGAAGACTGTTTCTCAGGCTCCCGTTTTGGCTGGTTTCCACCTAAAAGTTATTTGGAGGTGCTGGTGGGGTAATAGAGAGCAGAAGGGAGGGAAAGCCAGGGTATTTATCGCTCCTCTCTGCTCTGGTGACATCTTTTTGCATCTCTCCCCGCTCCCTCCATGGCTTCAGCTCCCCGCAGCAGACCTGCCGTGATTCCAACGTCCGTTAGGTGATCCCAGTACCTGGGCCCCATCAATCCCTCTCCCCCTGTTGTCCCTCCAGTGTCTGAGGGCTTCCTGCACTGGCTCATCTCTGGGGTTGCCTCACTAAGCCCTGATTGCCTTCTCCTCCTCTTCCATCTCCTGTGGTTCAAGTCCTCATACTAAATTGCCTCTGTTGTAAATACCTAGAGTGGAACCCTGACTGGGACAGCCCCAATGGGAAGCTTTTTGTGCAGTGTCTTTTTCTTTTAATTGAAGTATCCTTAGTTTACAATATTATGTTAGTTTCAAGTGTACAGCAAAGTGATTCAGTTCTTTGTTTTTTGGGTTTTTTGTGTGTGTGTTTTTTTTGGTGAGAATTATTAATTTTCAGAAGTGATTCAGTTTTATACACACACACATATATACACACACACACGTATATACACGTACATATATATACACATATACATGAGTATATGCTCTTTTTCAGATTCTTTTCCATTATAGGTTATTACAAGATATTGAGTATAGTTCCCTGTGCTATACAGTAGGTCCTTGTTGTTTGCCTATTTTATATATAGTAGTGTATATCTGTTAATCCCACATTCCCAGTGTATCCCTCCCCGCCTTCCCCCTTTGGTAACCATAGTTTGTTTTCTATGTCTGTGAATCTATTTCTGTCTTGTAAATAAGTTATTTGTATCATTTTCTTTAGATTCCACATATAAGTGATATCATATGATATTTTTCTTTCTCTGTCTGACTGACCTCACTCAGTATGATAATTTCTGTGTCCATCCATGTTGCTGCAAATGGCATTATTTCATTCTTTTTTATGGCTGAGTAATTCCATTGTATATGTGTACCACATCTTTATCCATTCACCTATCAATAGACATTTAGGTTGCTTCCATGTCTTGGCTATTATAAATAGTGCTGCTATGAACATTGGGGTGCGTGTATCTTTTCAAATTAGAGTTTTCTCCAGATATATGCCCAGGAGTGGGATTGCAGGAGTGCAGTATGTTTATCAGGACCTTCTGGTTGCAAGGGTAACCAATATGAATCTGTACGACAATTCTCAGGTTAAGAAATGTCACGTTTCTTTATGTTTCTCTGATCAACTTAAAACTGGCTCAATCCCCCACCTGCCTGGTGGGCTGGATGTCCCTTATCAGACATCACTGGGACTCATCCCCATACTGTGTGTAAGAATCTCAGGTTCACCCTGTCTTTAGGGAATGGACAGGGATCTGGTCCTTGATTCACCAGGTTCCCTACTGTTACCGTCACTTTTTCTGCTTCATGACCCCACTGTCAAGTTCAGGTTCTCCATCACTGATCAGACTGCTTTTCTGGGTGGGCGTTTTCACAGAAACGCCCCTCCCAATAGTCTTCTCCACCTATGACAGCCTCGGCCACATGGGACCCTTGACGAAACAATCAAGACTGTCATGTCTGGTGTCCAGCCTCCCTGGCACCCCCTTCAGAGTAGCAGCCCCTTCTCGGTTGCTGCATAGGACCACCCCAGCTTGCTGGAAGCCACCACTCTGCATCAGTCTCCCTGGGTCAGGCCACACCTCCTCCTGCTTGACCCCAGGCATGCCACCTGACACACTGTCCAACTCCATTCGCCCTAGGGGCCTGGAACACCGGCCTCAAGCTGGAGGGCTGCAGTCTGGGCAGCGCCCACAGCTGTGTTCTGTTTGGCGCTCAGAATGTTTTTAACATTTTTAAAATTTGCAACAGTTTAAAATTGATCCATTTTACATAAAAATCTGAACTTCCCTCTTTTCTTGTAAAATCAGAAAAATCCCGCCACAGTGACCGCACAAAGCCTGGTGCCAAGAATCACGCAGAGCTGAATAGCCGGTGTCCCTTCAGAGGGGCCCTCTCTTCTGGCTCATTTCTTTCATGGAGTGTGGACTGCCTACCCCCAGGCACCAGATGGGCCAGCTCCACGTCAGCCCTTCAGAGCAAGGCCTGTACATTCTTTCCTGGTGCAGCGCTCCACGACCCAAAAGGCTTGGGTGGTGCTGGGGAGAAGGACAAGCACCTCTCTCTCTTTTTTTAAAATTAATTAATTAATTAATTAATTTTTGGCTGTGTTGGGTCTTCGTTTCTGTGCGAGGGCTTTCTCCAGTTGCAGCGAGTGGGGGCCACTCTTCATCGCGGTGCGTGGGCCTCTCACTGTCGCGGCCTCTCCCGTTGCGGAACACAGGCTCCAGAGGCGCAGGCTCAGTAGTTGTGGCTCACGGGCTTAGTTGCTCCGCAGCATGTGGGATCTTCCCAGACCAGGGCTCGAACCCGTGTCCCCTGCATTGGCAGGCACATTCTTAACCACTGCACCACCAGGGAAGCCCGCACCTCTCATTTTGTGTGTGTGTGTGTGTGTGTGTGTGATTAGTTTATTACTACAGTTAACTTTTTTTTTTAAATCAAGATGTTACACCATCTCAAACTGGTTAGTTTATTATGAAAGTAACAAAAAAGCCAACTCATACTAGTTTAGGCAGAAAATGTGAATTTATAAGGGTATAGGGGTATCTCTGAGAACTCAGAGGTGAAAACCCACATGGGTCTTGGGAAGGAACTAGCACTGACTGACCTTTAAAAGTCTGGACTGTCTGTCTCTCCACCTCTCATCCCTGCCTCTACATCTCTGCTTCATTCTTTCCTTCTCTCTCCGGAAAATTCTCCCCTGCTTCTCTGTGAAAGATGCCCTGCTAACAACTGCCAGGAGTGTACCTTAAAGATCCGGGCACCCCAAGAGAATGACTCTCTTTCACTGGGTCCCACTTCAAAATTCCCAAGGCAGGAACTTTGATGGGCCCAACAAGAGTCAAGCCCCAGAGGCAGACCAATCACTGAGAGCGTGGGAGGGGCCACGCGTTTCCACGTGTTACAGAGCAGCGCTGAACTAAGGGGGTGTGGCTGCTAAGGGGAGAGGGTTGTGAACGGGGCAGACCCTCAGAAGGTGTCCCACCCTCCACCCTACCTCGTCCCTCACAGCACTTATGCCAATGATGAGGGGCACTTGCTTTCGAAGTTTCCGTGGTCTGGGTCTCTGGCACAAAAAAATGGCGCCAAGAGCGAGCCGTGAAAGATTCATTAAATGCGTGCCTCTCTGTGAGGGAAGCGATGCCAAACCTCGTTCGTGCTCATCATTAATTCAGTACCAGGCTGGACTCTTTGGCTCAGAGCTTTCAGCTTAAAACAAATAAGCTTGGATGTACAGTCAGCCCGTGGTTGTCTGCAGGTGATCTGTGATGACACTGGCTTCTCTCTGGCACACCTTCCTTTCAAAGGTATTGCCAATTAACCGATTCTACATAGCCCTAACGGCCCCTTGGAGGACATTTGGGGCTCCAGATTTGTAGTTAGCACCTTTCTTTGCTTAATTACAGTGTTATGGATATCTCTACACCCTCTGTTTACTCTGCCTGCTGAGATGCTTGCTGACAGCCAAGTGCCACCTGCCTGGCTCCAGGGAAGGTTAATGATGAGCCCTTTCATCAGGCAGAGGATAAGCTTCTACCCCCAGGGAGAAGTGGCTGGGAGGAGAGGAGCAGGGCAAGCACCAGGTGGGAAAATTGCTTCTTGGTTCCCTGCCTCTCCAGAGTCAGGTCTTTACAGAGGAGTTTTCTTTTGTTCTTAGAATGAACATAGTAGCTCACATTACTGAGCTCTTACTCTGTGCCTGTTGCTTTGTTTGGTGGCCAGTCTCCAAGATAGCCCCCCGTGTCCTTGCTTCCTGGTACCCATACCCTTGGGTAGTCCCTTCACATGATGAACCAGAGCTGACCCATGGGACCAACAGCATAGCACAGAAGGGACAATATGTGACTGTGGAGGGCAGCTTCTGTCTTGGCCTCTTGGATAGCTTGCTCTGGGGGAAGCCAGCCACCATGTTGTGAGGACACTCAAGCAGTCCTCTGGAAAGACCCATGTGCAGAGGAACTCAGGGCTTCCACCTACAGCCAGCACCAACTTGCCAGCCATGTGTGTGAGCCTTCTTGGAAATGGATGCTTCAGCCCTGGTCAAGCTTTCAAAAGATCCTAGCTCCCAGATTAAGTCTTCTGAGGCCCCAGAAATTGTGAAACAGAGATAAGCTGTCCCAATTGTGATCCATCTGAATTGTCCCCACAAACTGTAGGATAGAATAAATGATTATTGTCGTTTTAAGTCATTAAGTTTTGGGGTGGTTTGTCATATGGTAATAGACCACTAAAAAGCTCTATTTGTACGCTACAGCATTATTTCATGTCATCACACAATAGCCTATCAGGTGGATGTCAGTCATTTCACAAGTGGAGGAACTGAGGCATAGGAAGTTTTCTCACTTGCCTAGTCCACATCGCTAAATACCAGTTTGGTTGGTGTCCCGTCCATACGCCCTTAGTCCTTGCTACGTCCTTCTGCAAGTACCTGCAACTCTCCATCTGAAAGTTTTCTCTCCACCCCGACATAGGGCAGGTCAGAATTGCCAGAAGTTAATGCTTCCATGAGTAGCCCTCAGCTACTACACATATGACGTAGAGGATTAAACCCCCAGCTTCCTTACCTCGTAGGTAGGATCACTCTTAGTCGTGTTTTACAAAGTCTCCCAGATTCCTTAATGGGTTAGAGCCTCAGTTGTCCATAGTGGAAATTGATTGGTAATACAGCTTTTATCTGCCACCTTTCTTTCTCAGTTTCACTCCCTACTCCCCAACTGTACTCTTGGTCACCTCCCAAATTAACTACTTGCATTCAGATCCTTGTCTCAGGGTCAGCTTCTGGAAGGACCCAGAAGACAGCTAGGAAGTGGCAGTGCTGGCTCCCAAGCTAGTTCTCTGAACCATGACACCATTGAGCCTCACACAAGTCAAACTCCTCAGCATCAGAGATTCTAATTTTCAAATGCAAATAGATCCCACACCTAATAAGACTTTGCAATTATCTGCTGTTTGGGATTAGCCACATTTGTGATCTCTCCATTTATGTAAATTATTGAGAATTCACCAAGAAGATATGAGGCAGGGGTATATTATTCAGTGTTGGTTTGTGTTTTACTCCCTAGTATCAGATAGTCAGGCTTGTCCTTGAACTCTGGCTTCATGTTTTCAAGGCCAAAGGGATGGAGTTAGCCCGGAGAGCAGAGCTGCTGCCTCTGAGTGTCAGCCAGGGATTCTTCCCATCTTAGAGGGTTGTGAGCTGGAGCAGCCCAAAGCCCTGGAGAGCAGTGATGAGCAGTTGCCACATCAGTCAGCTGGAACAGAACTGCCTGGGCTCATTTTTCTCCTTCTCATTTGCTCTTTTGAAAGCATCAGTGCCTTTGGCAGCCTCAGCGGGGTTGACCAGAAAGCCAGAGGCTCTGAAGGAAAAAAAAAAAAAAAAAAAAAAAATACACCTGGCTCTGGAAAAAGCCCCAAACATTGCATCTTCCTCTCCCCAGAGCCCTCAGCGCTCAAGCCCCCTGTCCTCCTGCCCACCCGCTTCCCCCAGCTGAGCTCAGGCCTCCCCTCCCTCATTCAGGAACAGTCTCTCAGAGATACCACCTCTCTGCCACGGCTCTCCCTGCCAGTGAGGTGCAGAGGATCACAGTCTTCCTGTCCATCACCTCCTCCTAATGCCACTCCCAGAGCCTCCCCAGGAGTGCCTTTGCCTTTTTCTTAAAAATGGAAAGAAGTGAGTAGAAAGGGTAGTGGCAGTGGAAGATGTGTCTGTCTAATTGACCTGTCATCTAAGTTAGTTTCTCCAGTACCATCTTCCACAGGCCCCTAGTGCCTGGAGACACGGTAATAGGTGTTTTACAGTCAAATAGGTTTGAGAAACACTGCACATGAAACCTTTTCTTGAAGGTTAACAATGCACATTGGCATATTAAAGGCTCAGGTTTGTCCTGTAGTTAAGAATTTTAAGCTAGTATTTTCCAAAAATGTATAACTGCACATTACTCCCAGTTTTAAAAACTGAAGACCTATTAATATCTGGTCAAGCGCCCACGTTCCACGAAATAGCTTAGCAATCATTATCCTAAATCTTACAATTATTGCCTGCAAGAGGATTTTCCTAATCCCCATTCATGCTGGGCTTCTTATGTTTGTGAGATAATAAAACAGACAAGGCTATTGTTCTCCAAGTATCTGCCAACCTTTCCAGATTGCTGAGAAGATTAATGAACATATGAGCGTTTAAGGTAGAGTCTGAAGTATCACAGATGTCTGTTATTATTACTGCTTGTAAACTCTCGACTGTAGTTTTGTCTATAAGGATTGCTAATAAGGGAACTTCTAACAACTGTGGCAGGTTGAGTATCAGAAAGTAGGCGCTGAGATGCAGGATGTGCCAGATGTGTATTAGGGAGTGGTCTTGGTGTCAATACCTGAGGAAAAGAGAAGGAAACAGGATTGGGCAGAGGGAGAAGTTGGGCTACAATGCATCCCAGTGATGGTTTAAGCCAACGCCAAAGGGCATGCCAGAGCTGGGCTGGCCATTCAAAGTTGACCTTAGTTGGGGTGAGCAGGGGGAGGACTTTACATTGATCAGTCACTGGATATACCCACATCTGGAGGGTGACTGGGCAACTCCTGCATTGGGCCACCAGCAGTTGTGGGAGTAAATTGTTCATTCCTGAAGGGGGACCTGGGTAGCACATCATCGTGTCCACTCAGTAACCTTCCATGTGCTTCAAGGAGATTAGTGTTCCATGCCTGACCCCTTTTAGAATTTCAGTTGGCAGTCCCATCCCTGACCCTTTATTGATTTGGAGAGTTGATTAATGTCTTGCCTTTTGGAACTGACCTTTCGGTATTGAACAGGCAAATTTGCAGCGAGACTCCAAATCAAAACCTCACCTTGATGTATGATCATTAGGGAATGCTAGATCACCCCTGTCAATGGAGCCATTTCCCTCTCTCAACTGGCTAAGGGCTTCTTGGGGTTTTTCTTCCCTCCAGTGGGAAGAATGCCCCCTTCTTTGTAGGTAGGTGTGCTGGGTACTCTGCAACTTTGTCCATTCTGTTCTGGACCTCCGTGGACTGCTACAATGGGCTCCCTTGCCATCTAGCTTCTATTTGGTTCAGCCCATGGGAAGCTCCAGTAGGAGAATGGTGGAGTGGGGGGAGCCTAGAGAGGTTGGGGTGCTTCCTCTTCTCAGCTCCCTCTGTCCCTAGCCAAGGGCAGTGCCTCTGTTCCTTTATGCCAGGCCGCATCTCCTATCAGCTTTCTCTCTTGGAGCTACAGCTCTTGTTAGTTCATGTAACTCCTCCTTCCACTCCCTGTTCAGGCCTGGGTAGGCGTGAAGGGAAGTCGCCTCCCTCCGCTGTTAGCTGGGATGTGCTTCATTGTTCTTTCCTGGCTTATCTGAAACCTCCCTTTGTAAATTGTACTTTCACAAAAGTCTCCCTATTCACCCCTATTGAGGTTTTTTTTTCCCTGCCAGAACCCTGACTCTCTAAATAATCCCATTAGTGTTTCTTGTACATCCCTACCTGTTGTCCAGAGATGAAGTGGCTTCAACCAGGCTCTCAGAAGACTCCTAAAAGACCAGGAACCAGAGAGGATCTGTATATCCTGGTTCTTGGAGGCAGACATTGAGGTTCCTGAAACTCAGTGCTCCAGACTTTTCTCCACTTTCTCTGTTTTATCTTGAATCATTAGCATTCCCGAACCAAACTTGAGTCTGCTCGCCCATGCACGGTAAAGTCAGTCTACTGACACCAGGTTGTGGTGAAGGAAAGTACAGTGTTGATTGCAGGGCACCAAGCAAGGAGAATGGACAGCTCATGCTCAGAAGACCCGAACTCCCCAATCCCTTTCAGGGAAGGGGTTTTAAAAGCAGTGTGAGGGAGGGCGCTGCAGGGTGCGTGATCAGCTTGTGCAAAATTCTCAGATTGGTTGGCATCAAGGTGAAGTTTCAAGCATCGTCATCCTTCTGGTTTCAACCAATCTAGGGTCTCTATTCTTGTGGTCAGCAGTTTTCGTCTGGTGAGGGTCAGCTTCCTGTAAAAACAACTTAGGAATGTGGGTCAGGCCTTTCTCTATATCTTTCGGGGAACTGGGAGTTTGGTGATTCTGCAGTGTGGCGGATTTGTAGTCTAAATTGTTACCAGTTTCCCAGCCCAACAGTTATTCTTTGCTTCTACATCTTCACATTTCCTGATAGTTAACTCTTGAGTCAGCCTGGGAGGCCTCGGAGATTAAAGCAAAAGCCTTATACTTCAAAGAACAGGGACACAGGAGCTTGTACATGGTTTTGTCAGGGCAGTGTTTCTCAACCATTTTAAAAGGCATGATGTCCGTTAATAATCATTAAAACTCTGCTTTACATGCATCTCCTTGGCCCTTCCATCATGTCATTCTCAACAAATGTTTGTGGAAAGAACAAGTGTCTCTGAGCTCATATCCCTCACTTCCAAAATGAGGGTAATAACCCTCCTAAAAAGTTCCTGAAGTAGGTGTCATCATTACCACAATTTCACAAGGGTGGAAATTAAGGCTCAGAGAGGCTGAGGAACTTGTTCAAGGTCACAGAGCTAGGAAAGAGCAAGGTGGGAACAGTCTGGGGTTCTTGATAACTGTACCACTGTCCCCTACCTTTCCAGAGGAATGCAAAGAAACCAATGCACCCTTGAAAAGTGGGGAATTGAGATTTCTAAGGCCAGAAAGATATAGATTTTTTTTTCTTGTTAACTATCCTCTGAAAATCCACAGCAGAAGTCTGCCCTTAAGTTCCTCTAGGGTCTGGGTAGAAACATTCCCCTTTTCATTCCCATCATGGCTCCAGAAGTCCATTATCATGTGGACCCTTGGCCTGTCATTGCAGTGATTCCGAGGCCAAACCTTACCTCCCTGTAGCTTTGATTTAAATGGTGAGTCCCTGGGCTACTGAGAGGTGACAGAACATATGTGGCTTGTAATTTGAGCTACCCCACTTAAAAGGGGCACATTTCTAAACCTCTCAGAGCTTCAGTTTCCTCACTGTAAAATGGGAAAAAAAATTTACTTCACAAGGTGACAGTAGAGTCAACTGAAAAAAACAAACAAACAAACCAAAAAACCCAAATACAGTGTCTGGTGCAGAGGAGCTGCTCAGTGTATATTGAATCCCATCCACCCACCTCCCAGCAGATCCCCACTGCTTCCCAGGGGTCAGCAAAGGCATCACCATCCTGGGTGGGGTACCGGGAGGGAAGCGGTGTCCTGCTGCTGATTTATAACCTGGCTGTGCATGTTGCATTACATATCAGCTAAGGTGTGGAAGGCAGTTGTGTCAGGCCCTGTTCCCTGGGGCACATTCCAGCAGGTCAGGACGCTGTCAGCAGAGCTTCAGGAATCCAAGTGCACAGTTCCACAGCATCCTGTCAAACCTGA
Organism: Eubalaena glacialis; assembly: GCF_028564815.1. Lineage (NCBI taxonomy): Eukaryota > Metazoa > Chordata > Mammalia > Artiodactyla > Balaenidae > Eubalaena > Eubalaena glacialis. The sequence goes on along the minus strand of NC_083722.1, from coordinate 94,249,759 downwards.
CAGCCACCATCTGATGTGAATTACCTCCAGAGCCACAAGAACGAAACCATTCACAGGAAGTCATTCTGCAAGGGAGTCAGAAATGGAAATGATAGGGAGGAGAAAAGCCCAGCCTTTGGGGGGATTTAATACAACGAATGCCAAGCATTTCCTAGTTCACAGGCATTTCCTTGTCAGGCTCCGTGGGTGGAGGTGGAGGGGTCTAGAAATTGTTTAGTTACAAATGATGATATCCTGCGAACATTGGCTGCTTGTAAGGCAATACGAGACCACCAGACTTATGAGGAGGTGGGAAGCAGGCACCTCTGAGAACAAAAGTCTACAGAGTCTTAACATTTGCCGTTAAAGTAACTAAACTTCCAACTTTCTCATCTCTGTTTCTTGGTTCAAAGAGAGAGAAATATTTGAATGGCACGAAGCCAGGCAATGTTCACTTCTGGTCTAGTCAGGGGTGGGCTTGCATAGGTCCACTGTGACCACAGGATCTTCCTTCTCCTGAGACTGAAGGAAGCCAATTCTCAGAGAAGGATGTAGATGAATTGGCCAGAATTTCAAGACCTGTCTACAACAATAAGCAAATTCTTCAGCCTTTCCCATTTACATCTGGCTCCTTTTCTGTTTCAAGTTTGTGAAGTACTTCACAACTTGCAAGGAGTTTTTTAGAAACTCTTATAGTTTCCTGACTGTGCCAAGTTCAGTCCTGCCTTGGGGCTTTTGAACATTATGCCCCCTCTGCCTGGAAAGCCCCTTTTAGCCCTTGACCCCCTTTTTGGCCAGGTTTCCCTCTTCATCTTCACATCTCAATGTCATATCTTCAGTCAAGTCTTCACAGACCCTCCACTAGCTCACCCACACTCATCAGTGTCACCCTCTGGTGGTATTTTATGCTTTTCCTTCGCGGAGTTCATGGCAAATGGAATGGCCAAGTCATTTGTGGAATTATTTAACATCTGTCCCTTTGACTAAACCTAACCTCTGCAAGGGCAAGGGTTGAGTCTTCTCATTCACCACTTTATCTCCGCTGTCCATCAAATTGCCCAGAACAGGTAGGAGCTTGCTATGTGTTTTGGTTGTTGTTCTGTTGAGTTCATTAATCCTCCAGATAACCTTCATCTTTAGTATCTTCATCTTCCCCGTAAGGATACAGGCTCAGAGACTGCAAGTGACGAGCCTGAAGCCGCACAGCTGGGAAGCTGCAGGGCCAGGCAGGGCATCTATTAGACACGGAAGCCTGCACCCTTTCACTACCCGATGCTGCCTCTTGGATAGACCCGCGACACCTCATTTCAAGATCCGAATCCCCACGAGTGGTCAGGATGTCCACACACGCATGTGGCATTTTTGCTCAGGATTCCAAAGCCCTTAGGAGCGAAGGTTCTCAGTCTCAATCTGCTAACCTGCAGACTGGTTCCAGGCACCCCAAACCCAGGCACCTAGGGGGTGTTAAAAGCCCAAAGGGCCAGTCCCGTTTCCAAGGATTTTACTCGGTAGGGGTGGGTGAGGCTCCAGGTCCTTTCATTTTGACAGGCACCCCCAGGTGATTCTGATGCATAGCCAAGATGCAAAACCAGTGCCCTAGGGAATGTGGTACCTGGCTGATTTTTCCGTTTTATTTATTTTTTTCTTTCTCTGTTTTGATGACGGACCTTTTTATTGAAAGGGAAACGCGTCCTTCTCCAGGAAGACAGCAGGAGGGTGTCAATTGTTTGAGTTGCTGGGATGAGAACAGGTTCTTCCTCGCTTGCTTTGGCTGCCTGCTCCTACTGTACCTCAGAACAGGTGGACCTTACAAGGAGACTTATGGGCTCCAGCACCAGCTTGTAAATAAGTCATACGGCACAGCTGGGTCTCTGGCCTCATAAATATTGACCAGCTGTGATTAAACCATCCACTCCGTCACCTTATACAGTGCGAAAGCCCCTTTATTAGGGTATTAAATAACCATGAGGCCATGCCTGTTCTGTACAACCACGTTCCTCGTGAAGTACAAGGCTCCAGCCAGGTGACATTGAGCCAGGCAGGTAAAAGAGAACCATCAGTTCCATTAAACACATTATTCACTGAGCGCTGGCTACATGCCAGCCATTAAGCTAGGTGTTGATGTACTACGGTGAAAACGAGATGTTTTAATTAGTCAGAAAATATATTAAAAATAAATGCACCTCTCTAAAACTACCAGAAATGAAGTCAGAAAAGGGTATGGAAGAGAAGGATAAGCCTTCGTTGGAAGATGCTGGGTGTATTCATTTCCCAGGTGCAGAAATTCGTGAAGACTACTTAAATGGGAACAGGCAGAGTGTGATCTAGAAAAGGAGTCAGCCCCCATCACTTGCAGAGACTCAAAGGTGGGTAGAGGAGAAATTTCTGCTAGCTTTCTAGTGGAAAAAAGAGAGGCCTTCACATATGTCCTGATTGGAGGCTAGTGGCATAGGCAAGCTATTGATGGGTTAATTAGAAACGGGGCATCCTATGTGATCGGTTAGGGTACATATTTGACTTTCTCTGGTTTGTTTTTCTAAGTTGGAAGCAGGGGCACAAATTAGGGACGCTGCCACTTATTAATCAGGTCCTGGTCATTTGGGGCCAGTTGTTACATGAGGTTTTTTTGGCTTCCTGGACTAGTTGCTACAGCTAAGAGTCAGACCTTCTGGATTAGTTCCTGTGGATGGTAGGTTGGCTTCCTGGCCTGGTTGCTTCAGGCTGTGGGTCAGAGTTCTACTTGAATATAATAGTCTGGTCATTGTCCTTTTGTATTAAGTCTCTCCTAGGGCCGCCATAACAAAGTACCAAAAGCTCAGTGGCTTAAAAGAACAGAAACGTGTACTCTCACAGTTCTGGAGACTAAGATCCAAAATCAACGTGTCAGCAAGAGCATCTCAGTTAGCTTTTGGTTGTTGCCAGCAATCCTTCGTGCTCCTTGGCTTGCAGCTGTGAGACTTCAGTCTCTGTCCCCATGGTCCCATGGCCATCTTGCCTCTGTGCATCTGTGTCTTCACTTGGCATTCTTCTCTGTGTGTGTCTGTCTCTGTGTCTCCTCCTCTTCTTAAAGGGACATCAGTCATATTGGATTAAGAAGCCACCCTAGTCTCGTCTGACCTCTTCTTAACTTGATTGTATCTACAAAGACCCTATTTCCAAATAAGGTCCATTTACAAGTATTAGGGGTTAGAACTTCAACATCTATTTTGGGGGAAACAATTCAACCCATAATATAGGGGATACAGGAAATAATACAGGGTTGTAAATGCTGTGATGGGCAGTGAGGGAAGACCTTGGGAGCACCATGAAGAAGGGCTTGGCCTGAGTTTAAAGGAACCTAATAGGCTTCCTGGAGAAGATGACATCAAAGCAGAGACCCCATGGATGGGTAGACATTAGCTCAGCAAAATGAGTCCCAAGTAGAGGAACAGCATATACACAGACCAGGAGGCAGGAAAGAGTGTGGCATCTTTATGAAATTATAGGTGGTTCAGCCTGGCTGGAGCATAAAGAATGAGAGGATAATGGTGAGAGAGGAGCTTGATGATGGAGAAATGAGACTGTACAAATTGCAAGTTTCTTGAACACCAGGGAAACAAGAGGAGTACACCAAAGAATCTTTATTTGTAGGAATCTTTTTCTTTAGCTGAAATATCTAAGATTCATCATTTATATGTACAGTGCATACTGCTAAGCTTGGTGATCTAAAAAGAAGGACCTGGGTGGCAAGCTTCTAGAACTGATATAAAATGAGAGGGTGATTGTTCAGTTCATTTTTGTGTACCTACTATACACTGGCCATATAGCAGGAAGCAGAAATCCACATTGCACCTGCCCTTTAGGCTGTTATAATCTAACATGAGGGAAAGACATTAATCAAATAATTCCTGAAATAAAAGTTTGATTACAGATTTACATAGGGAAATATCTGTAAGATTAGATACTAAGGATTTTTCCCTTTAAAAAAATTCACAGTGGTTTAAACACATTAACAGGTTTTTTTTTTCTCCCATAAATAAAATCCAGAGGTACCTGGTATAGTCTCTCTATAGTCATCAGGGACACAGCCCCTTTCTGTCCTTCTGGTCGACAATCCTCACCATAGCATCTCATGGTCCAAGCTGGCTGCAGAAGCTCCAGCCATCAGGTTCACATTCCAGGAAGGATGAAGAACAAAAGGACATAACCTTTTAAAGAGCTTTCCTCGAAGTATCAAACAACCAAGTTCTGTTTAAATATCCTCCATCAGAACCCAGTCACATGGCCACACATCCAGAAAGGCTGGAAAATACAGACTTTTAGTTGGAGTCATTGTCACCTCAAAATAAAATCACAGTTCTGGAACCAAGGAAAAAGGCAGAAAGGATATCGGGTGGGCAGCCAGCTGTCTCTACCACATGGGCTATGAAGCAAAGAAACATCATTCTATGAGAAAGTGATGCTGATGTTGAGAGATGCAGGATTAGGGGGCATTAACCCGGTTAAAGGGGGAGGGAATGTGGGGCTCCCCATAAACCAAACAAGGGCTATTGTATTTGGACCACAAATGGGAGGATCAAGTTCTGGGAGCTAGAAAAGGAGAGGCAGGCAGAGGCCTAATGATGTAGGGCCTTGTTAAAGATTTAGACCTTTATCCTAGCATCCTGGAGCTTCTAAAATGTTTTCAGCTGGGAATGGGGTTGCCCGATCAAATACATGTGTTTTGAGCATGTATGTTGTACATGGTTCCAGGTGCTGGTGATCCAGAAGTGTGGCATCATTGTGCTGGTGGAGTCTCGTTTTACAGGAGGGCAGCCTCATCCTGGGTTAGAACTTACAGATCCATGTACCCAGCTGTGTGCAGGCAAGTACGGGTGTCAGGGAAGGGTTCACAGCAGAAACGACTCTTGAGGGTTAAGTATAGTTTCAGCAGGATAAACGGGAGGCCAAGGGCATTGCAGTCAGAGTTGGGACAAAGGCTGGAAGTGTCCAGTGTGGAGGATCTGCCAATAAGGCTTATTCCCGGAGGCAAGTCAGGAGATGACACTTAAGGCTGGGCAGGGGTCAGATCATCAAAGGTCTTACATATCGGCCTAAGGAGCAGACTGTTGGGGGGTCATGGAAACGTGTTCCATCAGGGGATGACACTACACGAGCTGAGGTCTCGAACATCAGTTCTGGCATCGGCATGCTGGAACGCAGCAGGCATAATTGCATAGTTTCTTAAAGAGGAAACTCCTTTTTATGCACTTGAACTTCTGTCTATTGGGATCGTGACTAGTTTTATCACTGTAGGCAGGTACCTACTCTTCTCCTCCTCCACCCTGTGAAATAGTAAAATTTCAAGTCTGCAGTCCTGTATCTGACTTTCCAAAGTCCAGAAAACTCTGGAAACTGAACTTTTTTTTTTTTTTTTTGGTAACTCCTTTGAGGGCCAGACTTGAACCTGATGTAAACTTCCTGAGTTGACCTCATCTGGTATGAGGTGATTAATGGTCTGTTTAGCCCACTTAGTGTGAATATTTACGTGTTTCTATGTAGAAATATTAATGGCTTTGATGACAGGTGTTAAATAATAGATGGTATATAAGTAATATAGTATTTCTAATATCAAAAAATTCAAAATCCTACCATACAACTGGCACAAGAGTTTTAGATAAGGGATTGTATATAGTCCCTGTGTACAAGCAAGAACACTGCAGGAAAATTTGCTCTAACTAGGGGGTTGCACTTAGAGATTGTTTTAGCAGATGAAAGGAAAATCTACTAGATGCAGGACACACTGAACTATGGAACCCATATTTCATTGGGTCATAAAAGCTATAAAATCAATAGGCTCAAAGAGAGTTTTCCTACCTTTATGGATGATAAATCAATAGGGGTTAATGAGGAAGGCTTGTGGCTACCCAGGACAGATCCATTAATTATGTGAAGTTAACGGCATGGAGAACAACTAACATCTACTTCCACAAGGCCAATGGCATTATTGTTATTAATAATAACAATTTATATGTATAAATACTTGAGAGTGTATCAAGTGTTTTTGGAAATGCTTTTTCCTTTCATTCTTGTAAACCATGACGGGTGGATATATTGGCATTTCCCAGTCTACAGCCAAGGACCACAAGCTCAGAGGAGGTAGGTGACTCGTTCAAGGTTATTCAGGCAACATTTACATACAGGGCCCAGACTAAGTCCTTGTGACTCTGAAATCTGTGGTCTTAAGTTCAACAAGCAATAACATTCTTAGCTGAAGGGTGACAACCTTAAAAAAGAAATTTGAAAGGTCTGTCTTCTCCCAGGGGCCAGCCCAGTAGATGTCATCTCAGAAGCCCACTCCAACTCAGTGGTTGTAGGTGAAAGATACAATCAGTTGCAGATTTCAAGGCTGATTGTAGATTTCATGAAGACTGTGGATTCGATGAGAGGTGAAAAACACAGGGATCTTTTTTAAAAACACAGATCCCTGGGCTGCATTCCCTAAGGACTCTGGTTTGGTAGATCAGGAGCCATGCTTGGGAATCTGTGTTGTTTAAACTTAGTAATGAAAATATCCAAATAGTCAAGAGTAAGGAGGACAGTGACCCTCCCCCCGCCACTCCCCACCACCTACAGCATTTTCTTGTGTTTTTGTTTCCTCTCTCGGATGCAAGATCTGCTCCATTCGCCCCTCCAGCCTTCAGAAAGGGTGAATTCAACAGGTGTGTTCACAGGGTTCCCTTGCCCTTTGGCTCCCAGTATGTTCTAGCAGGGACAAGAAAGTCAGAGGAGAGCAAGATTGGCCTGTGCATTTTCCTGGCTGCCTCCTGGCAGGTTGACAATGACTGTTCCTCCCCTCCAATTACAGCTCATGGCAGCCAGCCTTCTCTGACCCTGCACCTCTGTCTACAGGTCCTTAAGCATTCCTGTCCTTTGCCACTTCAAGCCAGGAAGTTTTCCTATCATTGCTTGCTCCATCCCTTAGTGATTTCCCTAGACCTTGCCCACATCCTTATCAACAGTAAATGCTCCCCAATGACCTTCCTTGCATGTGCCACTACAGTAAGTCCCCTATATACGAACCTTCAAGTTGCAAACTTTCAAAGATGCGAACATGCGTTCCATCAGCGTCAGGCATGAGTGAAATTGCAGCTTGCCCTCCGTCTCCTATTGCTGACGATCCCTCAGCTCTACCATCTCCCACCTCCTCTCCCTCCTCCAGTCAGTAACTCTTCTTGCCTGTTCACTCGATGCCAACACCTGTATGCCAGCTGTTGTACTGTACTACGATACTTTTCAAGGTACTGTACTGTAAGATTAAAAATGTTTTCTTTATTTTTTGTGTTTGTTTTTTATGTATTATTTGTGTGAAAAGTATTATAAACCTATTACGGTACAGTACCATATAGCCAACTGTGTTACTTGGGTGCCTAGGCTAACATGGTTGGATTTACGAACAAATTGGATTTACGAACACGCTGTCGGAACGGAACTCATTCATATGTAGGGGACTTACTGTATTTCCTGTGGAGACCCTGCCTGATAGATACCAACCCCTCCTTTTATTTATGCCTGAATATTTTCAAGCAAATCACTATGCATCTCAAACACCACTATAGTACTCAGCAAAACAATAACTCCCTAATATCGTCTACTAGCAGGCATCTGTATATTCTAAACGCCCCACTGGTGTCTCTCATCAGTTAGGTTTGGAAATCACTAACGTAGCTCACTTTGGAGGGGTCTTTCCAACTCAAATAATCTTCCTCTTGCCTGTGCGAAGAATATTCCAGTTTATAGATTTTGAGTCAGTCTCCACCTGGTGGCAGGAAATCTTGCCTGGACTGTGGGCTGGTAAATTAGAACCTGGTCCTCAGTGAGGTGACATTGCCATGGAAACTGCTTTAGAACATTTAGGACGTGGTTTGTGCACCTAGATGTATCTATACCAATAGATCGGCAGGAAAATCAGTTGGATGCTGAACCAAAGGGTCTACTCAAGTGCATATCTTCTTTCCTCTGGGGATGGGATGGCCGACCATAGGACCAAAATGACAAGTGATTATTCTACCCGAGCCCGGGAGCATGCCCTCTCCCAAGTCTCTCAAAAGAAATCTCTCCCAATACTTAGCATAGGGAGTCATGTCCCTTTCCTGAGTCTTACCGTAGACCAAACTTGTAATTACATGTTTTAGTCTTTGAACATTGGATTGACTTCTTCAGGTTTAAGATCAAAAACATCCATGAACCACTCCTTGGGCCCTCTCCCAGAAAGAGGCAAGCTGTGGAATCTGGCCAGTGGGAAAGGCAGCGGGTTGGCAAGATGGGACGTCTGAACCCAGCACTGCACCTAAGTGCCTGTGTGTGCGCGCAGGTTACTGCCTGTCGCTGGGACAAAGCTGCACCTCTGCCCTTATTCTTGGGACTTCAGTCTCAGTGAGTTTGAAGAAACCGTTTCATCCTCACTGTACTAAATTCCAATCCTGAATGAAGAGCTTGTCCAGCAAAATTCCACACAAACTTAGAGCCGCAGAAGTTGGCTGGGGATCAAAGCGCCTCGTTTTTTTAAAGACAGTCACCTGGGGCATCCGACTGGGTATTTGGTGGGTTGGTTCCAGGCAATGATTTCCATGTTGGCTTCTACATGAAAGAACTTTCCACTGAGGCAGATGATTTATATTATTCTAGTTTTCAAAGCAAACCCTTCAGTGACCAGGCTGCTACAACATAATCTTCAAAGGCTTCACTGGTCACCCAGCTGCCCCACCGTGCACTTACCAGTAAAGAGCAACCTGGGATGTACGTAGATACAGATTTTTGCACGTGGGCACTTGAGCAAGGAAATCAGGCAGGACTCGAGCTGTAGAGAGCATTTTGGTGGAAGGAGAAAGGATCACCTATCAATTAAAAGCCCACCTGGCTGTTACCTTCCCGCATCCTTAGTTCTTTTTTTTTTTTTCAGTTTTAATATTTTTTTATTGAAGTATAGTTGATTTACAATGCTGTGTTAATTTCTGCTGTACAGCAAAGTCAGTTATGTATATATACACACATTCTTTTTTTTCATATTCTTTTCCATTATGGTTTATCGTAGGATATTGAATATAGTTCTCTGTGCTATAGAGTAGAACTTGTTGGTTATTCGTCCCCTTAGTTCTTGATCAGCAGCTTTGCTTTCTCCCGTCACTTCTCCCTGAGCCGCCACTGGTTACTTGAGCTGATGAACAGGAGCAGACTTGGGAGACGGGAAAGCTTTGTGCCAAGACCTGCAGTTCTGCGAGAGATCTCGTACTTCAGACCTGTGCACACAGGATCCTTTCCCTTTCATATGATGTGCAGAAAGACGTGTAGCAACAGTTATTTCAGGAGTCCCCCTCCTGCGGAAGCAGGGACTGAGCCAGCTGCCTGCTCCAGGCTGATGGTTAGGGGGAGCTTATACAGTGTGGATTCCAGACGTCACAGCTAGAGATCCTGGAGCCTGGCGGAGCCTAGGGAATCTGCATTTTTAATAACTCCCTCTCCTGTGACCAGCAGTTGCAGGAAACCAGCTTGAGGCCTTCCGTCCTCACCTGGTGATCTGCCTTCCGTTCAGAAGTGAGGCATGTGTCTGTGACTAGAAGCCTCTGCATTTGCTGAGCAGGTCAAAATGATTTACAAGGAGGAAGTTGGTTTTATACCCTTAGATTGTGCCATCGAGGCATCAGACATCTGGCTCAATTAGGAAAAGTGATTGCTTTACTTTAAGGTAACAGGAGGCCCCCATGAAAATGCAAACTAATGAGCCATTAGTGGTGCTAACAGTCCCGAGGATGTAGTCAGAAGCAGGGAGGGGCAAACACTTCACGGTTAGGGATGCTGTCTCTGCCGAGTTGGAGTCTTGGCTCCGCCACTTAACTAGCTGTGAGATGCTCAGGCGAGTTATTTAACTTGGGTTGTTCATCTGTAAAATGGGGATAATAATAACAACCTCACAGAGATGGTGTGAGGATTTTTTTTTGAAAGATGGTGCATGTCGAGCAATTAGCCCTGTCTGTATGCCGGGCAGTGACCTGGGTAAATGATATCTGTTCTTCTTGTTGTTGGGTATTGGCAGAGGAGATCAAGGTAACAGAGGATTTATTAATAAATACGTTAGTAGATCCTCCATAGCCCGGCTCCCTACCCACCTGTCAATCCATCCTTCACACAGCCCCACGAGATGGCTCCCTGAATTCACATCTCATCCTGCTCCACCCACCTTACGGTTCTATTGCCTTCATATTAAAATCCTACAAGGTCCTACATGCTTTCGTCTCTGATCACCTGTTTAGCTCACCAGTCAGAACCTCTGAAATTGAATATTCCAGTGTCATTTCCAAACCTCTCAACTCCCTCCCACCTTTTTTCCTTCTTCCCTCTGCCTGAAGTCCTCACCTCACCCCACCCCAGCCCTTTTCTCTTCTGGGTTACTCGACCTACTCCTACTCATCCTTAAAAACCGTCCAGAGGTTGCCTTCCTTGACCTTGACCTCCCCGTTCACCTGGGCTGGGAGAGGGCCCTCCGAAGTGCCCCTGGGATTCCTGTCTCTTGGTGTGCTCGCCTTACATTGAGGCTGCGCGTCAATCCCAGCTCTACAGCAGGGGTTCACACTTTCCTGCCCATTAGAATCACCTGGAATCTCTTTACAGTCCCAGTGCCTTGGCCTCGCCTCCGACCAGTGAAATCGCAACAGGACTTCTTAAAACTCTCCAGGTGATTCCAGTGTGCAGAGCTGGAATCTGGGCTTGGAAAGCAGAGCTCCAGATCTGAGCCCCTTAAAGAGTATGAAAAGCGTGTGCAGAAATGCCGACCTACGGCACTTAGCACGTTGGCTCCCTCTCTGTGATCTCCAATAGACATCTCAGTACGTGTCGGAAGGGGGGTGATTGTAGTCAGGAACTTCCAGAGCTGTGTCGCCATCTGGGAGAAAAGGCTCTGCAGGCGTGCTGGGAAGGGAGACTCTGAGAGGTTGAGGGGACCGTGGAAGGCGTGGAGATCAGAGCGGGAGGCTGCAGTGTGAGGGTGGAGAACACACTGCGGCCACTGCCAGAGGTCTGCCCGGGGCCGTCCTGGGGGGTGAAAGGCAGGGGAGCGTGAGTCCACTTGGCTGTAACCCCATCCAGTTCATTCAGACACACTTGAACCTCGCCAGCCAGGAGCGCTTCAGAAGGAAACGTGTCGTATGTGACTGGTGGCTCTAACAGGCTTTGAGGCTCTGCTTCTGCTCTCCCAGAGAGGGCTGGAGGGTCTTCAAGTCCTGGCGGCTGGAGACTGTTCCCAGAGCTCGCTGTCCTGGCCACACCCTCTAGACTTTTTCTCCACCGTGGGAGGTGGCAAGTGAGTTCTGTGCCCACAAGGACATCCAAGGCCTCCAAGAGCCCTGCCTGATCAGTCCTTCTCAAACTGGCTTTCTTCTCGAGGCCTTAATCATGGAATCTTCTTTCTTGGCAAGAAAATCTGAAAATTAACTGAGAAATCAACCGACCTATTTTCCTATTGGCCTAGCCCCGAAGAATACGCTATGTTATCCCTCTCCTTCTCTGAAGAGGACAAGCGTGTTTTTGTGACATGGAACCTCAGGTTTCCCTTGTTCCAGGGGATTGGTTAAAAAGCAAAACAAACAAACAAAAACTCCTTCAGAGGTGGAGAGCTAGGCTGTAGTTGGCAAAGGGCTGGGCCAGCTCAATGGGGAACATCTGAGGGGTGCGGGGAGTTTGGCTTTTCTGAGTCAGGGGAACTGGGGGTGTAGGTTCAGTGAGCTGTGGGCATCTCTGCCTGGTCCCCCACTGGAGCCCTGGGAGGGGCAGGGACCCTGCTGGATGCACTGGGGTCGGAGATGGGGGTGAAGGGCAGATGCTCCCCCCATCCCCACCTGAGCACTTTATTCACAAGTGGTGGCTTTTGAACCTTTTGAATCATTTTAGATGTTCAGTTGGTTGATTTTAAGATAATGGAGAAAAGACCCTGGAGGGGGATGTGGGGTGGGGAAATCTTTAATTCTATTTTGTGCGTATCTATTAGATACTCTGGGGGAGAGATGAAGTGACTACAATTGGCGACCCTTGCTTTATGCTTACAGTGTAGGTGCTTTCCATATACAGTCGTCCCTCGGTGTCTGTGGGCGATTGGTTCCAGGAGCCCCATGGGTACCAAAATCCACAGATGCTCAAGTCCTTTATATAATAAGGCGTAGCATTTGCATATAACCTATGCACATCCTCCCTTTAAATCGTCTCTAAATTACTTATAATACCAAATACCATGTAAATGATATCTAAATAATTTCCTGTGCGTGGCAAATTCAAGTTTTGCTTTTTGGAACTCCCAGGAATTTTCTTTTCAAGTATTTTCCATCCACCATTGGTTGAATCTGTGAATGCAGAACCCATGGATCTGGTGGGTTCACTGTATTAAGTCATTTCATTCTCACTAGAGTCCTATGAAGTCAGTGCTTCTCGCTCCTTTTCAAATTTAAGGAAACTGAAGCACAGAAAGGTTAAATACGTGTTCAAGGTAGCATAACTAATAAAAGGCAAGTCACCATTTGGTTGTATAATCCTGGAGACTTTTCTTTTCTTTTTTCCTTTTTTTTTTTTTTTTTTGGTGGTAGTAGTGGTAGAGCCATGGGAGTGGGAGGGATGCTATTTAGAGCCATTGGTCCAGATAATATTCTCTGGAGAAAGGCTATGGATTGAGGAAAGGAAAGGGTCTGGAGCAAGCCTGAGGGACTCCCCAATTTAGAAATGAGAATATAGAGGGGTAGGGGCTAGCCATGGGAACTTGAGGAGGGACAGTCAGTAAAGGAGAAGGAAATCCCAGGCAGCATGGTGTTGTGGGTGTGAAGAATAGGATGTGTGTCCAAAAGGAGAGAGTGGCCAGTTGTGTCTGAAGCTTCCAGACTGCCCAGTAAGATGAGGCCTGAGGAGGGATTGGGTGTCAAGGAGGACATTGTGTCCTTGACAAGAGCAGCTTCAGAGGAGGAGAGGGGACACAGACCAGTTGGGGCGAGTAGGCGGTGAGAAAATAGTGTCAGGGAGGTGACTCCCTTCCAAAGAAGACCCAGTGACTGGGCTGTGAGGGTCCCACATCGCCTGACATTCTCACCAACCCTCTCCACACAGCAACTTAATTTTTTTCCCATAGAGGCTATAGAGTATCTTCTTTGGCCCACAAAGAGGGTTGTGTCCCACTGGGTCAATAACCGTGATACAACGCAAAAAAAAAAAAAAAAAAAAAAAGACCCAAGGAAGTGAAAGCAGGAAGTGAAGTATAAAAAAATAATAATAATAAAATCACAAGAACAGGATTGACACACAGCAAAGATCAATAAAGCCAAAACTGTCTGGGAAAATGTATCTACTGGTGAATGTGAGTCTTCAAGGAATCAATCAGCAGCTCTTGAAAAATTGTATCTCCTGTAAAAGTGTCATCGAGCTTTCACAGTGTCACAATGCAGGTGCCGATGGCTAGGCACAGAATGGATGGCCCATTAATACTCATTGATGGTTTTATTGATTGTTGTATCCGGTAAAATTAGCCCCAAAGATCCTCAATCAATACAGCACAGGGAGGTGGTGAAGCCAGTGTATCCAGGACAGAGGATGGAGGGCCAGGCTTGGTCCTGAGGGTCACTGGCTCGCTGTATGGCCTGGATGTACCCTTGGACTCCTCAGAGGCTCAGTTTCTTTGCCTGTAAGATGGGAAGATAATAGTTCAGTGTTTCCCAAAGTGATTTCCAGCAAACTTTAGTTCTTTGGAATGTTAGTGGGTTTTTGTTTTGTTTTGTTTTGGGTTTTTTGGGTTTTTTCAACCAAAAGTGTTTAAGCGGTCATATTTGGGCAATACTGATTTTAAACAACTTAAGCAAGATTCTCAGAGCCTGTGGTATCTGGGCATTGTGAATTGCTAAGAAGCAGGATACTATAGTATATACTTATTTATTCATTTGATCTACATTATTAAGCACAGAGCCTATGCCAGGCACTGTTCTAGGTGCTGGAGACATAGCAGTGAACAAAAGACCTAAGTCCTTCTGCCAAAGTGTTTGCATCCTAGTGAGGGAACACAGAGATAATCAATCAACAGAGATAGGTAATATGGTAGATGGTGTTAAATCCTATACAAAAAACCCCCCAAAAACCCCCCACAGAAGACTAATGGAGTATAGGGGGTGGAAGGCAGTACTATCTTATACAGAGAGGAGATAGGACTTTCCTCCTTGTTGAGGGATGATTGTTTTGAGCAGAGACGTGAAGGAAATAAAGGAGGGGAGTATAGCCAATGAGGGAAGAGAAGTGATGGGAACTAGCCAAAGGTCAAGTCCAACCTCGACATAGGAGCCTTCCCTCTTCATATCTACACAGCCTCTGAGTTTGGATAACCAGAGTTCAGATGACAAGTCCTAACTGCTTTAGAGGTATATTGTGTCTTCCAAACTCATCTCATCAGCAGGTAACCACCTTCTCCTCCACCACTTCCCCCTCCCCTCCCTCCTTCTTCTTCTTCTTCTTATTATTTGATGTGATTCTCAAGACTGTGTACCCCGGGAATAGATCATTTGGAAGTACAACACTAATGATATGACATGGGATGACACGGTGTAATATTCTAAACTGGCCAAGGGGGAAAAATGAAAAGTATAAATTATAAAATCCTTTTAGAGAAATGTTATTTTACTGCTTTTTTAAAAGACCAGATTGTGGTTTATTTAGGAATGAGTTCTCAAAATCAGAAGATCATGGGCTAGCAGCAGTTGACTATTTGTGTAATGTTGGGCAATTAGTTGGATTCTCCGTACCTTGGCTTCCTCATCTGCAAAACAGGAATGACGATGTTTCCTACCTCCATGGCCAACGCAGGGATTAATCGATGTAATACAGATGAAGTGCTTGGTGCAGTGCCAGGCATACAGTAAGTGCTCAGAAAATGTTACCTGCTGTGATAATCAATGTTGAATAACTGAAGGAAGCTCCTGAGTGGTGCTGACCAAAGAACCCCCTTTATACCTGGAAAAGGATGACGCAAGAGAACATCGAATGCCGGGGAATCCTGAGTGCTTTCAAAGGGCTCGGTGCTGTGCTTCACGCCTGTACTGTATTTTCCACATACTTTGGTTGCCCTTCTGGCTGCCTCCAGAGCATCTGTTCCTCTGCTCTCACAGGGTGTAGCAGCCACATTCCTTGCCACGTTCCACGCCAGTTACTTGTAGGGGTGGGGCTGGCCATCCAATCAGACTGAAGCTCAAGACCCAGCAGGACGGCTGGGAAAAAGGAAGCCATCTTGTTCTCCACACGTGGAAGGGAAACCATGAAGCCCAGGAACTGCACGGTGTCATCTCTCTACAGTGAAGGCAGCCAGCCTGGGCACGAGGCCAACACCCAGAGGAAGGCAGAGCCAAGAGAATCCCTGAGAAACGAAGCCCTGCCCTGTCTCCCCACCTACATCTAGATCAGTTCAATCCTGAAATCCCCCCCACTGTGGATTTCCAGGTCCAGGAATCAATAAATTGCTTTATTTTAAAGCCACAATAAATTGCTTTATTTTAAAGCCATGGTAAACTGGATTTGTCTGTGACTTTACAGCCCAAAGCATCTTAATTCATACCTATAACCTATCTCATCAGATCTGCATGACAACCCTGTTATAAGATGCTTTTATTCCCATTTTACAAATGGAGACACACTCAGAGAGGATGGCTGATCTGCTGTTGACTGTTCAGGAACAAAATCTGGTAGAGTAGACTTGGGGTTCAAAGATGTGGGTTCCCATCTTAGGTCCATTGTGTATTGGTTGTTTCCTCATCTGTAAAGTAAATATAGTTCTTATTTTAAAAATCTTTTTTCCCAAGGTTGACATGGGGAACTAAATCCAGTAAGATTCCTTAGGAGGAAGCTCTTTGCAACTGTAAAGTGATGTACAAATGTTTGCTATTCCTATGCCTGGGGCCCACAGCTCCAACCTAGAAGTTCAGGGTCTTTGTATTGGCATGTTGCTGGCTTAATGGGCCCAGGCTCCAGCTTGTTCTTTGATGCAGGTAAATGTTCTGGTTTCCTTTTTTATACTGATAATTTGCTTAACAAATCCTTCCTTCACAACTAGTAAAGATCTAAAGTCAAACCTAGCCCCTGACCCCACGTGTGATAAATGGGAGCTCAGTTGTATGCCCAGTATAGACTTTATTAATTGGTCAACCCCTAACGCCCAGACATGCATGCACACCCCCAAGACTCCAGCAGTCTTGGGCCCAGAGGCCTGTACTATTTCCCAGGGGTTCATTGATAGATTTTCTATGTCCTATTAGCATCCCAAATGTATATTTTGTATCTTCTGCCTTCAGGGATTAAAAAGAGAAACACATTTCATTGTGCAATTTTCTCTTGTTAGGAATAAGTTTGAGGTAAAAGTCCCTGTAGCTATTTAGGGTAAAGACAGTGAAGACTGTTTATAATTCAGTTCAGAGGGTGAAAATCTGTTCTTTCCATGAATATACTGTAATGATTTGCCTAAATGATTCAGAGTTGATTTCCCAAATATATTAATCGTGAACAAGAAGAATTGTATTAATCTTTGGACTGTTTATAATACTAGAATAAAGTGCTTGTCAAATAAGGCCCTAGGTTGATAAGCACAGTATACAAGGAAAAAAAAATGAAATAGATTTATTCTTGCTGTTTGGGGAATATGTGCTTTATTGTACACACTTTGCTTCTGGCGATGGAGAAAATAATTTATTGGCAAGTCTTTTCCTTTCATTTGCCTTGAATATAAAGATTAACTGATGGTTTAACAATCTTGTTCAGCCTATATTTATGAAGGATAGCGTTTCTCACTCAAGTAACTCCCAATATTTATTTTAAGTTGTGGCATTATTCATACAGATACGATGGGAAGAACTTCAGTCATAAAAGTTGAGATGTATCTCATATTAACAACTTGAAAAGAATGTGAGCTGGAATTTCTTTTGTATTAATTTACATGGAAGGGGAAAGTGACAACAGCCAAGAAGTGAAAAATGAATTGTAGCAATCAGGTTGACTTAATTTGAGCTCATCAGATGCCTGAGGCAATAAAGGTATGTTTAGAGTGACAGACCGTGGCTGCCTGTGGCCACCCTCCAGGAGAAAACCGAGCAGTGGATGTGACATTGAGTAGTTAGCTTGTTTTCTTCGCCTTTGATCAAAGGCCCTTAAAGTATATTCACGGTTGGCAGAAATGTCCTTGCAGTCGAAGGTGACCTGTTTATATTGTCTTCATCAATGTCAACTGCTGGGTTCCAAGGAAGAAGAGATACAATCCAGGTTCAAGGACAACAACCATTGAGAAATGCCTTCATCTCTGAAAGAAAACCAAAACATCTCTCAGTTTTGTTTATGAAATGCTTAGGTAATTTTCCTCTGCTGCTGAAAAAAAAAAAACACACCCCACAGCTGGAACCACTTACAACTTAGGTTTGATTGGTTTTTTGCAAATTGAATGATTAATTCAGGCAAACAGCCAAAGATTTAATTTAATTTTAAACTGAAAGGGATGGACAGTCATACTGGCTGAATTCCTAGCTTGGCAGACTTTGGGGTCCCGGCACTTAGTTTAGACAATATTGTGACTCCAGCAAGTCCATACTGGGAGGCAGACCAAGTTTTTAAAAAATGTTTCGGTACCACTGGCCTGACTGTCTCCTTTTTTTTTTTTTTTTTAACATCTTTATTGGAGTATAATTGCTTTACAATGGTGTGTTAGTTTCTGCTTTATAACAAAGTGAATCAGCTGTACATATACATATATCTCCATATCTCCTCCCTCTTGCGTCTCCCTCCCACTCTCCCTGTCCCACCCCTCTAGGTGGTCACAAAGCACCGAGCTGATCTCCCTGTGCTATGCGGCTGCTTCCCACTAGCTATCGGTTTTACATTTGGTAGTGTATATATGTCCATGCCACTCTCTCACTTCGTCCCAGCTTACCCTTCCCCCTCCCCGTGTCCTCAAGTCCATCCTCTACATCTGCGTCTTTATTCCTGTCCTGCCCCTAGGTTCTTCAGAACCATTTTTTTTTTTTTACATTCCATATGTATATATATGTGTTAGCCTATGGTATTTGTTTTTCTCTTTCTGACTTACTTCACTCTGTATGACAGTCTCTAGGTCCATCCACCTCACTACAAATAACTCAATTTCGCTTCTCTTTATGGCTGAATAATATTCCATTGTATATATGTGCCACATCTTCTTTATCCATTCATCTGTCGATGGACACTTTGGTTGCTTCCATGTCCTGGCTATTGTAAATAGAGCTGCAGTGAACATTGTGGTACATGACTCTTCTTGAATTATGGTTTTCCCAGGGTATATGCCCAGTAGTGGGCTTGCTGGGTCATATGGTACTTCTATTTTTAGTTTTTTGAGGAACCTCCATACTGTTCTCCATAGTGGCTGTATCAATTTACATTCTCACCAACAGTGCAAGAGGGTTCCCTTTTCTCCACACCCTCTCCAGCATTTATTGTTTGTAGATTTTTTGATGATGGCCATCCTGGCCAGTGTGAGGTGATACCTCATTGTAGTTTTGATTTGCATTGCTCTGATGATTAGTGATGTTGAGCATCCTTTCATGTGTTTGTTGGTAATCTGTATATCTTCTTTGGAGAGATGTCTATTTAGGTCTTCTGCCCATTTTTGGATTGGATTGTTTGTTTTTTGATATTGAGCTGCATGAGCTGCTTGTATATTTTGGAGATTAATCCTTTGTCGGTTGCTTCATTTGCAAATATTTTCTCCCATTCTGAGGATTGTCCCTACGTCTTGTTTATGGTTTCCTTTGGTGTGCAAAGGCTTTTAAGTTTCATTAGACCCCATTTGTTTATTTTTGTTTTTATTTCCATTTCTCTAGGAGGTGGGTGAAAAAGCATCTTGCTGTGATTCATGTCATAGAGTATTCTGCCTATGTTTTCTTCTAAGAGTTTTAGAGTGTCTGGCCTTACCTTTGGGTCTTTAATCGATTTTGAGTTTATTTTTGTGTGTGGTGTTAGGAAGTGTTCTAATTTCATTCTTTTACATGTAGCTGACCAGTTTTCCCAGCATCACTTATTGAAGAGGCTGTCTTTTCTCCATTGTGTATTCTGGCCTGGCCTCCTTTATCAAAAATAAGGTGACCATATGTGTGTGGGTTTATCTCTGGGCTTTCTATCCTGTTCCATTGATCTATATTTCTCTTTTTGTGCCAGTACCATACTGACTTGATTACTGTAGCTTTGTAGTAGAGTCTGAAGTCAGGGAGCCTGATTCCTCCAGCTCCGTTTTTCTTTCTCAAGATTGCTTTGGCTATTCGGGGTCTTTTGTGTTTCCATACAAATTGTGCAATTTTTTGTTCTAGTTCTGTGAAAAATGCCATTGGTAGTTTGATAGGGATTGCATTGAATCTGTAGATTGCTTTGGGTAATATAGTCATTTTCACAATGTTGACTCTTCCAAGCCAAGAACATGGTATATCTCTCCATCTGTTGTATCATCTTTAATTTCTTTCATCAGTGTCTTATAGTTTTCTGCATACAGGTCTTTTGTCTCCTTGGGTAGGTTTATACCTAGGCATTTTATTCTTGTTGTTGCAATGGTAAATGGGAGTGTTTCCTTAATTTCTCTTTCAGATTTTTCATCATTAGCGTATAGGAATGCAAGACATTTCTGTGCATTAATTTTACATCCTGCTACTTTACCAAATTCATTGATTAGCTCTAGTAGTTTTCTGGTAGATCTTTAGGATTCTCTATGTATAGTATCATGTCATCTGCAAACAGGGACAGTTTTACTTCTTCTTTTCTGATTAGGATTCCTTTTATTTCTTTTTCTCCTCTGATTGCTGTGGCTAAAACTTCCAAAACTATGTTGAATAATAGTGGTGAGAGTGGGCAATCTTGTCTTGTTCCTGATCTTAGAGGAAATGGTTTCAGTTTTTCACCATTGAGAATGATGTTGGCTGTGGGTTTGTCACATATGGCCTTTATTATGTTGAGGTAAGTTCCCTCTGTGCCTACTTGCTGGACAGTTTTCAGCATAAATCGGTGTTGAATTTTGTCAAAAGCTTTTTCTACATCTATTGACATTATCATATGGTTTTTATCCTTCAGTTTGTTAATATGGTGTATCACATAGATTGATTTGCGTATATTGAAGAATCCTTGCATTCCTGGGATAAAGCCCACTTGATCATGGTGTATGATCCTTTTAATGTGCTGCTGGTTTCTGTTTGCTAGTATTTTGTCGAGGATTTTTGCATCTAGGTTCATCAGTGAGAGTGGCCTCTAGTCTTCTTTTTTTGTGACATCTTTGTCTGGTTTTGGTATCAGGGTGATGGTGGCCTCGTGGAATGAGTTTGGGAGTGTTCCTCCTTCTGCTATATTTTGGAAGAGTTTGAGAAGGATAGGTGTTAGCTCTTTTCTAAATGTTTGATAGAATTCTCCTGTGAAGCCATCTGGTCCTGGGCTTTCGTTTGTTGGAAGATTTTTTTTTTTTATTATTAATTTATTTTTTGGCTGTGTTGGGTCTTCGTTTCTGTGCAAGGGCTTTCTCCAGTTGCAGCGAGCGGGGGCCACTCTTCATCGCGGTGCGCGGGCCTCTCACTGTTGTGGCCTCTCCTGTTGCGGAGCATAGGCTCCAGACGCGCAGGCTCAGCAGTTGTGGCTCACGGGCCTAGCCGCTCCGCGGCATGTGGGATCTTCCCGGACTGGGGCACGAACCCCTGTCCCCTGCATTGGCAGGCGGATTCCTAACCACTGCACCACCAGGGAAGCCCTGTTGGAAGATTTTTAATCCCAGTTTCAATTTCAGTGCTTGTGATTGGTCTGTTTATATTTTCTGTTTCTTCCTGGTTCAGTCTCGGAAGGTTGTGCTTTTCTAAGAATTTGTCCATTTCTTCCAGGTTGTCCATTTTATTGGCATATCGTTGCTTGTAGTAATCTCTCATGATCCTTTGTATTTCTGCAGTGTCAGTTGTTACTTCTCCTTTTTCTTTTCTAATTCTGTTGACTTGAGTCTTCTCCCTTTTTTTCTTGATGAGTCTGGCTAATGGTTTATCAATTTTGTTTATCTTCTCAAAGAACCAGCTTTTACTTTTATTCATCTTTGCTATCTTTTACTTCATTTCTTTGTCATTTATTTCTGATCTGATCTTTATGATTTCTTTCCTTCTGCTAACTTTGGGGTTTTTTTGTTCTTCTTTCTCTAATTGCTTTAGGTGTAAGGTTAGGTTGTTTATTTGAGATGTTTCTTGTTTTTTGAGGTAGGATTGTATTGCTATAAACTCCCCTCTTAGAACTGCTTTTGCTGCATCCCATAGGTTTTGGGCCGTTGTGTTTTCATTGTCATTTGCTTCTAGGTATTTTTTTGATTTCCTCTTTGATTTCTTCAGTGATCTGTTGGTTATTTAGTAATGTACTGTTTAGCCTCCTTGTGTTTGTATTTTTTATAGTTTTTTTTTCCTATAATTGATACCTAGTCTCATAGTGTTGTGGTTGGAAAAGGTACTTGACACGATTTCAATTTTCTTAAGTTTACCAAGGCTTGATTTGTGACCGAAAATATGAACTCTCCTGGAGAATGTCCCATGAGCACTTGAGAAGAAAGTGCATTCTGTGGTTTTTGGATGGAATATCCTATAAATATCAATTAAGTCCGTCTGGTCCAATGTGTCATTTAAAGCTTGTGTTTCCTTATTTATTTTCATTTTGGATGATCTGTCCATTGGTGAAAATGCAGTGTTAAAGTCCCCTACTATGATTGTGTTACTGTCGATTTCCCCTTTTATGACTGTTAGCATTTTCCTTATGTATTGAGGTGCTCCTATGTTGGGTGCATAAATATTTACAATTGTTATATCTTCTTCTTGGATTGATCCCTTGATCATTATGTAGTGTCCTTCTTTGTCTCTTGTAATAGTCTTTATTTTAAAGTCCATTTTGTCTGATATGAGAATTGCTACTCCAGCTTTCTTTTGATTTCCATTTGCATGGAATATCTTTTTCCATCCCCTCCCTTTCAGTCTGTATGAGTCCCTAGGTCTGAAGTGGGTCTCTTGTAGACCGCATATATATGGGTGTTGTTTCTGTATCCATTCAGCCAGTCTATGTCTTTTGGTTGGAGCATTTAATCCATTTACATTTAAGGTAATTATCGATATGTATGTTCCTATTACCATTTTCTTAATTGTTTTGGGTTTGTTATTGTAGGTGTTTTCCTTCTCTTGTGTTTCTTGCCTAGAGAAGTTCCTTTAGCATTTGTTGTAAAGCTGGTTTGGTGGTGCTGAATTCTCTTAGCTTTTGCTTGTCTGTAGAGGTTTTAATTTCTCCATCAAATCTGAATGAGATCCTTGCTGGGTAGAGTAATCTTGGTTGGAGGTTTTTCCCTTTCATCACTTTAAATATGTCCTGCCACTCCCTTCTGGCTTGCAGAGTTTCTGCTGAAAGATCAGCTGTTAACCTTATGGGGATTCCCTTGTGTATTATTTGTTGCTTTTCCCTTGCTGCCTTTAATATTTTTTCTTTGTATTTAATTTTTGATAGTTTGATTAATATGTGTCTTGGCATGTTTCTCCTTGGATTTATCCCGTATGGGGCTCTGCGTTTCTTGGACTTGATTGACTATTTCCTTTCCCATATTAGGGAAGTTTTCAAATATAATCTCTTCAAATATTTTCTCAGTCCCTTTCTTTTTCTCTTCTTCTTCTGGGACCCCTATAATTCGAATGTTTGTGTGTTTAATGTTGTCCCAGAGGTCTCTGAGATGCTCCTCAATTCTTTTCATTCTTTTTTCTTTATTCTGCTCTGCGGTAGTTATTTCCACTATTTTATCTTCCAGGTCACTTTTCCGTTCTTCTGCCTCAGTTATTCTGCTATTGATTCCTTCTAGAGAATTGTTAATTTCATTTATTGTGTTGTTCATCATTGTTTGTTTGCTCTTTAGTTCTTCTAGGTCCTTGTTAAACGTTTCTTGTATTTTCTCCATTCTATTTCCAAGATTTTGGATCATCTTTACTATCATTACTCTGTGATCTTTTTCAGGTACACTGCCTATTTCCTCTTCATTTGTTTAGTCTGGTGGGTTTTTACCTTGCTCCTTCATCTGCTGTGTATTTCTGTCTTCTCATTTTGCTTAACTTACTGCATTTGGGGTATCCTTTTAGCAGGCAGCAGGTTCATAGTTCCCGTTGTTTTTGGTGTCTGCCCCCAGTGGGTAAGGTTGGTTCAGTGGGTTGTGTAGGCTTCCTGGTGGAGGGGACTGGTGCCTGTGTTCTGGTGGGTGGGGCTGGATCTTGTCTTTCTGGTGGGCAGGACCGTGTCTGGTGGTGTGTTTTGGGGTGTCTTTGAACTTAGTATGATTTTAGGCAGCCTCTCTGCTAATGGATGGGGTTGTATTCCTGTCTTGCTAGTTGTTTGGCATGGGGTGTCCAGCACTAGAGTTTGCTGGTTGTTGAGTGGAGCTGGGTCTTAGCGTTGAGACGGAGATCTCTGGGAGGGCTCCAGCTGATTGATATTACGTGGGACCAGGAGGTCTCTGGTGGTCCAACGTCCTGAACTCAGCTCTCCCACCTCCGAGGCTCAGGCCTGACACCCGGCCGGAGCACCAAGACCCTTTTGGGAAGTCTGAGGTCTTCTGACAGTGTTCAGTAGGTGTTCTGTAGGAGTTGTTCCACATGTATTTGTATTTTTGATGTATTTGTGGGCAGGAAGGTGATCTCCACGTCTTATTCCTCTGCCATCTTGAAGGTCCTTCTGGCCTGACTCTCTTTTTTATCATTGTTTTCCCTCTTTAAAATAGAGTACTTGAGGGCTTCCCTGGTGGCGCAGTGGTTGAGAATCTGCCTGCCAGTGCAGGGGACACGGGTTCGAGCCCTGGTCTGGGAAGATCCCACATGCCGCGGAGCAACTGGGCCCGTGAGCCACAATTACTGAGCCTGCGCGTCTGGAGCCTGTGCTCCGCAACAAGAGAGGCCGCGACAGTGAGAGGCCCGCGCACCGCGATGAAGAGTGGCCCCCGCTTGCCACAACTGGAGAAAGCCCTCGCACAGAAACGAAGACCCAACGCAGCCATAAATAAATAAATAAAATTTTAAAAAAGCAAACAAAAAAAATAGAGTACTTGAGGGGATAATCGCAATCCAATTCCTGTACGCAAGTGCTCTGTGAATTTGTAATTGCATTTCACTCCTGCCCCAGGACGAGTAAAGTGATCAAAAATTGCCAGTAACCACAGACAGGAATTCTTATGACTTGAGTTATACCTTCTACAGTTTGGCCAAGTGTATATGCGCAACCGGCTTGGTCATCTCTTTTCCTGCCTGCACACACTTTGGAGGCAAAGCTGGACTTTTCATGAGCTGTTGGAAGGCCAAGCTAACTAGAAACTTTACCCCAAAGATCAAGCTAAGGATGACCCAGGTCGTGAAGTCAAACATGTGCTACCATCTTTATCCAGCAACTCTTTGTAGAGGACGCCACAGTTCCAGGCTGCAGAATGTTCTGAAAGATGCTTTTATCTGATGATGAAGTCTGACTGAACAATGAGGCAGAGAGCAGAATTATCAAGGAAAAGACAATACAGCTGACCCTTGAACAACATGGTCCACTTACTTGTGAATTTTTTTCAGTAGTAAATACTACAGTAGTACATGGCCCGCGGTCAGTTGAATCCACAGATGAGGCACCGTGGTTATGGAGGGTTGACTGTAAATTATACTTGGATTTTCGACTGTGCAAAGCCCAGCACCCCTAACTCTCTCCTTGTTCAAGGTTCAGCTGTACTATTAAGGCTGCTCTGAGACTTTCTTTCGGGGGAAAGAACTGAATTGCATAGTATCCAGGGTATTCTAGAACTTTCAGCACTTTTCTTTATTTCTTAACAGGTCTGGTTGCTTAAAATGGCACTGGGGTTTCACCTTTTGGCTTTGTTTTTTTTTCTCTCCCTCCCTCCCTCCTCCTCCCTTCCTTCCTTTCCCAACTTTCCTCCTTGCTTCCTTTTTTTCCTTCCTTCTTTTTTTCTTTGTAAAATAAATCTTCTCTGATACTGACATCTGACTATAGTTTTCTCAGAGGAATAGATTCAAAATAAATACATGTTCCTTAATGAATATACTTTTAAAAACTGAAACCTAGGCAATACTGGACTTGGCATAATGCCATTCTCTGAATTTCCACATCATCTCCTTGCCCAGGCACGTCACATCCAAACTTGCAGCTCCAAATCAGAGAACCTTTCCACGAACTTTCTGCCTTCATTTTGTCACACCGTGATGATGACTCCCTCCTCTGGATATCCATGCCACCTGCAGACAATTCCTTGTACACTCCCTGTTGGTAATTTTTTACACCAAAACTTTGTTTTATTATACAAGTAATACGGGATAACATCCTTACTGAATAATAATGAAACAGTGCAGAAGCAAACAAACCAGAATGGCCAAAGACCCCTTCACTCCCAGAAGAAACAACTTAAGAGCTCTGGATGTATCTTCCCAAGCTTTCTTCTAGGAATATATACCCAAATTCATGCATATCTATCTACATATGTGTAGGTGGGTTGTTTATATGTATGTGAAATCATACTTTTATATATTTTAACAACCTTCTTGAAATATAATCATGTACCATCCTTTTTTTAAAAAAAATCTTAGGATATTCCACATCCTAGTCAACATTTGTTACCATCTATCTTTTTGATTATAGTCATCTTAAGGGGTGTGAAGTGGTATCTTATTGTGGTTTAGATTTGCATTTTCCTAATGGTCAGTGATATTGAGCTTCCTTTCATGTGCTTATTAGCCATTTACATATTTTCTTTGGATCCTTTGTCCATTTTTACACTGGGTTGTCTTTTTATTATTGAGTTGTAAGGATTCCTTACATATTCGGGATTCAAGTCTCTTATTAGATAGCAAATATTTTCTTCAATTTTGTGAATTACCTTTTTATTTACTTGATGGTGTCCTTCGAAGCACACAAGTTCTTAATTTTGGTGGAGTCCACTTCATCTTTTTTCTTTTGTCACTTATGCTTTTGCTGTCATATCTAAGGAGGCTTTGCCTAAGGCTAGGTCATGAAGGTTTCCTCCAAAACTTTCTTCTAAGAGTTTTGTAGCTTTGGCTCTTACATTTAGGTCTGTAATCCATTCATGGTCAATTTTTGTGTATATTGTAATGAAAAAGTCCAACTCCATTCTTTCTCATGCAGTTATCTAGTTGTCCCAATACTATTTGTTATTGAGACTATTCTTTTCCCCTATGATTATCTTGGTACCTTTGTTAAAAACGAATTGACCATAAATGTATGGGTTTATTTTTGGACTCTCTATTCTGTTCCGTTGGTCTATATGTCTTTCTTATGCCAGTACCAAACTGTCTTGATTACTGTAACTTTGTAATAAGTTTTGAGATTGGTGAGTGTGCATCCTCCAACTTTACTTTTCTTTTTCAAAGGTGTTTTGTCTATTCTGAGTGCCTTTCATTTCCCATATGAATATTAGGATCAGCTTGTCATTTTCTGCAAAAAAAAATGACAGGAAGGATTTTGATAAGGAGCTACATAATTTTTTTATCACTTGCTTTTCATACAACTTGATGATTTTTTTTTAACATGTGTATATACCCTATGACCATCACCCAGATTGAGATACGGTATATCTGCAGTACCTTAGAAGGCTTCCTAATGCCCCTTTCTAATCCCTACTTTTCTATAAAAGTAGCCACTATTCTGACATCTATCACCATTGAGCAATTTGCCTTTTCTTAAACTTCTAATGAATGGAACCATTTAGTATATACTCTGTAGTGAGTGACTTCTTTCACTTAAAAATTGTTTGGGAGGTTTGTCCATGTTGTTGTTTGTCTCCTTAGTTTTTTTCAATTTTAATGCTAAGTAGTACTCTACTGTATTTCATTGTTTATTCATTCCCAGTTGAAAGACAATTGTTCTGTTTACATTGGGGTCTTATAAATCTGCTGTGAACATTCTTGAGCATGTCACTGAGTGGACGTAAGCACTCATTTCTTTTTTTTTTTTTTAATTTATTTATTTTATTTATTTATTTTTGGCTGCGTTGGGTCTTTGTTGCTGCACGCGGGCTTTCTCTAGTTGCATCGAGCGGGGGCTGCTCTTTGTTGAGGTGCGTGGGCTTCTCACCGCAGTGGCTTCTCCTGTTGTGAAGCACGGGCTCTAGGCACGTGGGCTTCAGTAGTTGCAGCATGTGGGCTCAGTATTTGTGGCTCGCGGGCTCTAGAGCACAGGCTCAGTAGTTGTGGCGCACGGGCTTAGTTGCTCCGCGGCATGTGGGATCTTCCCGGACCGGGGCTTAAACCCGTGTCCCCTGCATTGGCAGGCGGATTCTTAACCACTGTGCCACCAGGGAAGCCCAAGCACTCATTTCTGATAGGCGTATATCTAGGAAAGAAATTGCTGGGTCATAGGTAGATGTATGTTTGGCCTTGGAAGATAACGTAAACAGATTTTCAAAGTGACCGCGCCAGTTTACATTCCTACCGGCAGAGTATGGGAGTACCAATTGCTTACAGCCTTACCAGCACTTGCTATTAATTGTTTGGCATTCTGGACTGTGGGTGGTGTTATCTCACTGTGCTTACAGTTTGCATTTCCCTGATGACTAAAGATGTTTAGCATTTTTTAATAAGGTTTGGCCATTTCTGTAAACACTTTTGGGAAGTGCCTGTTAAAGTCTTTTGCTAATTGTTCTAAATCGGGTTGTCTTTTCTTTTTGGTTTGTATGAGCCCTTTATATATTCTTGATATGAATCCTTTGTCAGGTGTATATATTTTAACTATTTTCTCACAGTCTGGGGTTTGCCTTTTGACTCTCTTGATGTTGTTTTTTTTAAGGCAATTTTCAAAATTAAGATATAATTCATGTACCGTAAAATTCATGTATTTAAAGTATACAATTCAGTGGTTTTCACCATATTCACAAAGTTTTGCAACCATCACCACTATTTAATTCCAGAATATTTTCACTACCCCAGGATGAAATCCCATATCTATTACTCCCTCTTCATCCCTCCCCGTAGGCCCTAGCAACCACTGATCTAATTTTGTCTTAATAGATTTGTCTGTACTGGGCATTTCATATAAATGGAATCATACAATATGTGACCTTTTGTGACAGGCTTCTTTTACTTAGCATATGTTTTCAAGGTTCATCCATGTTGTAGCATGTATCAGAATTTCATTCTTTTCTTTTTTAATTAACTTTTTTTTTGGCTGCATTGGGTCTTCGTTGCTGCATGCGGGCTTTCTCTAGTTGTGGCGAGCAAGGGCTAGTCTTCGTTGCGGTGCGTGGGCTTCTCATTGCAGTGGCTTCTCTTGTTGCGGAGCACAGGCTCTAGGTGCACAGGCTTCAGTAGTTGCAGCATGCGGGCTCAGTAGTTGCAGCATGCAGGCTCTAGAGCGCAGGCTCAGTAGTTGTGGTGCACGGGTTTAGTTGCTCCTCGGCATGTGGGACCTTCCCGGACCAGGGCTAGAACCCATGTCCCCTGCGTTGGCAGGCAGATTCTTAACCGCTGTGCTACCAGGGAAGTCCCTCATTCATTTTTTTATTGCTGAATAATATTCCATTGTATAGATATAAAACATTTGTTGATTCACTCATCATTTGATGGACTTGTGGGTTCTTTTAATATTGTTTTTTTGATGAACAGAAGTTAATTTTAATGAAGTTCAATTTATCAATCTTTTTTTTTAATGGACTGTGCTTCATTGTGACCTATTTAAGAAATCTTTGTCTCCTTTAGTGACTTACTATTTAAACACCTTCATTGTCCTGGAAATCTTCCCACGTTGGGATATGGATGGAGGTTTACCTCCTTCTTTCTACTGACTCCTTGTAGCCACTTCTCCATTGCTGGATAGTGAGTGATTTTCAGTGTGTTACAATTAAAAACAATGCTGAAACAAAAATTCTCACCTACTGACTTTGTGCATGTATGCAAGGATGCCTTAACTTCCTAGAAATAAAACTGCTAGATCAAAAGTTTGTATGTTTTCATTTTTGATAGAGCCCACCAAATTGCCTTCCAAAAATGTCTTCACCAAATGTACGTGCTCATCAAGAGGTTGAAAAGTGCCATTGTGCCACATCTATGCCATTATTTATTATTATTGGTCTTTAAAAATGTTTGTCATTCTTATGAGCATATTGATATTTTCTTTAGTACATTCTTGCTCTTACAATCCTTGGTGGGTAGGGATTCCTTTTACATTTATCCCTTTACGTAAGTATCCCTTAAGTTTTGAGGTTAGCACTACAACATTGTCAGGAAGGAAAAAGTTTTCTTCCACCCTCTTATGTTTAATATCTGGGGCCCTGTGAATTAAACTAACAAAAGACAGATTAACACGAGAAAAGGCACATAATTTGTATTAATGTTTATGTGCACAGGAGTTCACAGAAAAGAAGTGAAACTGAAAAAAGTGATTAGAGTCTGGGGGCTCATATACCATTGTATCAAAGGAAAGAAGTTCAGGTTTCAAAGGATGATAAATTGTGGGCCAGTGACTGCAAAATATCTTCCATTAGTTTTCCCTGTGAGAGTTATTTTGGTAAGGTCTGTTGATGCCAACTCATCCCAGTGTCAACTCCTAGTCTCTGGTGACCATTTGTTCTTCCCTTTTTGGCACTGGAGAGGCACCTTCACAAAGGGAAATCTCTGCCCTGCTTTTAGCCAGATAAGGGGAACGCAGAGAAATCCTCTTCTGCATCTGTTACCTCTCAGTTGCCTTCAGCTCAAAATAACCTTTATGCCAAAATGGCATATTTTGGCGTGGCATATTCTGGACCGCCTTTAGCACGAAAATGAACATGTATTGCTTAACTGTTAATTTAACAGAGGAGAATAATTCAGAGTTAGACTTGATTTAAATCTTTAACTTTGAGATAAACGTGTATGTTGCTTGGCTTTGCTCTGCTGAGGGCGGAGTTTCCAGAGTCCTTTCTCACAGGCTGCTCAGCCTTGGTCGGGGCCTCAGCGTCCATCTGTCTGAGGGGAGCCTCTGCAGGTGCTCAACCTGAGTATTTACACTAGGGAGAAGATTGTCTACACTAGGGCTGAGCTCACACCTCTTCCAGCTGTTAAATAGTGGACATCGTCTGGCTCACAAAGCAACCGTTCACGTGGTTTTCATTTAGCGAGTTTAAAATGGACGAAGGGACGCACTGGGCCATCTGGCTGTCCCCTCTCCCTACACAGCTTAGAGAAAAAATTGTTAATTCCAGTGGACTCATTCATTTGGAAACCCTAAGACCCCTCTGATTTCAGACAGGTATCCTGTCTTGGGTTTTAGTTTAGTTTTTTTTTTTTTTTAAAGAAGTTTGAACACTAAGACCTTGCGCTCTTAGCGGTCTTCTCTCTCCTAGGGGCATTTGCTTTTTTTTTTTTTTATTATTTTTAAAATTTATTTATTTATTTATTTTTGGCTGTGTTGGGTCTTCGTTTCTGTGCGAGGGCTTTCTCTAGTTGCGGCGAGCGGGGGCCACTCCTCATCGCGGTGCGCGGGCCTCTCACTGTCGCGGCCTCTCTTGTTGCGGAGCACAGGCTCCAGACGCGCAGGCTCAGTAGTTGTGGCTCACGGGCCTAGTTGCTCCACGGCATGTGGGATCTTCCCAGACCAGGGCTCGAACCCGTGTCCCCTGCATTGGCAGGCAGACTCTCAACCACTGCGCCACCAGGGAAGCCCTTGGGTTTTAGTTTTAATCTGCTCTTCTGCCGTTTATCTTTGGCAAAGAGGCAAGGTAGGGAGATGATAGCACAGCGTTCCCCAACCCCTGGGCCGTGGACCGGTGCTGGTCCACGGCCTGTTAGGAACCTGGCCGCACAGCAGGAGGTGAGTGGCGGACGCGGGAGCGAAGCTTCATCTGCCCTCTCCATCGCTCACATTACCCCCTGACCATCCCCCCACCCCACCCCATCCATGGAAAAATTGTCTTCCATGAAACCTGTCCCTGGTGCCAAAAAGACTGGAGACCGCTGATGTAACATATTTATTAATCTGATGGCTCTGGACTGAACATGAAGCCAAGAAGACTAATTGGTGACTTCATGAATCAAGGTTCAATTGACACTTTGCTTGTAAAGGAAGCTCTTTGTTAGTTTAAGACTTAAGAGTTAATTACTGGCTTCAGTTCTTCAAACCAAAGGCGGAATCTGAGTGTTTTCACTCTAAAGTTAGGTCATGAAATCAACACACTTAACTCACATGTGGCTTTAATTCACCAGGCACCTCAGTTGATATAAATGATGAGCCTTCACAGTAGAAATGCAAAGAAGATGCTCATTCCTTTGCTTGCTAAATACTCTCTCCTTTTCCCTCTCTTCCTCTTATTCCAAAACGTATAATGAACACAACACGCGCACTCAGCTCAGTGAGGTGCTCACACAAGCGGACTTCACTGACCCACGGAGGGACAGGCAGGGTCACGGCTCCCACTAAGCACTCAGGCCAGGGCGCATGCGCAGAAGGGTGACGTCAGCAGCAGCGTTTATTTTCTCTTTTTGTGTTTGGCTGAGGCCGTGCAGTTGTATTTCTTTTTTTTTTTTTTAATAAATTTATTTATATATTTATTTTTGACTGTGTTGGGTTTTCGTTGCTGCGCGCGGGCTTTCTCTAGTTGCGTCCAGCGAGGGCTACTCTTCGGTGCGGTGCGCGGGCTTCTCATTGCGGTGGCTTCTCTTGTCGCGGAGAACGGGCTCTAGGTGTGCAGACTTAAGTAGTTGTGGCACACAGGCTCAGTAGTTGTGGCGCATGGGCTTACTTGCTCCACGGCATGTGGGATCTTCCCGGACCAGGGCTCGAACCTGTGTCCCCTGCATTGGCAGGCGGATTCTTAACCACTGCGCCACCAGGGAAGTCCCCGTGCGGTTGTATTTCTGTGAGTCAGTGTTGCTCTCCCAGATCACTGCTAGAGTTCCGTTAGGGCTCTTGGGGTTGTTGAGAACAGAGACTACTTCTAGTAAACGTTACCCATTCTAACTTACGGAAACATATTTCAAAGCTAGAAGCGAAATATAGGCATGCTGCAGGGGATCAGAACTATAGGACTGGGTCTAAAGTTTTCAAAATTAAGTTAGGTCATTCTCTCCCTCCCTCCTTCCCTGCCTCGCGATCGCTTGCTCTCCCTTTCTCTGTCTCTCTCTGTGTCTCTCTGTCTCTCTCTCTCAGCCTTTCTCCTTCACTCTGAGCCTCTCTTCTATCCTCTTCCTTTCTTCAGCCCATTACAGGTTTTGTTCCTGCACTTACACTTACTACTAGAATTCCTAAGATAGTCCGATTGGCCCACTTTCCCCTTCACCACACATCATGACAGCAGCCACCCAGAGTCCCACCACGTCCTTAGAACAGGTAGGCAGGAAAGGTATTGGCATCTCTTCAGCATCATCTCCCTGCCCACCCCACCTTTCCCCCCGGGTAGTGTTCCCTACACTCTCCTCTGGCCTCATAAAGCCATTGTTGTACCTGGTAACCTGGGTGCTAAGTGTTTGCTAACCTGTCTCTCTCCCCTGCTGGTCTTGAACTCATTACTTTCTCAACTGTCCTATTTCGCTATAGTCCCTAGAACACGAGGGGGATCAAGAAATGCTTGCGCAGGTAGTTGAATCTATATAGCTCCTCACCTGAGAAATACTGTGAATGTCTGTGTGTCTTGGTCGGTTCAGGATACTGTAACAAAATGTCAAAGACTGGGTGGCTTAAATGGCAAACATTTATTTCTCATAGTTCTGGAGGGTTGGAGGTCCAAGATCAAGTTGCTGGTTGCTGCAGTTCCTGGTGAAAGCTCTCTTCATGGTTTGCAGATGGCCGCCTTCCTGCTGTGTCCTCACAAGGCAGAGAGAGAAGGCTGTAGTCTCTTCCTCTTTTTATAAGACCCTAATCCCATCATGAGGCTCCCACCCTTATGACCTACCTCATAACTCAGTTACCTCCCAAAGCCCCCAGCTCCTAACACTATCACGTTAGGGATCAGGGTTTCAGCCTATGAATTTGAGAGGCACACATTCAGCCCATAACAATGTGCTAGACAACATTGTCCTTTTTTTTTTTTTTTTTTTTAATGCAGCTGAAATCAATGCTGTAAAATAGGATTTCCCAGGCTCTGGCTGCACTCCTCCAAAAGCTGAATGAATACAACAGCATGGTACTGGGGGGCCAGGTCTTACTCTTGGACAGCCTCATTTCCCACGTGTGCCTCTTGCATCCATGGGGCGGCAGCAGCCCAGGAGGCCGGATCTCTGCCAAACCCAGGCACCCAGACGCCTTCACCTGGATGCTCCGCGTGCTGTTCCCAGGATTGCGCCCAGGCGGTCTGCCTGCTCCCAGCATGGAGACACTTTATGCCTGGTCTCTGGCCCCACCATCAGTTTGCTGTCAGCTTCGCCATTGATTTTAAATTTTATTATCGGCTTTTAGAGCACTAGAGGACCCGAGGCTTTCGTTCACCATCGATTCACTTGTTCCCAGTCAAGGGAATGAGCTTTACCATCTTCATCCCCTGGCCGGTGACCAGCCCCTCTGTCTTGCACTTGGAGATATCCTTGGCTTGCTCTGGGTCAAGTCTTCGAGACTGGGCTCGCTTCCCTAGATATCTGTGGTGCAGAGACACCTTGTTCCAAGCCAAATTGAAAGCTCTGTCTGTTCACCGTGACTGAGTAACAAGAGCTCACTTGTACTGAGTGCACAGCCTTTGTCAGCTACCACGCTAACCCCTTGACACACCACATCTCATTTCATCTTCCCAAAGTCCTTAGGACGTAGGTAATTTATCACCAGTTTACAAACGGGAAAACTGACGCTCATAAGGGCACAGCAACCTAGTGACCGTAGAGGTATATTAATAATCTCCTCAACAGTGCTTGTCACACTCACTGCCCAGGACGTTGTGTGACTGTGCATGAGTAATTCACAGCTCAGGCCATGGGCAACTCGCCCCACAAGTTCAAGTTCAACACCCAAACTGGTCTGTGCCACGATCAGTGAGACCAGTCAGCAGTTGTACACTGGGATATCTCCGCAGCGTTAGATCACGCTAAAAGTTTCTAATCATGCTTTCTCAGTTCTGTACTTACCTTATCACCAACTGGTACCCAAGGATTCTCAGACGTGCTCCAGCCAGCAGCCCATACTTGTGTAGCACTGCTCCCATGGACCTTGAGCATCTCTTCCTGAGATATAGCCCTGTAGGAATTGTTTCTGTAGCCAAAGGTAGGAAAGGGTGGGGTCAGCCTTGTGTGGAATTCTGGCTTTTTCCTGCCCTACCAGCTCCACTTCCTTTTGCTCCCATCACAGCCCTAGCAGGAGTGAGCTGTGTCTGTAAGCTCACTGCCCTCCTTTGACCACAGAGGAGATAGCCACCCTGAAACTCTGGGCCATAAACTCTAGGTCAGCTCAGTGGTTCCTACTTTTAAAGGCTCAGGGATGGAGCAGAATCTTTTACAGCCTTTGCCTTCTGATCTGCTCTTCCTCCCCTTCCCTCCCCCCCTCCCCTCCCTTCCCCTTCCCTTCCCTCCCCCCTCCCCTCCCTCCCCCCTCCTTCCCCCTCCTTCCCCCTCCCCTCCCTCCCCCCCTCCCCTCCCTTCCCCTTCCCTTCCCTCCTCTCCTCTCCCCTCCCCTCCCTCTTCCCTGAGCTCTCTCTCTTCTTCCCCATTGTGCAGTGGCCTATATTTTTCTCCACGAAACACATGTCTGTCAGTGTGAGATCCCAGGGCAGTTATGGGAGCCAACACACCAGAGCACAATAAATCCTGTGACTGGGTACCTGGGCAGGTGGCATGTGCCAGCAGCCTGGAGCTCAAAACCCAGCCAGCTCTTCTCGGGGAGTGGGTTCTTTTCATGGCCTTGCCAGCATCCCTGGCAGGCTGGGAGCACCGCTAATAGACCTCTGTGTGAGTGCTAACAGAATAGGAAGGGAGGAAACCTTTTGAAGGCTAACATTTTTCACAGGGCAGTAATCACAGGGAGCTTGTCATTCCCCCAGGCGGGAGGCATGTGTTTAATTTATCCACCCTGGCCGTCGGGTTTTGGAGTTCGCATCGGCTCTCCAGCATGCCTTCTGGAGCTCAGAGGATCAGGTGAGTGCCACCGCAGTGGGCATAGTCAGGTGGGCCCCGGGCCACTCAGGTGCAGCACATAGAGGTCCTCAGCAGTCCCTTCCCACCACTCCCCTTTCCTAGTAAGTAAGTTAACCTCCTAAACCTGAATTTCTTATATGTCTAATGGGGATGATAAAAATAACTACTTCTCAGGGATTTGGTAAGGATTCAAGGAGGTAATCCACATGAAAGAGCCCAGGGCCTAACACACAGTAAGGACATGATAAATGTTAGCTATTTTTTTGCTGTCATCATCATTGTCTATCATTTACAGATAAAGTCTAGAAAAATTCATCAAACTGCCCAAAGTCACATGACCAGTAAGAAGTAAAGCCAGGATTTGAACCCAGACATTCTGACTGCCAAGCCTGGACTCTTAGCCACTGTGCTTTACTACTATTTAAAGTATAGACTGTGTTATAGAATAGTTGATAATGAATCTGTGAATCCATCAAGGACCAGAGTCATGTCTTTTTTTTTTTTTTTTTTTTTTTTTTCGCACGTGGTTCCTGCTTTTTTTTTTTTTTTTAAGAAATTCACGTTCTTATTTATTGATTGATTTATTGATTGATTGATTGCTGTGTTGGGTCTTCATTTCTGTGCGAGGGCTTTCTCTAGTTGTGGCAAGCGGGGACCACTCTTCATCGCGTTGCGCGGGCCTCTCACTGTCGCGGCCTCTCTTGTTGCGGAGCACAGGCTCCAGACGCGCAGGCTCAGTAATTGTGGCTCACGGGCCCAGCTGCTCCGTGGCATGTGGGATCTTCCCAGACCAGGGCTCGAACCCGTGTCCCCTGCATTGGCAGGCAGATTCTCAACCACTGCGCCACCAGGGAAGCCCCAGAGTCATGTCTTTTTTTGGTCAAAGTACAATTGAATTTCAATATTGTGTTAGTTTCAGGTGTACATCATAGTGATCCAGTATTTTTGCAGATTATGTTCCATCATAGGTTATTATAAGATAATGGGTATAATTCCCTGTGCTATACAGTATATCCTTATTGCTTATCTGTTCTATATATAGTAGGTTGTATCTGTTGATGCCATACCCCTAATTTGTCCCTTCCCCCTTTCCCTCTTCTCTTTTGATAATCACAAGTTTGTTTTCTATATCTGTGAGTCTGTTTCTGTTTTGCATATACATTCATTTGTATTTTTTTTTAGATTTCATATATAAGTGATATTGACTTATTTCACTAAGCATAATATTCTCCAGGTCCATCCACGTTGCTGCAAATAGCAGTATTTCATTCTTTTTTATGGCTGAATAATATTCTCTTGTAAAGATACACCATGTCTCCTTAATCCAGTTGTCTGTTGATGGGCACTTGGGTTGCTTCCGTGTCTTGGCTATTGTAAATAGTGCTGCTGTGAGCATTGGGGTGCATGTATCTTTTCGAATTAGTTTTCATATTTTCCAGATATATACCCAGGAGTGGAATTGATGGATCATACGGTAGTTCTATTTTTAGTTTTTTTAAAGAAACCTCCGTACTGTTTTTCATAGTGGCTGCATAGGATCATGTCTTTTTCATCTTTGCATCCCCATTGCCTGTCACAGTATCTGGCACATGGGAGGAACTCATAAATACTGATTCAGTGAATGACCAAATCAGAAAGAACACAGATTCTGGAGGAATAAATTGGGTTGATTAAGTCAGGGAAGGATGTGGAAAGGTAGGGAACCATAGAGTGTATTACTTAGTAATGTATTTACTAGTACCAGTAGATGATTGACTCAGAAGCCAACAGCATGGTTACCCTAATGCTAAACCAACCTAATTTTGGATCTAAGGACTGCTGTGCTTCCTAGGCTAGGAATTATCTAGTCCTAAGCCTGCCATATCCTTACACAAAGCTGAGGTTGAGCGGTGGGGATAAAGGAAGTAGAGATCGGGGCCAAAATGAGAACGTGTAATTCTAAACCAGGAATTCAGAACTTTCTCAAATTCTAAAACCACTGGCTTTACACTTTTTTTGAATGCCAGCCAGGACCAGCCAGCCAGCAAATCCACATTGATCCTCCTTGAGAAGGATACCTGGTTCAGAGATGCAGCAAGATTTTTCTTTTTTCTTCTGAAGAATAATTGTCTTATGTTTCATTTTAATTGATAATTATAGAAAATTTGGAAAACATAGAGTAGAAGAAATTTTTTGACCAACCCCAGTCCCCAAATTCTAAAATAACTACTAAACGCATTTGGCCGTATTTCTTTCTGTAAAAGAATCCCTTTAACTAGAGTTCACTGAGCAGTTGATCCTTTTTAGTTCCTAAATATCTGGTGAAGCCTTCAAGGTTTCTTTTGGAAGAAAATAAATTCTAGGCTTCTATAAAAGATATGATGGAGTAATAGGAAAGACCCTCAATAGGAAGTCTGGTAACCTTGAGTCTAGTCTGCCATCACCTCCACGTGTGACCTCTGCCATGACATTCACCTTGCAGATTTCAGTTTATCCTTGCTTCTCGCACTTCACAGCCATCATTCTTTCTCAACAACCTGCCCTGCAGACTTGAGGTTCCTGTACCAGACACAGAAAAGCAGCCTCACACAGACTGTTGATCCAGCTCTTCCAGTTGCAAAAGGTCAAATCCCTATAATAAATCCCTGATAATATATATCTTCTAAAGGTTCTGCTTTTCAGAGCAAACCCTGATTGACAGAGCAGGAAAGGTGACCACCATATGCATAAAGACTCACCTGTACAAATTTACCACTTAAAGAGTCTTTGATGACCCTTAAGATCCTAATGTAGGTTTCATGATTATTATCTGCCCTCCTCTCTCCAAGAATATAGACTCCCTAAGGATGGGGTTGTTGAGAAACCCCAAAGCATGGGGTTGTATTGGTTTCTTGGGGCTGTCATAACAAAATACCACAAACCGGGTGGCTTAGAACAACAGAAAGCTATCCTCTCACAGTTCTGGAGGCTGGAAGTCTGAAATCAAGGTGTTGGAGGATCCTTCCTTGCCTCTTCTGCTTCTGGTAACCTCAGACATTCCTTGACTTGTGGCAGCATAACTCCAATCTCTGCCTCTATCTTCACATGGCCTTCTCCCTGTGTTTCTGTGTCTTCACATGGCCATTTTCCCTATGTGTCTCTCCCTCTTTCTTATAAGGACACCAGTCATATTGGATTAAGAGCCCACCCCTCTTCAGTATGACGTCTTTTTAACTAATACATGTGCAATGACCCTACATCCAAATAAGATCACATTCTGAGTTACTAGAATAGCTTCACTACTTCAATATATCTTTTTGGGAGGACTCAGTTTAGCCCATAGAAATGGTTGTGATGGTTAATTTTATGTGTCAACTTGGCTGGGCCACGGTGCCCAGATATTTGGTCAAACATTATTCAGGATGTTTCTTTGAAAGTGTTTTTTGGATGAGATTAACATTTAAATTGGTAGACTTTGAATAAAACGGTTTGCCCTCTATAATGTGGGTGAGCCTCGACCAGTCAGTTGAAGGCTTTAATAGAACAAAGATGGACCTCTCCCAAGCAAGAAGGAATTCTGCCAGCAGACTACTTTTGGACATGAACCACAACTCTTCCATGTATTTCTAGCCTGCTGGACTACCCTGCAGGTGTCACAATTGTACCTCCACAACCACATGGACCAATTCCTTAAAATCAATCTGTCTCTATATGTATACACACATCCTGTTGGTTCTGTTTCTCTGGAGAATCTCGACAAATTCAATGGTTAGGAACATGGATTCCGGAGTCATACTGTTGGAAGTCAAATCTCTTTTTCTCCCCTTTACTGCCTGTATAACCTTGGGCACATTAACTTCTCAGAGCCTCAGTTTCTTCATCTTTAGATTGGGATAGTATTCGAACCTACTTTACAGGATACTGTGGGGATTAAGTGGAGTCAATATATATAAAACACTGAGAATCACACCTGGCCCATTATAAGTACTGTGCTAAGCATTAGCTGCCCGGTCAGGGCTCTATCTCCAGCATCTGGAAATAGGAGCACACATAATAGGAGCTGAATAAATATTTGTTGACTGACTTGACTCCTTCTAATGCTCTTCATTAAGTTTCAGGCCAAACATGTTTAGCTCTAAAAATCTTAGACACCGCTAACTCCCTAGTCCTCTTGCACAGTTCCCACCATAAGCAGCTGAACCCAGAGTCCTGGAGTATTATCTAATTTTAGGCACACTTAACAGAGCTACTTCGGCAATCCAAGCTGTGCTCAAGTGCCACACCTGGATACGTGCCATATTCTCTCCTCCTCTCCGCTCTCCCCTCTCCCCTCTCCCCCTCCCACAAGTAGTTAACAGGATATCCAAAATGGCAGCCGTATCCAGCACAAGTGGTGACAGAATAGGTTTAGGTAGATCTTTGCATCTAGAAACATAAAGGGGACAGGTAGACTGCCTCTCCCCAAATACAATTAACTGTGGTGTTTAAACCCTCTCAGAAAGCTCCCCCTTGACCAGGGGCTATGTGGCTTAATTCCACTCCACTAATATTCAACAGTGAAAACTAAACCAATACTATTACCAAACTTGCTCAATCCCCACTTGAAGGTGAAAAGTTAGCCCTCCTACCTGTGCTTCTACAGAACATTACCTACAGGGTGTTTCAGAGCTAATGAGAGCTTAAGGGAAAAAAATGGAATTTGGAAGTCGTCATACAATAAGGAACCCCAGTCCCATAAGTTATCTCCATGGGCGGCTTGCTTAGAAGCTGCATAGGGGTTTCTAATTAAAGGCGTATTAGAAGAAGACATCCATACATTTCAGAGCCAGGCTTAATTTTCTTGTTTGAAAACTGCCAGGGAAAAGAGTGGATTGCAAATACATGAAATATGACAAAATGAGACTTAATGAATTCTAAGTTTATTCACTGAAGTATTTAACTATCCAAGCCATCAAGTGGGGATAATAAATTTGAGTGTGTCATAAGACTGGCCCACTTTAATTCACATTTATAAAATGAGCTATAAATAAAGGGCCAGTGCTTAAGTTTTAGAGATCCATTAACGCATAATTCCTGTGTCTCCATGATGCCAATCACTGGAAGGAAATGAAAGAGCCTTCAGGGATCAGGAGGGAGGTAATGGTCCTGATGCTTGGACCAAAGGGCAGAGGACTAGCCCATGATGATTCAACATCTCTCATCGGGACACTTGCCTCTTTCTTTGTCCCGAAAGTCAAGTTAAAACCTGAGTTAAGCACCTGGGAGGGAAGAGATGGCCCATTTGCCGGGGTCATGAAGGAGAGTTTAATGAAGAAGACACCATTTACAAAGATGAGGGCAGGGCTAAAGGAAATCAACGAAGGATGGTGAAGCACCTGGGGCCCATTTCCCACTGCTAGATCTGAAGGAAACTACTAGAACCACTCTGCTATGGGGTCTCTCAACAACGCACCCTTAGGGAATGTACATGCTTGCGGAGTCAGAGGTCAATAAACTCAGAAACATGCAATATATTTTCAGATATTGATAAGGGCAATGAGGAAAAATAAAGTAGAAAAGGGGGTATAAACAAGTGGTGGAAAGGTAGGGAGAGACCTCCCGAGCGAGGTAGATGGCGAGAGCTTCTCGGGAGTGGTGACATGTGATGTGAGGCCCAAGTCAGAAGGAGCCAGCCAGGAGAGGGCGGAGCATTCCCTGTGCTGAGAACCTGAAGGGGGACCAGCTGGGCATGCTTGAGGGTCAGAGAGAAGCCCCAGGAGGCTGGAATGTGATGAATGAGGAAGTGAAGAGGGAGACAAAGCCTTGTAGACCCTGAGAGGTGTTGGGTTGTATTCTAGCTGCCATGAAGCGTGATTGGCAGGATTTAAGCAAGGGAGGGCGGTGATCTGATTGACATTTTAAGTGACACTCTGGTTGCTGTGAAGGGGATACACGAAACTAGAAGTAACAAGACAGGTTACAAAGCAACTGAGCTGCCTGGTAAGAGATGAAGGTGGCTTGTACCAGGGCAGTAGGACCAGAGACAAAGAGTGGTGATGGGTGTGAGGTCCATCCCATCCACCCACTCTTAGTGCAGTTAGTGGACAAGGGGCCTCCCAGGCTTGAGAAAGTCACTACCTGAGAATAAAAGTAGTTTAAAAAAGTTGGCGGGGGGCATGGTGTCCTAAAGATTCTGTATGCTGCATTTACTAGTTTTGAAATTGGAAGAAGATAAGTTTACGAAAATTTAAAACATCCACTGAAGGAATGAACTCGGGTGGCATAGGGGAGCAGTTGGCTTTAATACGTACATACAGAAGAAGAAAAATCTATAGGGACTTCGGTAGATCATAGGCTCAACATGTAGCGGGAGGTGGCTTTCCCAAAAAGTAATGGAATTTTTGGTTGCACGATTAGAAATATGGTATCTAGAATGAGGAGGGTGATTCTTTGCGCACTTTGAGGGAATGACTATATCTTATCCATGTGTTTGTCCTCCGTTCGTAGGTGCACACTGCCTGGTACCTAAAAAGCTTGGAAAGTATGATGTTGTGATATGATAAGAAATATATTTTTCCCTTGGTTCTTGACACAGAGCTCTTAAATGCTTTGAAATTTCCTGGTGATAGGAACCTCTTTTTTCTAATGAGCTGACTCTCGGTGGGCTCCCAGATGGGGGCTGGTCACCAGAAAGACTAAGCCATGATAAGAAGGTTAGTACTTTCGGACCATATACTCCATCTTCCAGGAAACGGAAAGGGGCTAGAGATTGAGTTCATAATCTATCGTGACTACGTGATGAAGCCTCCATAAAAATCCCCGAACTAGGGGGCTCAGAGGGCTTCCCGGTTGGCGAACACATTCGCATGCCGAGAAGGTATGCACCACAACTCCACGGGAACAAAACGCTCCTCTGATCGAAACCCTCACAGTCTCACCCAGTGTACCTCTTTATCTGGCTGTTCATTTAGATCCTTTAAAATAAACCATATACGTATTTCCCTGAGTTCTATGAGCCATTATAGCAAATTGTTGAACCTGCGGAGGGGTCGTGAGAATCCTTGATTTGTAGCCAGGTCGGACCGTAGCATGGGTGACCTGACAGCCTGCTACCTGCTACTGGTGTCTGAAGTTGGGGGCTGTCTTGTGGGACTGAGCCCTAAACCTGTGGGTTTGTGCTAACACCGGGTAGTCAGGGTCAGCATTGGATTGAATTACTGGACACCTCATTGGTGTCTACAGAGAACTGGAGAAGTGTTTGGTGCAGAAGACGTACACATTTGGTGTCAGAAGTGTTGTGAATAGAGAAACAGTTTTCATTTAAAAGAAGGAGAAGGAAATAATTTTTTTTCAAAACCTGATTTTTTTAAAGCCTGTTCTTAGTGGTGAAGTTGAAAGTCTGTGTAGGTGATATTCTAAGAGGTCATCCATAACCGGGACAATAAGGTGATATGGTAATACAGTCACAAAAAGCACAGAGTATTTTGAAAATGGAACATGATCCGAACAACCATCTAAGAAAAGAAGACTCCAAATCTCATAACATTCACAAGCATTTAGTCCACTTTTGGAGAATAAGGGTTTACCAGGCTTGCTCAGAGCCTGGGTAAAATCTCCCTCAGACTGTCCCATGTTCTTCAAAAAAGCATTCTGAATCTTCATTCGATATCCCAGGTGAACTATCTCTGGGAAAGATGTATCTTTGGTGAGGGGCGCAAAGATTCCAGTTGCTGGAAAAATATATCCCCTCTTCGTAAATTAATTTACACTGGTTTATTTATCAGTCTCTTGAGGGAATGGTAAGGAGGTCAGACCCCCACTTCCAAAGCTGATGAGGTGAAGTCTTTTGACCTGCAAAACCAAGAATGAAAGTTTGAAGTATGGGGGTTCCCCACCTATGAGGTTCTGTCTGGGCGTCCCTTTGGCTTCCCACCATGTGTCAACCTACCTCCTACAAAGGTTACACCTGCCGCTTGGTAGTATGTTAATAGCAGACATTAATCATGTTTTGTACATAAGCCTTTTTGCCAGTTCTTAGCAAATTCATTACCCATCAAAATTGAAAATGCTCTGTATTAGTCATTCCCTATTATCCAAGAGGTTTTAGTTTGTTCCTAATTGCCATAACAAAGTTAGGGTCTTCACTGGAATTCTATTACAACTCCTGAACCAAATTACTGTTGGAAGCTGAACTAGATACTTATATTGGTCAGGCCACTTTCTTTTCAGAGACAGACACACAGTTTAAACCAGCATAAGCTAAGTGGTTCACACAACTAGAAATTCTAGGGATAGT
The DNA here is from genome assembly GCF_028564815.1 of Eubalaena glacialis. Classification (NCBI taxonomy): domain Eukaryota; kingdom Metazoa; phylum Chordata; class Mammalia; order Artiodactyla; family Balaenidae; genus Eubalaena; species Eubalaena glacialis. The sequence goes on along the minus strand of NC_083722.1, from coordinate 94,206,466 downwards.
TATAGCTTCAGGCCTGGCTGGATCCAGAGGCTCAAATGGTATCATCAGGGCTTTTCCTCTCTCCCCGTTTCTTAAATGGTTCTCATCATACAGCTGGTGTAGTAAATTTGTTCTGTCGGCTTAGCTAAGCTGGAACTACATTTCCCAGAATTCACTTCTCTGCATAGTTCCTGGTTAGTATGAACCACATAGACTTTTTATATGAGATTTGGATGTGGAACTAGAGCAGCATTCGTATTTCTTTTTATGCTTGGAAGGCCAGTGCAGGTTGCGAGGCGCTGCCATGGCTTGCTCATGCTGTCCCTTACCTGTTCACTCACCTTGTGGGGTTGGGCTCATACAACATGTCCAACCTCTGCTGGATCTTCTTTCACCTTCTGTTCTTACTCCTGGGCCAAGTGCTTGTTCAGCTCCATGAAGGATGCCAGCTTCTCCTCCAGCTTGCTTCCATCATTGAAGTGGGTCGCTTGGAGGTGGGGTGAGACCAGTGTGTATTCTAGTCTCATGACCACATGAATTCCTGCCCATCTTCGCAGAATTCAGTTTATCTTTGCTTCCCCTGCTTCCCGTCCTTCTTCCCTTCTCAACAGCCTGCCCTGCAGACCTCAGCTTCCTGACGCAACACAGAAAGAACACCCTCCCGTAGACTGTTTAAGCACCTTACAATTACAAAAGGCCAAATCACTGTAACAAATCCCCCATGATATGCGTGTTCTACAGGTTCTGCTTTTCTGAGCAAACTCTGATACAACAGGAAAGGCAGCCGCCATATGCATAAAGTCCTCACCCGTACAAATTTAGCACTGAACGAATCTATTATGCTATCTCCAACCAGAAGAAGGTTCCAGGGAGGACTCAGAATAGAGACATTTTGACTCATGTATCCATTCCTGTACCTACCGTTGTTGTTCGGGCACGGTGGGAGGTTCAGCAAAGGCTAAGACTCATTCCCACCTTGGTGGCTGAAGACAAAAGAAGGCAGTAGACCTCACCCAACACATGTAAAAGGTTATCACTGGGGAATAAAGAATGGGGTCCTTGGAAGGAGGAGGAAAGAGTGATGGGCAGGCAAGAGCACATATCCACAACGCCCTTCCTGCCTTCTTGTTTTGGATGGTGCTTCATTTACTTGGAGAAGAAGAAATGAGATATAATTAATTGACAAGTCTAGGCACTGTGCCCAGGCACTGAGCTTAGCACTTCCTATATATTATCTCCTTTTCATCCCCACAATAACTCTATGAGGAAACCGAAGCTCAGAGATGTACAACAACCTGCCCGAGGTCTCCCAGCTGAGGAGGAGAGGGGCTAGAACTTGAACTTGGGTCTGTCTGCCTGCGCTCTTAGCTTTTCCTGCGTTCTGCCCATACACCCAGAAGTTGCATTGCTTGTAATGATAAACACATTCTCTCCCTGTTATGTTTGTCTAACCTTGGTGATTTTGTATGAAGTAGTCAGCCAGCTGAAAAAAACAAAACAAAAACCAAAGTGCTGCTTCTTCCCTCGCTGCAGAAGTAAACAATGCTGTCTGTGGGAAATAGATGGTTCGCTGCTGTGTAATTCTCAACAGTGCTTGGCAAGACAGTTCACGTGTTAGAAACTTTTAGGGGGATGGGCAGAGGGAAGAGTCTTCATTTTAACAACCCAGAAAGGTTGGGACATTTTTAGATGCTGGCAAAGAAAGTTGCCGCTACCTGAATGCAGTTGTGGCATCACTGTATTATTAAGTGTTTAACATACGCAACTTTTTGTGACAATGGAGAAAACTTTCAGATTGTTAGTTCATTAGCGGATTTTGAGATGAAGTGGAGAAGAACAGAGGTTTAAGTTCTAACACTGTGTGTATTCTGTGGAGTAGAATTGAGTAAGAGCTCAGAGGTAAAGTGGGCAGTCTGTATGTTTGAGGAAAGGCAGAGGGTGGTTTCTGCTTCTCTGAACCACTGAAGGTTCCAGAGGACTCGGTCCTTTCTAGGAAGCTTAAGATCCGGTCCCTTTGCGTAACAAAGGGGCAGAGGTGCTTATAACCCAAAGTTCTTTTCTGCATAACCAAGAATATTAGTTGAACACCTCACCTGAAAGATGTTCGGAATTATTTAATGCACCAAATAGATGTCTGACTATACGTCTCAGCTGGGATTTGCAACTCTTTCAACCTGAAGAAGTTGAATTGGAAAGGTCCAGACAGAAAGTCCTGGAAGGTTAGGGGGCCTTTCCTTCTCTACTCAGTTCTCCTCTGCACATGTAGCTGGAGAAGCCAGGCAGACCTGGGCTGAGGCTTCGTTGCAGCTATTTGAGCAATAAAATGATGCCACACTCTTACAAGTGCCCTGTAATCTAAAACAAATTCTGCGTGACTGTGGTGTTTTCCTGTCATGGGTCATAACCTTCTCTGGGAACATAAACTCCGAGTTATAGATCAAGCACTCTTTAGCTGCTTCACACACTCACCAGGGTTTTGGAGCCCCTCAACTCCTTTTGTGTTTACTGGAGAGAAATTGTCATTGAGAGCATGCAGTTATTTGGGTTTAGGCTAATCTAAAAAAAAAAAAAAGAGGAGGAGCTCGAGAAATCGCATGTTACAGAATATTCTTTTACACACGAAGGCAGAACAGAAGAGCAGACGGGAAGCACTGCTCCTGGGTCCTGCGTCCCCACAGGGGCCTTGATCCACAGTGTGATCTCCTCAGTTCCTGTTGGCCCAGGAGCAGACTTGAGACAACAATCTGAATGCAAGGAGTTGATTTGAGAGATGGTTTCAGGAAGCACTGATTGGCGAGCCAAGGAGTAAGCCTGGGAAAGGAAGGAAGCCGATAAAGGGTGTGTTAGCAAGCAAGCATGTGGGTCAGCGGAGCTGAATCCCCCTGGGACAGGGGGTGCCCGTGGAGAGCACCCCGTGTCCCTCCATCACTCACTGGTTGAGGGCTGCTCCTGATATTTTTTTTGGCACTTCTGGCCTGCCACGGGACAACTCAAGACCTTGGTGCTAGAAAATCTCTCAAATAAGAAAATGCAAATGGTGGCAATGGGTGGCCTGCAAGGTCCCCTGCGTTGGTCGGGTGTAGGGCCATGGGTGGCCATGGCAGTGACCACTGCTGAGACTGCTGTTGTGGGGAGGAGGGGAGCCTCCATCTTGCTCACCCACCTCTTCTGTGGCCATCGCGCTGGCCCCTCATTCCTCTCTTGGCCGTAGACAGAGGCCGATTCTGCCCGAACCCTACAGAGACCCTCTGAGAAGTTCTCTTTCCGAGCCTCGCTGGGGACAGACAATTAATTATTCACCAACAACTTAGTTCTGCTGATAACGGTCTCCTTGGCAACCTAAGGCCAAGTGCAACAGAAACAAAATACACTGAAAAAATATATGAGTATGAAGAAACATGTAAAGGCTCTTCCTTAACCTTTTCCCAAAAAATGCCTTTAAGTAATATATGGTTTTTGAACAGTAATTAAACATAACAGATTTTCCAGCCATGTATCAAGAAGTCCTTACCAAATCCATCCCTCGTAGCTCTAGATCCATCTCAGGGATGCGTGTTTCTAGGAGACAGGCACAGATGCTCCCTTCCTACTGAGGTGCCTACTTCTTTTTATAACAAATGATGCACTGCCACGTGATGGCCCCCAAAGAGCCCTGCACTGCTAATGACAAGCCTTGACTACCTTCAGCAACAGTACACACTTGCTGTGTGACCTTGGGCATGTCACTTACCCTCTCTGGGCCTCAGTGGTCTCATCTTTGAAAACCATAAACTGATGCCATGCTCTTACAGGTGTCTCTCTAATCTAAAATAAATTCTGCGTGACTGGTGTTTTTCTGCCTTGGGTCAGACCCTTCTCTGGGAATGTTTACTGGGGGGAAACTGTCATTCTTTCTCCTTCCCCCACCCACACTTCCTTCTGCTGCAGTGCCGTGAAGAGAGCAAGGTTCCAAGCCCAGCTCTTCCCCTCTGCTGGCTGTGTGATTTGGACAAGTCAGCTAACCTCCCAGAACCTCTGTTTCTGCATCTGAAAGATGGGCTGGACAATTGTACTGACATCTTAGAGTTATTGGAAACATTTAAAGGAGATAATCTTTGTAAAGCTACTCAGAAAATACTGCTTTCAAGAGAAAGAAAAGGATTTTAGTTTCTCGGGATTCTCTCCTTTTTTCCCTCTCTCCTCTGTCTCCCCACACCGGCTCTCAGGAGTCGGTCTCCTGGGATTCCAGGAATTTTTAAAGTCTCCTCTAGTGATTCTCAAACCTCTAGAGTTCAATTTGAGGATATTATTACAGTTATTTTTTGTTTCTTATTACCAAAGGAAGACAGGCTCACTATAGAAGGGAGAAAGTGAAAAAACAAAGACAGAAAGGTATAGAGATAAGGAGGTGAAGGGCACATAATCCTACAGCCCAAAGACAACCGTGGTGAGTAGGCATATTTTTCTGTTTATCGTTTTTCAGAGGGATGGCGGTACATGGTTAAGCCCACATACCATACAGATTTCTGTGTCCTGCCTCTCACCTTTAACCTTATCATGTAGCCATTTTACTCTCTGTCATAAAAACTTCTTGATGATGGTCTATTATGAGTAGGTGTTATAATTTACTTATCCATCGCTCCATTGTTGGATATTTAAAATGTTTCTGTATTTTCCCCGTTAAAATAACCCATGGGACTCATCACAAATCTCCCAGCTTGCTCTCTTTTTTTGGTCCCCTTCAAGCCGTCCATGGCAACCATGTCACAGGCATTTCTATGAAGACATCTCCCCCAAACCCAGCCCAGTTGTAGAAGCAAATTCACTGCATCTGCTTCGCTGCTGCCTCTGCTGTGCCCTGCGGCAGGTTCCCTCGGCTCTGGGCAAGCTCTCCTGCCCCTGCAAGTGGACTACTCGTAGCTTTTGCTTCTTTCCTGTCCAGCAAGTATTGGCAATGCCCTTCTGGAATTCAGCACAACTGCCTGGGCCAGAGGTGGGCATATGAGTCAGGCCTGGCCCATCGTGGTACCTCATCCAACCAGCAAAGGTGATTGGTCCAAGGAGTAGTGGCAGCAACTTGGAGGCCCAATCAGCATCCTTCCCTGAGATAAACGACGGATGCTGTGAGGTAAAGATGACAAGGGGCAGCTGTGTCAGCCGGGAGCAGCAGTGCCGTCTTCCCACTGCATGGAGGAGGCCTTGCGAAACAGCAGCCTGAGAGAGCGCAGAAAGCAGAGGCAGCCAGTGCGAGAGAGGGGGCAGGGCGCACCAGCTCTAACCACGAGTCCTCCCTGTGGCACGCCTGCCTTAGGTGTGGGTGCCGATCACCGGGTCCTTCCCTGCTGCCTGAGCCAACACCTTCCCTCTCTGCTTACAGCAGTTTGAGTTAGGGTTCGGCTCCTTACTCAAGGAGTCCTGACTGCTACACCTCTCAGAGCAGCCCTCCTAGAGGCTGTTAAATAGACACTGTGACATCTTTCAGGAGAGTTCAAACTCAGGTGTCCATAGGACTTGGCAACAGCTGCCCATTCCTCTTTCTGTACTTCCTCAGGAAAAAAAAAAAAAAAAAAAAAAAGAGGAAACTACATAAATGAATCAGGAACCCCAGAATTCCCCTGCACCAAACCAAACGTCTCCCCATCAGCGCAGGCTCATGGTGACAGGGTGTTTCAGCCACAGTGAAGAACGGTGCCCCAGACAATAGACAAGATGGGCCCAGAAAACGTGAGCCTGACTTCAGAGAACTCACTGAAATACCGGAGAGAGGAGAGAAGACAATCAGAAGCAGAGATTTTTTTTTTTTTCCATATACGCATCCTCATTTTTAAAGTGTGAGTTTCTCAACCCTTTGCTTTTAGACTGCTGTTAACCTTTTTCGTCACTGGATAAGAAGGAAATAAAGGGCTATTTTTGGAGGCATGATGCATAGGAAAATTCTCTGAAACTGTTTCTCATCCTCTCCATTCAAAATGAGGCATGTGGCTCTGAAAGGTTACTTGGGGTGTGAGAAACTGGCTTTGCAAGAGCTGGGCTGACATCAAGAAATGCTTCACATGTGTGAAAAACTTTTGGGAAATCGCTTTTGTTTTTGTTTTGCCAAGTGGATTCATGCAGGAAAGACCGGTTCAAACAGAAATCCCCTCAGCGGGACCTGTCTTATGTCTGGGAAGCGTAGGGGACATTCTAGACATACTCTGCATCAAAATCCCTGCAGGTGTTGGAATACAGTTCAGCTTTCTTGCCTGCCCCACTGGGCTCTCTGGATGATTCTGAAAAGGCTTATCCACAGTCTGCCCACCAGCCACGTAGTGTGACTTGAAGGCCTCCAGAGGGTCCCCTTCTTCCCATATGATCCCATCTACCTTCCAGCATTGAAAGTTTCAACCAAGTTAATCCTTATCTACTGCCTGCAAATACCTAACCTATAAAGATCTCTCATGAACTCTTTTTAAAATGCAAATGTTTTAGGGGAGGAAAAGCATGTTTTGGCTAGTCATGAAATTCTTAGAGTCAGGAAACCCAAACCTCGTTGAGTCCTGCCTGTGAGGTTTTTCGTATATCACACCCCTTAGTGCCGTCTTGCATTGTCCCCAGCTGGCAGAGGGCAAAACCGATGCCCAGTGACGTGAAATGACTTGCCTAAAGTCTCAGAGCTTGGGAAGTGGCCCAGGTGTGATTTGGGTATAGGACCACCTGACCCCAAAGCTCTTTTCTTTGCAGACTGACAGCTGGTCCCTGCAGAAAGGGGGACAGAACTGGCCAGTGTTGCCGTGCGGGATTACGAGGAGGTGGCTTCTAAGTAGAGGGTGATGCCTGGGTTGGGCAGGCCTGGGAAAGGGAGGAGGCCAGGAGAACTGGGCGTGTGTTGAGCCCCACTGAGCAAGGGGGAGATGGAGAGCCAGGCCCCCTGCCTTCGCTCCTTGGCCCTGGGCCACTGTGGGTTGGCCAAGACACAAGCCTGGCTGTTGTACCCAGAGCCATCACAGCACTGGTACCACTGGGCGCCCAGTGATGGCCCGCTGCTGTTGGCAAGAGCATAGCTGTGTTTTACGTTTTATTGCTCTTCTCCCATTGGCACATGCTAGACTCTCTTTTTCTTTTCCCTTAATCAAAGATAGCTCCTGTTCACGAAACCCTCTGCCTGAGGCACCCTGCTAGCTGGACTATTGTTTTTTTTGGCTTCCAGGTACTGGCAGGGACCCAAAATGGCATATTTCTGGTTGAGTAGTTAGAAAGACCTACCTCTCATTTAGCATGGGCATGCTACTATCCGCCTCATAATGTTGTGTCGTGAGAGTTATGTGCAGCACACAAGCCCTCATGCATAGTGTGAATGCTTGCTGGCGTGATGACATTGTCTTGTTGGTAACCAGAAACTGGCATTTTCTCATGGACTTCTGGCTCTTCCCCAATCAGATGAGTAAGGAACTCCCCTCTCTGGATCATAGTTAAAGTGGTTGCCCTTCCCTGACTGGCATCCGGGAATTCTAGGAAGTGTGGCTGCTTATTTATTTGTCTGAGTTGTCGAAACTGAAATGATAGAAGGAATCACACAAACTGTTGAAGTCTCAGGGCCACTTCTGCAGGCGTATTCTCAGTCCCCGAGAGCACTTTTTCTCTCCATTCATTTGACCTCTCCTTCTTTCCTCAACCCACTTTTCCCAAAGGGCTCTGAACTGTGGCATGGAGCATGATGACGGAACTGGCCGTGAACCAGAAATACAACTCACTCATAAATGTTTCACCAGGGGAAGGGGAGCAAGTGGAAGGCTCTTCACATCATTCTGGAAGCACCACGAACACTCATTCTCAGCTGCAATGCACAGCAACAGAAAGCTGCCTTTCCTAACCACAGCTCACAACATCTTTTCTTATTGTTTTAATCAGACCACCAGTCCATGCGTGTATTCTCCCAGTAAATAAAAATGAAACTGTCCAGATAAAGCTAGTATCTCTTTGACCAGTCCTTATAAAAAAAAACCAGACCCACACCACCCCTGAGGTTACCACCATTATTTTTGTCTGCATCTTTTATATGCTTTTCTGTGTCTTTCTATACATATGTGTGGAGACATTGAAAATATGTAGATTGCTGTGTCTATTATTTATCTATTTATGCAACCAATTATCCCAAACTTAGCAGTTAAAACAACAAGCGTCATTATCTGCCAGTTTCTGGGTCAGGAAGATGGGGAGGAGCTTAGCTGGGTATTTCTGGCTCCGAGTGTCTCATTAAGTGGCAGTCAAGCTTGTTGGCAGTCAGGTTGGGTTTATCTGAGAGTCAGACTTGGACAGAAGACCGACATTCAAGCCCACTCACGTGGTTGTTGGCAGGCGCCATTCCTCTGCTACCAAGGCTTCCTCACAGGGCTGCCTTATGACATGGGAGCTGGATTCCCCCAGGGCGAGAAATCCAAGAGAGAATGAAGCGAGCACCCAAGATGGAAGCCCAGTCTTTTGTAACCTAATCTCAGAAATGATATCTCATCACTTCCCCCATATTCTATTCATTAAGCAAGTCCGTAAATCCAAGGGGAAGAGGTTCTTTTTGAGGGGGAGAGATTGTCAGGAGGTGGAGATCACTGGGGGCCATTTTTGAGGCTGCCTACCACTGTACGCTTACTTAAAATGTATCACATTGTACCTGACTCTATATATGTTAGTACATATATCTCAACTCTATTTAAAGATAGCATAGTTCATGGCATAGATCAGTGTTTCTCAACCCTGATTTTTTTTTTTTAAACAATACTGATGCACATATTACAGACTCCATACCTGGCAATAAGGATTCTACTGTTTCTCAGTTGAGAATCACCATAAATCTTCTTAAAAGCTTGCCAGATGTTTTTAGGGTACAGTCAAGGTTGAGAACTAGTGGTATAGATATACTACAGCTTATTTATCTTTTTTTTTTTTTTACCCATATTGATGGCCATCTGGTTTTTTTTTTTCTCTTTTTCTGCTATTGCAAGGAAGGCCCATTTTTCTTCCCCTTGAAGACAGTGTGGATCAAATCATTCATTCCACACATGTTTACTGAGCGCCTCTTATGAGCCAGGTGCTGTTCTAGACAGAGCCCTGCCCTCAGGGAGCTCATATCCTTATAGGAAGAGACATTCAATGCACAATAAATTGAATGCATAAATTAATTATAAACCATGTTAGAAGGTGATAATCAAAATGGAAGAAAGCTAAAACAAATCATGGTAAGGGAGTTTGGGGGTGTGAGAGCTGGTAAGGGGGCAAGATATAGCACCGAACAGAGGTCTCTGGGGACTTCTCACTAAGAAGGCATTTTTGGTTGAATTCTGCCACCCTCACACCCAAGAGAGATATGTGGAAATCCTAGTCGCCAGTACCTCAGACTTTGATCTTCACAGAGGTCATCTAGTTAAAATGAAATCATTAGCGTGAGGTTTAATCCAATATGACTGGTGTCCTTATAAAAAGGAGAAATTTGGGCACAGAGACATCACACAGAGGGAAGATTAGATGAAGAGAGACACAGGGAGAAGATGGCCATCTACAAGCCAAGGGATGCCCGAGGCTACCAGAACCTAAGAGACAGATCTGGAGCAGATACCTCCCTAGCATCTTCAGAGGGAGCCTGGCCCTACCAACACCTTGATTTCGGACTTCTGGCCTCCAGAGCTGTGAGACAATACATTTGTATTGTTCTAAGCCACCCAGTTTGTTGTACTTTGTTATGGCCACCCTAAGAAACTGATGCAAAAGGTGAGAGCTGAGCTAAGCCTCGAGTAGAATCACGTAGATTCACCTGCCCCTAGAATTTATGGGACCCGAGACAAGAGTTCAGATGGAGGCTCACATACCATATATCCAAATACTTCAAAGTTACAAATGAAGCTTATAATCTATTAACTAAGCAAGGTTTTATCTTTCTACCTTAAAATTTACTTTCATCTTGACCAAAAGACTTTCCAGAGTACTCAGAATTCTACAGCTGTAGAAGAGGCCCAGGTACATGCAAGCAGAAGAGGCCCAGGCCCATGGCTCTGTCTGCTTCTCTTCCTACCACAGCTTACCACAAACAGGTGCCCTTTGTGGCCTAGAGGCTCACATGGTGGCCAGGGTGGATCTAGGGAAGAGGCCTGCACAGGCCCTGGATGTGGGCTTGGAGTCATCCAGAGGCGACCCCAGAGTCCAAGCTACCCAGAGCATGATCTCCAGGGGTTCCCGCCTCCAGGTGGGCACCATTCCTGACACTGCAGGGTCCTCACTCCGTGGCAGAGCTCCCCCGCGTAGTGCAGGAACCAGTGCCACGACATGTGAAAGGAACTGAGAGTAAACACTGAGAGATTTGCATAGCAGTTTGACTTGCTGTGACAGTCAAGTGTTTACAGGCACTGAAATTTGAATTTCATATCTCATATTTTCACATATCACAGATATTCTTTTTTTTTTTTTTTAAGTTTTGTTCCCCAACGATTAAAAAAATGTAAAAACCATTCTTACCTTGTGGTCCGTAGCGAAACAGAGGCCAGCTGGATCACCCACCTCTGGTGCAGGAGATAGAGGGGAGGGTTGCTGGAGAAATGTCCTCGAATAGGGGAGAGGAGATGGAACCCAGTGTGCCTATGGAGGGACTGGTTTATACTGGAGCATGGACTCTTTATCTGCGATAGCAGGAAAAGGAAGCGGAAAAAAACAGGACTTTGGTGACTGAAATATTTTGGTTCGAATCCTCTTTTGAACTTTTAAAGCTGTTTGCTTTCAGAAAAGCACATACATTCTCCAAGCTGATATCCTTTCTGTAAAAGAGGTGCATAATATTTATCCCGTAGACTAGGAGACTGAGAAAATATACACTCAATATGTTCATTTTTCTTCTCACTCTTAGCTTCAGTGATGCAATGATCCAATTCAATGATTAAATTTTTTTGTTGCTTCTAAATTTTTGAAAGAGAAATGCCTCTTTTACAACAATGGATTTTACTCTTGCTTTGGACCTTGCTCTCCCCTCTCCCCATGCGCAAACACACAATAATCCTAAGGACCCTCTTCTTGGGAAAATGCATGTATGTATGTTCCCCAAGCCATTTCAGGCAACTCACTGATGCCCTCAAAGCCTAGGTTGAGTTCAAACCCCAAGTTAAGGAATCCTGACTTACAAGCTAACCAAGGTTCTGGAAGTCATGTTTTTCTTTCAACATTGCCCTTGAGTTCTTTTGGAAGAAAAGAGCTACATGCATGCACAATGATTATTGTAATCACACATACTGTTACACTGATTCCAAACAGCACACCATGGAGTTCTATTCAGAAGACTAGAGAAAAGGGCAGAGAAGCTCCAAGGAATAAGGGAGAGGGTGGGTGTCACTCAACTCCATGCCTTTCAAAGCCATTCTACTGGGGATCCACTCCCATTTCTAGTCCTCTCTGTGACCCAGCTACACTATCTTCCAGTGAAAAAGAGGAGTAGATAATGCTTTGTGGAAATCCATCAGTTCTTTGATTATATACCCTTTGGGGGTTACACCATGAATAGAAACTTCTAGTAAAAAATTGTATCTTTTCTACAACGAACAAAGCTTCCTTTCCATTGGCCCAGCAGTATCAGTATCTAGCACCCAAAATGTGATTCTCCTAAATCTCTTGCACAGCACTTATAAAACATGCAAATAAATATCAAGACATAGAAGAGAAAATATGAGGTGTTTCCTCAAACAGATACTGAAAGCGAAGGACAAGTCATATTCTAAAAAATCTTAATTTTCTTCCAAATATTTACATTAGCAGGGAAGACACTTTGTCAATTCTAATCCTTTCATAAACTGTAAGTTGGAATATTTCTTAATGGAATGTCACCACAGGAGGCCAGCTCAGGTCTTGGCTGGAAGACTTTCCTGGAATATTTTATTTCCCTTGGAATTTACAGTACTGTCTGGTTGAATCTAACATGACATTCTAACAATTGGAGCATTGTATTAGGTACAGTGAAGCAGAAAATTCACCCTGTTCTGCTTCCCATTCCTCCCTCCTTTGCCCTTGTGAAAATTTCCCACTGTCTTATCCCACTGAAGCAAAGTGTTCGGGAGAAGACCAATGTCACATCTAATTCAGTCAACAGTCCCATAAAAGGTAGGTCTTTAATACCTAGAATAAATCTTCCATTCATTCAACAAATAGTTTCTTTCAGCAGTAGCTCCAGGGTTTAAAACATGCATTGTTGACTTACCACAGTTTAGCTTCAAATTACATTATACCACTTCTCATACAGTGTAAAAGCATCACAACGTTATATGTCTGTTTCCCCCTCCTAACCTTTGTGCTATTGTCATACATTCTACTTACACATATGTTATAACATCCATGATATTTTGTTCTTTTTGCTGGTCAGTTATGTTTTAAAGAAGTTAGAAATGAAGGCAGAAGGTTTATTTAATGGTATTTATCATTTAAAATGTTCTTGATTTCTTTGTGTAGATTTAGATTTTCATTTGTTATTTTTCTTCTCTTAAAGAACTTCTGTTAATATGTCTTGTGAAGTTCTGCTGGTGATGAATTTTGTTAGCTCTGTTAGTCTGATAATGAGTTTGTTTCTCCAGTTTTGAAGGATATTTTCACTGGACATAGAATTCTAGTTAGATTGTTTTTTTTCAGTACTTTAAAGATGCCATTCCAATATTTTGGCCCACATTGGGTTTTTTTTTTTTGTTTTTTGTTTTGACAAGTCAGCCATAATTTGTATGATTGTTTTTCTGTATATAAATTGTCTTTTTTCTTTGACTGCTTCTAAAATTTTATTTTCATCATTGTTTTACAGCAAGTTTCTCATGATACGCCTTAGTGTGTATTTCTTTTTGTTTATCCCACCTGAGATTGGTTGAGCTTCTTGAATCTATGAGTTTATATCTTTCATCTAATTTGTAAAGATTTTGCCTTACATTTCTTAAAATACTTTTTCTGCCCATCTGTCACTATCTTCTCCTTCAGGAACCAAGAAATAAATGTTAGACTTGGTATCATCCTACAGGTATTAAAGCTCTGTTCAGTTACTTTTTCAGCTTCTTTCTCCATATGCTTCAGTTTTATTAGTTTCTTTGAGTTTCCTGATATTTTCTTCCATAGTGTCTCATCTGTTAATGCCATCCAGTGAATTTTTCATGTTGAATACTGTATTTTTCAGTTTTTAGATATTATTTTAGTTCTTTTTTATAGTTTCTATTTCTGTATTAAGACTCACTATCTATTCCCTCATAATGTTTATATTTTCCTTTAATATCCTTGACTGCATTTATAATCGTGGTTTTTAAAAGTCTTGTCTCCTGATTCCATCACCTCTATCTTTTCTAGCCTATTTCAATTATTGACTGATTTTTCTTCCTTCACGTTTTCCTGCTTTTTCATGTGTCTAATAATATTTTATCGTGTGCTAGACATTGTGGATGATCCAGTGTTGAATGTCTGGATTTTGTGGTCTTCCTTTAAATAACGTTGCATTTTGTCTGGAAGGCAGTTAACTTCCTTATGGATCAGCTTGATCCTTTGACTCTTGTTTTTAATATTTGTTAGGGAAGGTCTAGTATATTCTTAATTCTGAATGATAGTAACCCTTCCCCTGATGCATGGTCTTTCTTGTGTGTCAACTGAGTGCCCAGAATTTTCAAAGTGATTTCTCCACTTACACTTAAAAAACTATCTCTCAGTTCTGTTCAAGCTCCAGAATCTCAATTCAACTCATAAGTACGCAGTATTTGTTCTTTGCCTTCTCTCAAGGATGCTTGTCCTGCACACAGGCCACTTGGTATTCACCCAAAGATTCTAGGAGATCCTTGTGCAGATTTCTGAAGCGCCTTTGTATTATTTCCATCTCTCTACAACTCTGCCCTGTCAGTTCTGGCCATGTTATCAGCCCTAACTCCAGTCTGCTTGGTGAAATTGACATTGTCTGCTTCAGTTTTCCCTCCCTGCACCATGATCTGGAAAGAGTTTCAAAGCAAAAATCCTGGGCAAGTGAAAGGGATCACCTCATGCATTTGAAAGACAGGTTATAATGTAACCAAGTCTCCAACCAAGTTGTGCCATACACATTAGACATATTATTTAAATATTTATTAACAAGCAGGCCTGAAAGTGTTTATACAAAAATTTTTTGCAAGCTGGATGAGTCGTCAGTCTCTGCCCTTTTAACCTCACCTTTCTTGGAAGGTTCACGTGAAGCAGGTGTGATGCTAATCTAGAGACAGCATCAAGAGACCAAGCCTCTGGTATCATCCTAAGTGTACACACTACAGGGCTCACTGGACTTTATACCCTATTCACCTAAGGACAGACGGCTGTCTCTCCAGGCCCCGGCCTAGCCACATATCTTGAATACCACTGATTTACTTAATAAGAACCCATTTATCATATCTAATATGTTAATTTAACACCCCTAATTTTACCAACGAAAATACGTTTCTCATGTTTTATCAAAGACTCTTCCATTTAAGGATTGTCAGTGCCTGGAATTGGGCCTTTGTGACTTAAAGCAAGCTGCATGCCCCTGGTGTATAAATTCCTCATTTTGGCAGCAGTCTTCCCTAGCACGTGGCTTAAGCCAACACAGAGTATCTCACTGTCTGTGCTAAAGTGTTGAAACGTCCCATAGTCCTGTCCATAACAAAGAGCTGTCATGAGAAAAAACTAAAATCTGTGCCCTCTAGGGTCAGATGCTTTTGGACTGAAGGGGAACGTAAGAATCTGGGAAATCTTCTCTCACAGGGATAATCTGGCTTCAAAGGCTGTTTTTCCCTTCAAAATCTGATTTTTCATATTAGAGACCAGCATTACTGCAGTGCTTCTCTGTCTGTTCTAAGAGGACTAGCACAGAGGTCTCAGGGCTGCATTCCAGGGGATTAAGGCCTCCATGTTCTCTGGGTCAGAGCCTGTTACAAGGCCAGCGCAGATTCAAAAGGTGGGGAAGTCAATTTGATAGGAAGAGCTTCAGAGACTTTTTGGACATGTTTCAGCTACCACAAGATAAGTGCTGTGAAGACAAGGAGCAGGGTTTTATGGAAGTGTCAGAGGAATTGGCAGAATCTCATTTGACTGAAGGCTGAGCTCTACCTGCCCACCCACCCCCAAACTGAAGTCTGAGGTGAGATCTCAAGAGTGAAGAGGCATTAACTAGGAGGTGGGTAGAGTTTAGACAGCAGGACCATTGTGTATAAAGACCTGTGGCAGGTGATACATTCCATCAATGTGAAGAATGCAAGAAAACCTTCATTTGCAAGGGGATGAGTCTGGAAATCTCATGGAATTGTGAAAGGATAATTCTTTGTCAATAAGTGTGGTGAAAAGAGCACTGAACTCAACCTTCAGGCAACCAGGAGTCCCTTCCAACTCAGGAACTCAGTGGCTGCATCCTCTAATGGGAAAATGGTAGACTAAAAGGGCCACAGAATCATCTAGTGCTGCGTTTCCAAAAAGTTTTCTGAACACTGTCAATGAAGTGGTCCTTTGGTCTAAAATGTTTGGGAAACACCTAATTAAATGAGTTGATTGCTGGACTTCTTGGAGACTTTAATAAGCTCATAGGTATTAGGACCAATGTGTGCTGATACGTGTTTAACAACAAGCTCTCTGAGAAAAAAATACAGCCCTGATTTTGAGCATTTGCCAATTTCTGGAGTATAGATACTCCTGCTCTGACTGATGTGACGCTACCACCATGACGTCACTGAATGCATAGCTGGTTCACAGAATTCCTGAAAATTTAACCATCAGCTAGCCCAAGCCAGCTCCAGTACACCTCTGTTGGGACTCTCAGAGGCAGAGAGGATGGAGGTTTGCCCAAGACTTCATGGCTACAACACCCTTTTCATGGGATATCTAAAAGGATGAATACTTTGTAGACACATGTTAGGAAATTCTGGTTTGGTTATTTTCTAAGTAGGGAAACTGAGAAGCTAAGTGTCTTGCCCAAGAACTCAGATCCAAACACAAATTAAGCTCATCTGAGCCTCAGTTCTGTAGCAAAAGTTTAATGTTCCTCCTTCTTTAAAAGCTGTTCTAGATTCAAAACTGCCGTTTTCTCACCATGTACCGTGGCAGGTACTCTGTTAAACAATTAACAAGTGTCATCACATCTGACGCTTCCAACACCCTGTGAGATGTGTAATTTTATTATCCCCATTTTACAGATGAAAAAACTGGGGTGCAGAGATGTTAGATAACTCTACCAAATGAAGCAGAGACATGGTTTGCTGCGAGATACCTTGCTCGCATTTAGAGACCTTGGTGCCATACTGCTGTATACCATGGTCAGGTACAATAGAGCAAGAATAAGGCTTGTAATCTTCCTTTTCAACAAGAACAGTGTCAGTCAGCCCTTCCTTGTTCTGATCGTTAAGCCAAAACATCTCCATGGGCCAGCTTTAGGTAGCGTGCAAGCCAGCAGCCCAATAACCCCACCGGCATTTACTGATGGGTGATGTTATAAACTCAATGTATGTGTTCCCACAAAATTAATACGCTGAAGCCCTAACCCCCAATGTGATGGTATTTGGGGATAAGACTTTGGGAAGTAATTAGGTATAGATGATGTCATGAGGGTGGGGCTATCATGATGGGATTAGTGCCCTTCTCAGAAAAGACACCAGAAAGCTCACTCGCTCTGTGCACACATGAAGAGGAGGTCACGTAAGCACATGGCAAGATGATGGCTGAGTACAAGTCAAGAGAAGAAGCCTCGGAATGAAATGTCCCTTGCCAGGACCTTGATCTTGGACATCACAGCCTCCAGAAGTATAAGAAATAAATTTCCATTGCTTAAGCCACCCAATCTATGGTATTCTGTTATAGCAGCCCGGGCAGACAAATGCAGGTCAGATGTTGAGTCTGAGGGCTGGAGGAGGGAGAAAATTAGTTCAGTGGTCATAGAATTCATGACCCCACTTCCCAGGACTCCACTTGGTAGGGGTAGTAATAATAGCTTTCTACTTAAAATCTTTCATATCCATAATGCCATCTGATCCTAAAAGGACTCTGTGAATGTTTCCTGTTTCAGAGAGGTCTGACTTTGTCCAAGGTCAGTGAGCACTGAATCATCTTCTGTCCCTGTGTCCTTCCCAGTATATCAAGCTGCTTTATGCTAAACTATAGGGTACAGATTAGGTATGGTTCTCCCTGAAAGCAAATGGGAATGACGTTTGAGAGGCCTGTTCAAGATTTCAGGAAATGTGGCGTGCGTACCTTCAAATGCAAGTTTGAGTAAAGGAATAACATTCAGTAATATGGCACACTTGCAGGAGCTGAGAATTAAGGCCAACCTGGCAATTCATACAGTTCACCGTTGTAGAGCGCTTCCTAGATGTTGGTCACTATTGCAGAGTTTTACATGTGTTAACTCGCTTAATCCTCACAATAATAACCCTAAGACATGGCTACTATTTTTGGTTTTTGGTCTTTTGTTTTTTGAATTAATTAATTAATTAATTTTATTTTTGGCTGCATTGGGTCTTCGTTGCTGTGTGCAGGCTTTCTGTAGTTGCGGCGAGTGGGGGCTACTGTTCGTTGTGGTGCGCAGGCTTCTCACTGTTGTGGCTTCTCTTGTTGCGGAGCACGGGCTCTAGGCCCACGGGCTTCAGTAGCTGTGGCACTCAGTCTCAGTAGTTGTGGCTCGCGGGCTCTAGAGTGCAGGCTCAGTAGTTGTGGCTCATGGGCTTAGTTGCTCCACGGCATGTGGCATCTTCCGGGACCAGGGCTCGAACCCGTGTCCCCTGCATTGGCAGACGGAGTCTTAACCACTGTGCCACCAGGGAAGTCCAAGACATAGCTACTATTGATATTATTGTTATCGTGTCATTTTATACCTTAGGAGATAAAGGTATAGAGAAAGAAAGCACAGCTCTGACTTGAGATGTCTCTAGATATTTGGTGTGTGTATTTATATAGGTACAGGAGAGGAGTGAGGGATTCCAGATCACAATGTGTCATAGTCTCTTTCCCAGTTTCCCTTAGGATCAGGACCACAATACTCCTTTGCTGTACATTTACACCAGCCGCCTGCTTTCTATTTGAAACCCCCTCCATTCATCACTCTTTCAACTCAAGGTGTTGAAACATTTTTTTTAAATGCAAATCTTACCCGGAAGGGAGAAACACATTAAACCACTCTTTTCCATTTCAACTTTTTTCTGAATTCATCTTCTTGATTGCTTTTTGAGTCTTTGAAAAAGCCCACCCAGGGTGCAGAACTAAAGGATTTCTGTTGCTGTTGCTGTTGTTTCGGGGGATTGGGAAGCGCCAGGCATGAGGCTGTGTCCTGAGGAAGCATGACCGTAGCTAATAGCATTCACTGAGTGTGAACCCCATGTCAGGCGCTGTACTGTGGTTGCTAAAGTTCACAAGAGCCGTGCTCTTCAAGCCGTACTCTGTCATTATCTCCCATTTTACAGATGGGAAAACTGAGGCTTGGGGAGGTTAACTGGAGGCTTAAACTCATAAATGCCGAGGAGAGCCCAGACACAGCATGACAGCTCTGAGCACTCTGGCAAGCTGGAAAACACCAGGAAAGCCCTGACCATTTAGTGTGTGTGTGAGTGTGAGGCAGGAAAGGCGGAAGGGAGTTACTGTGAGACGAGGACATTCAAAGACGCATAAGCAGACTAGAAATGGAATATTTCCTGCCACATCAGTAAACAAAGGATGTCACAGTCATTGGCAATTGCAGCCACCACCAATGGTGAGCTGGTGAGCCTTGAGGGAACTCAGGAAGGAAAGAATACCTGCCATCTAGCAGCCATCAGACTGCAGCCACTCCCTCCGGTGAGCTCTGAAGAAACTCAGGATGTGAAAACACAGGATACAGGCCCCAGATAGCTGAGGTGCATGGCAAAGGAATGATTTCAGTGAGCCCAGACTCTTGCATCTTCCCATACATAGAAAAGCCCTAAATTCCTTAACTTGAGATTTCTAGTTTTCTTTAATTAACATAGTCTTTTGACGTTCAGATGACCTGCCCTTTGTTGCAAAACTCGTATATATCCTAGCTTCCCCCTCGCCTCCTCGGAGCAGTTCTCTCAGGGTTTCTTGAGATGCTGCCTCCCAGGCTTGAAGTCCTAAAAACTCCCGCCAAATAAAACATAACTCTCAACTTTTAGGTTGTGAATATTTTTTTAGTCGACTCAGAGATCGACAGGAAGGGGAGGAGCTCTGGCCGCCCTTTCCCTCTGGCTCTGAGTCCGCACTCTGTTCCGCGAGGGGCCTGGCAGAGCTGACAGGCATCCACCCGTGTCCTAGTTGGCTGTGCAGCTGCCCTAGAGACCCCCCGGCCTCCATGGAGTCCCCGCAGTTCACTGGGATTGGTGTCTCCCAGGAGGCCAGAGCCGGTCTCTGACCCCGCTTCCCACAGTGCTACTGGTCTAGGCCTGTGTCTCTTTCAGTGTCATTATGTCACCTTCCTCCTGAGCATGCAGACAGGTGGAAGGCTGGCAGCAGGCCGGGTGGGGAGGAAGCAACCTCTCTAAACCCTGGCAGGCTTGCATCCTGGCTCCTCGCCATCTGAGGGGGGCTTTCTCTCCGGCCTCCCCTGGGGTGGCCCCTGGACAAGACAAGACCCCTCTCTTGATCACCTTCCTACTCAAAGCAAAGGAAGGATTGAGGTTCTGCCTCTGACGGCTCAGTGATGCTGAGCAAATTGCTCAGAGCCCTTGTGCGAAATGCGGATGATGAGTATACTTGCCTGGGCAGGTGGCTGTGAGGATTAAGTGAGTTAATCCACAGAAGGTGCTGAGCCCAGGGCCTGGCATATAGTAAATGCACATCGATGTTCTCTGCTCTTGCCGGGGGTGTTATTATCCATAAAGGAGGAGTAATACCACTCACAGTAATCTCGGGCTACACGTAGTATTTTAACCACTTTGCTTTTCTTCACACACACACACACACACACACACACACACACACACACACAGACACACACACACTTCAGGGCAGTGGGTGTACAGGCAGAGCCAACAGGTAGGAGCTCTGTTCAGCTCTGGGCTGTGCTCAGCTCTCTGGGGCAGCCCTGGGCAAGTTCCTCCTCCTCTCTGGGCGCTGGGGAGGACTTAGAATTTATGTGGAAATCGCTACCGTGAACTGTCAGGGGTCACCACCTGGAGGCCAAATCCAGGTAGCAGACAAGTTCTTGGGGCAGCACTGTGCTTTGAAAAGCAGGTGGTGTCATGTCAAAGTCAGGATAGCTGGCTTGTCCCAGCCGTGGGGGTGAGTGCACCGCTGATCTCTGGAAGCCAGGAAGGGCTTTGGAAGGTGTGTACTACCGCCCAGCCCGGGAGGCTTTTGACTTTGCAAACCTCTGAGCCCATGAATTCTCAAGTCTCTTCCAGCTCTAAAATGCAGCAGCTGAAACCTCAGGTTTGTCTTGCAGGTCTAGAAGGATTGTCTCCCTGCCGCAGGGGGTTAAGTGGCTGCTTTTGAAAGGACAGAGCAAGAGATGATGCGATAAGATAAGGGGCTCTGTTTTCAGAGACACTCCTCAGAAAGAACAGGCTTTCATTGTGATCCAGAGGATAAGAGTCTGAGCCTCACATCCATCAGTCCATCCCTCCTCCCCTCGTCCACGCGCTCAGGCCGCCGTGGGATGTGTCTGCCACTGCTGCCATCTGCTGGAGCGCCAAGGCTCTGCAGCCTGCCCACCTGAGGATGGCATTGAGGGCGTTTGCAAAGACTCCAAGCCCTGAATTACAGCTCTTCTCCCAGTGGACACAGTGGGTTTCACCCCTGCAATGACTAGTATTTATTGAGCACCTGCTAAGGGCCTAAACTATGCTTAGTACTTCCATGAGTTGTCTCCCTGAGTCCATTCACTAGAAGAAGCCCATGTGAGCGGGAATTTTTGTCTCTTTTCTTCATGGTAGTATCTCCAGTGCCTAGGACAGTGCCTGGGACAGAGTAGGGACTTGGTAAATAGGGGTTGCTTGAGAACAGCTGTAAAGATGGATTCTATCATCACCCCAGTGTTAGGAATGAGGAAGCTGTGGCTCAGAGAGACAAAGACTCAAAGTATTGCAGGTAAACCTGTGAGGGAAGCTGGAAAGATTCTTGACACAGGCGGTTTGTGTATTACCCCCGGTGGTTCCGAAGGCGGGAAAGTCAGACAACACATAGGAATGAACACCTCCGGCCGCTAGGGTCCCTTGGAGCTCAGGAAATTCAGGGCTACAAACCATTAGGGAAACAAACCAAGTTAACAAAATGTTGCAGGGGGGCCCTGGGAGTTCAAGGAGAGTGCGGGGCTCTGGCCACAGTAAGAGGCCCCTGACACATGATTTGTACGTTTTAAAAAATTATTATTATTATTATTACTAAACTTAGTTTTTTGAGCAGTTTTAGGTTTACAGAACAATTGAGCAGAAAGTACAGAGAGTTCCCACATACTCTCTCACACCCATACCCCCTCCTCCATTTTCCCCTATTATTAATATCTTGCATTAGTGTGGTACAGTTGTTACAATGGATGGGCCGATATTGACAGGTTATTATTAACCTATCCATAGTTTATTGATAAACCTATCAAAACCTGTCAAAAGTCCATAGTTTCCATTAGAGTTCTCTCTTGGTGTCATGTGTTCTAAGACATGTATCCAACGTTATAGAATCATACAGAATAGTTTTACTGCCCTAAAAAATCCTTGATGCTCTATCTACTCATCCCTCCCCCACCTCCCCCGACTCCCTGAACCCCTGGTAATCACTCATCTTTTTTCTGTCTCCATAGTTTTGTCTTTTCCAGAATGTTCTATAGTTGGAATCATAGAGTATGTAGCCTTTTCAGGTTGGCTTCTTTCCTTAGCAGTAAGCATTTAAGGCTCCCCTATGTCTTCTCAACGCTTGAGAGCTCATTTCTTTTGTCACTGAATAATGTTCTGTTGAATGGATATACCACAGTTTGTTTATCCATTCACCTATTGAAGGGCATTTTGGTTGCTTCAGAGTTTTGGCAATTGTGAATAAAGCTGGTGTAAACATTTGTGTGAATGCTTTTGTGTGGACATAACTTATCAGCTTCTTGGGTAAATACCAAGGAATGCAATTGCTAGATCGTGTGGCAAGTTTTGTAAGAAACTACCAAACTTTGCCTTCCAAAGTGGCCATTCCTGTTTTGTACTCTTGAGCATCACTTTCAGTAACAGTCTTGCTGGCCTGGACCCGTTCTCTAGGTTGCCGGCTGAGAGAGAACAGGCCTGCGATTCCTCCCTTCATGTCTGTATCTGGCTCCCTTGCTGAGGGAATGAAAACAGAGGATCTTCTACTTCCCCTGCTGAAAGAATGAAAACATAGGATCTTTTCTTCCCACCGAAGCTGTGATGCTGAGGCAACTCTGGTCATTTGAAATCCCCAAGTCACCTCCTTGGGTAGGGGGAATGGGCCCGCCGCCCTGGAAGGTCAACCTGTACCTTGTGGTTCAAAATTCTTGGCTTGGGCTTGGGCACATGGGCTGGAGAAAGCAGCCACTGTTTTGATGTGTGGAGCTGTCGGGTCCTACGTCCTTGAAGCCCTCGTGAAAGTGATGCCACTGGGATTCGAACACCCAGCTCCTCTTCACATCCCACTCTTGTAAAATGTTGGCAAGTGAGATAGCACTTTAATTTGCATCATTCCCAAACGGAGGACACTTCACATGTTCTGGAGATACTGGCACCACATATAAGCAAGTTAGGAGTTTATTTCACTTTTCACTTTTGTTCTTTTCTCTTTTTAAAAACGTCATGAAAAATGAGATAGGGCCCTTCACAATGACTTTTCAAAACAAACTTTTTAAAGTTAAGCTAACATCGAACTCCAACTGGAGGAAAAAGAGAGGGACCTTTTTAGTTGTGTTTTTGACATTATTTCCCAGAATCCAAAACGCCCCGTTTGGTTGCTTTTATGCATTTATTTGTATCTCCTCTCCCTGCCAAAAACAAGCAAACAAACAAAAATCTTCATGTTCCACCAAAAACTTTTGCAGCAAGTCGTTTCATTTCTTAAGGCTCTTGCTCTTTGGGGACTGTGTAGGAAAACTCAAGAGAATCTCATGCGAATGGCTTCAATCTAGGAAGAGGGAAAAAGGCTTTAGTTCTGATGGTAGGAGGAGGGTTTATTTATGTGTCTCAATTTACAAGCCTAAGCACTGCAAATGTAAACTCTTGGAAGGAAAATTTTGTCCTAATTACTTAACTGAATCCAGAAACCTCTGTTTTGAGTTACTGGAGCAAGTCCAGTTTGCTCGTCATATGACATTTTAAAGCAGGCAGAGGTAACTTCGCGACTCGTACCTTTTCTGGTCCAGCCAAGTATTTCTCAGAGAGTGGGGACGAGGCAACGTCCAGAATAAACAATGTTGACAAATCCTCCAGATGATTCTTACAGAGACTTAACTTTGAGAATCACTGCTCAAGCCAAAACTTACTTTTCTTTTTTAGGTGTTTTTTTTTTTTTTTCCTCCTTGTCATCTTTACCTACAAAACAGCACATCTGAATAACTGGCTTCTTCCTATTATGTTTGGTTGGCTCATTGAAAACATTTTAACTCGTTTTTAGAATTTCTAAAAATTTTACTTTTTAAATGAACACACAGTAAAACTGACCTTTTGCATATGTGTACATTTCAGTGAACTTTGACCCTTGTATAGATTCATGTAAACCACAACTACCATCAGAATACACCTTCTCCTACAACCCTAATCTCCGGCAACCACAGATCTATTTTCTACCCCCAAGGTTTGGTCTTTCCTGGAAGGTCCCATAAGTGGATTCAAACAGTGTATCACCTTTCGTGACTGGCTTCTTTCACTCAGCCTAATACCTTTGAGATTCGTCCAAGTTGTTGCCTGTATCCACAGTCCATTTCTTATTGCTGAGCATAATTCCATTGTATGGATGGAACCCAGTTTGTTTGTTTGTTCACCCGTTGAAGAACATTTGGTTGTTTCCAATTTGGGGCATTAAATCCAGTTTTCTGATGATATTGTTTAGTCTTTTATATTCTTTTTTTCTGTCTACTAGTCTATCAATTACTGAGAGAAGAGTGTTGAATTTTCAAGCTATAATTTTGGATTTATCTGTTTTTAGTTCTCTCAGTTTTTGCTTTGTGTGTTTTTAAAACTCTATGTTAGATGTATACACATTTATCATTGTTATTTCTTCTTGTTGTATTAATCTTTTTACCATATGTAATATTCCTTTTTATCCTTGGTAATTTCCTTTGCTTCGATGTGTACTTTATCTGGCATTACTGTAGCCACTCAAGGTTACTTTTCTTTAGTTTTTACATGGTGTATCTTTTTCATCTTTTTTACTTTAACCTACTTGTATCACTATATTTAAGATGAGTTTCATATAAGCAACATACAGTTGGGTCATGTTTTTTAATCCGTTCTGATAATCTCTGTCTTTGAAAATTGGTGTGTTTGAATCATGTACATTTTAATGCAGTTTTTGATATGCTTGAATTTAGTCAACCATTTTATTTGCTTTCTGTTTGTTTCCTCTATTTTCATTCCTGTTTCCCCTTTCGTACCTTTTTGGGGGGTTATTTGAACATATTTTTTAGTATTCCCATTTTTATTTACCTATTCTGTTCTTCTGAGATTTTTCAGCTACTTCTCTGTTATTGATTTCTAACTTAACTCCATTGTGGTCTGAGAGCATACTTTGTATGTATGTATTCTGTTTTTGTGTCTAGATCTCTTTATGTAGTATTTTTAGCAATTGCTGTAGGGATTACAGTTTACATAATTTTTCACTTTTAAATATTTTAGCATTTCAGGTTGAATATTGAAACCTTACCAGTAGATGTACCAGGTGTTTTTGTACATCGACAGGGAAACCTCCAGACAGTGTTACAATTTTTGCTTTCATCCGTCAATCATATTTTAAGAAACTCAGTAGGAGAAGAGTAGCCTATTATATTTACTTAGAAATTTGCCACTTTGGTTTCTCTTTCCTCATACTTGACATTCTGAGTTTCCTTCTGGTATCATTTCCCTCTGCCCGGAGAACATCTTTGGAAATTCTTTTAGAGCAGGTCTGCTGGTAATTCTCTTAATTTTCCTTCACCTGAGAATGTCCTTACTTC
Organism: Eubalaena glacialis; assembly: GCF_028564815.1. Taxonomy (NCBI): domain Eukaryota; kingdom Metazoa; phylum Chordata; class Mammalia; order Artiodactyla; family Balaenidae; genus Eubalaena; species Eubalaena glacialis. The sequence continues at coordinate 94,181,436 of NC_083722.1, read as the reverse complement.
AACTCATTCCTGAAGGATATTTTCATTAGACTAGAATTCTGGCTTGACACTGTTTTCTTCCTACACTTTGAGTATATGGTTATACTTCATACCAGACTCTGTGGTTTCTCATGAGAAATCTGCAGTCACTTCAGTTGTTGTCCTCCTGTAAATAATGTGTCGATTGTTCCTAGGTGCTTTCAAGATTTTTTTTCTTTTTCTTTAGTTTTCAGCAGTTTTATTATTATGTTATTGGACATGGGCTTCTTTAGGTTTTTATTATCTGGGGCTTGCTAAGCTTCTTGACTCTTCGGGTTTACGCCTTTTGCCAAATTTGGGAGGTTCTCAAATTGTTATCTCTTCAAATATGTTTTCTGTGCTTTTCTCTACCCCTTCTCAAACTCCAAGATAGGAATGTTAAACCTTCTGGTATTGTCTCCCAGATCTTGAAGGATCTTTTAATCTTTCTTTTCTGTGTTGCTCAGGTTGTGTTCTTCCTATTAATCTGTCTTCAAGTTCACTGACTCTTTCCTCTTTCATCTCCGTTCTGCTGATGAGCCCATCCAGTGAGTTTTTCATTTCGGTTATTGTATTTTTCTGTTCTGAAATGTTTATTTGATTCTTTATATCTTCTTTTCCTTTGCTGAGACTTTCTATTTTTCCATTTATGTCAAGAGTCTTCCAGATTTCTTATTGGAGTATTTCTTTAATAGCTGCTTTAAAGCCTTTGTCAGGTAATTGCAATATCTGTGTTATCTCAGTGTTGGCATCTTTTACTATGTGAGCTGAGATTTCCCTGGTTCTTCACGTGCTGAATAATTTTGATTTATATCCTGGACGTTTTAAATATTACATTATGAGACTCTGAGTCTTACTGAAATCCCATGCAGAACATTGATATTTTTGTTTTAGTGGTTAATTAGCCCAAGGGGGGTTCAGTGCTCAATTTCTAACCAGCTTTCTGTGGTCTGTGGTTTTAGGGTCAGTTCAGTTTTCAAATCCTGTGTGGTGCTGTTTAGATCTGTTCCAGATCTTCACCACCCAGGGCCCTGCCAGGAAGTTGGGCGTAGTCTATTCAGTACTCAGTTCTAAGGGCTGTGTATGTTGTTTAGAGCCAGCTCCAGGAATGCGTAATTCACAGGTGAGCCCCTGTGGAGAGAAGAGAAGAGAAGAAAGCCAGAGAAACTGGCTTTCCCAAAAGATGGAATGTTTAACTCCTTGAGTAACTGAAAGTTTCAGTGTCTTTGTTTTGGCTTGTCTGTACTCTTTCCTTTTTGAAATAACAGTTCTGTTTTAATGTTGTCGTGGGCATCTGTTGGGCTTCTCTGTGTAATATCCCTTGTCCTTCTAACCCTGAAGTTCCTTCAGGGAACCACTGCTGATGCACTTCCAGGCTGTACAGTGTGCATATTCTGTATGCCCTGACTGTAGTTGTCACTTCAGGAACGAAAGCCAAGCCCAAGATTTTGCATGGAAATCTTGGGAAAGAGCATCTCTATTTCTGCTGATGTTACTAAGTGAGGGGAATGTAAATCTGAAGGTGCATCTTCCCATTGCTTTCAAAGAGCTTACTGAATAGTAACAATAGTCAAGAGAAAAGCATAGCTGAACAACGGAGGTAAACAGATTTTTGGTAATATTGATACGGGTCCACCACTGCCTGGAGACCTTCCGCTTCTTGTAGGACTTCAGTTACACAAACCAGTCAATTTCTATTTTTCTCAAGCCACTCTATGTTAGTGTTCTGTCCCTTGCAGCCAAAAGTGTCCTCACTAGTGCATAAATGAACCCTTTGTCTATTATACTTTATTGTGGCCTGAATCTTGAGTTGATTATCTTTAATCAACAGCCATGGCAATTTGTATTGGAGTCATTTGTCAAAACCCATTGGAAGGAATTGTAACTCGCGGGGTGAATTTTATCCATCTGTACCCTCTTCTTGTTACTGATTTTGTCAGTAATATCTGTTCTGTGTTTTTAGGGTACCGCTCATTTTGAGTTTTTCTCAGAAGCAGACCCTGGGTAGAGAATTTGAGTACTAATGGCTTATTGCAAAGGTGATCCCAAGAGTATTAGCAAGAGATTGGGGGAATAAAAGTGGGAAAAGAAGGGTGAGTTATTGAGAAGTTTTCCATATAGAGCCCCTTGGGCTCATTCCTGCTGAGGTGTTCTGGTGGACAAGTGTAGAAAGAGCCCCAGAATTACCCAGCCAAGAAGTGAGGAAGTGGGGGACATTCATCATCCAACTCACATCCATCATTGCTAAGGGCTGTTTCCATGGTTTTAGTTCCCCAGCACTTCTGGCCTGTGCTGCTTGGGAGCTGAGAGCAAGCCTTTAGGGGAAGTTGTAAGTACCTGTAACAGGACATAGTAGGCATGTGCTTGGGAGACCCCAGGAATTCACAGGGACATGGGAGGGGCACAGCCAGCATCTGCCACCAGACCTGTGAATATTCTTGTGTTCAATTCCTAGAGTTTCAGCTTAGCCTCTTCACACAGAGTAAGAAGGTGTATTGATTGCATGTGTATCGATTCATAAGTAATGACTCTTCACAAACACAGTAGCTTTAAAACTTATCAAGCTTTCTCTGTGTTTGGGAAGATGAGATTGAGGTCAAAAGTGTGATGCTTTCTAGGTGATTTCAATCATTCTTTCATTCATTCATTTATTCATTCACACAGCAAATGCTTTGGGGGAATGGAAATCAATAAGCAAAAGTCCCTGTCCTTGGAAAGCCCACAAGCTGATGGCAGGCAGGCAGAAGTGTAATCACTGGTGGATTAAAATGATACTTGCTTTAATAGAGGTGGATATAAATTGTTATTAGTGCACAGGGCTAGAGTCACAAAGAAGACAGTACTTGTGTCTTAAAAGATGAGAAGGAAGGAAGAAAGGGAGGAAGGGTGTTTATTCTCCTTGCTATTACTGTGTAGCAAATTTCCACAAACTTACAACATAAAATAGCAACCATTTTATTACGCTTATGATTTTGTGGGTCAGGAATTTGAAAGGGAGCACAGAGGGGTCAGCTTGTCTCTACACCATAATGTCTGGAACCCAGCTAGGAAGACTCGAAGGCTGGAGGTGACTCTGTGGGTGGAGTGTGGCATCATCTGAAGGCTCACTCACTTGCTTATCTGGCAGTCAGTGCTGACATTTGCAGAGACTTCAGGGAAATTGCCGACTAGTACATCTACACTTGGCCTCTTCATGTGGCTGCTTGGGCTTCCTCACAGCATGGTGGCTGGGTTCCAGGAACAAGTGCTCCAAGGCAACCAGGTAGAAGCTGTATTGCCTTTTATGGCCAAGCCTTGGAAGTCACCTTCACGGTGATCACAAGCCTGCCCAAACTCAACAGGAGGAAATTTGAACCCATCTATCAGTGAGGGGAGTGTCAGAGTCATACCACGAGTAGGAAGGGAGAGATTGTTACAAGCAGTCTTAGAAAATAGCATGGACCACAGCATTGAAGTGATAAAATCATTTTGTCCCTCTGGTATTTAGTAATATCTTTCCTGGGCTGCATTATTTTCTGGTAGATAGCCCTTTAAATTACTTGACTGTCAGATTGACTCATAAAGGTATGGTGAGAGAGATCTATTATTTGATGCATTTGTCACACCTCTTCTGTCCATACAGTCTTTCTCTCTGGCCCACACTTTGAGAATCAATGCCATAGAGCCTGGGCAGAATGGGGGAAGAGGGTGTCAGAATTAGCAGAGCAGATTCTCTTTGGAGGTCAGACAAAGGCAAAGACTGTGAATATTCTTATCTTCATATTAAAGTTGATTATAAATATACATATATATGCTAATTTATTTTCTCAGTGGATCTAATTCTTGGGTGTATTAAAAAAAAAACCTTGGATTCACGTAGTGTGTGGCATTATTACCCTCCAAAAGAACATTCTATTTATGCTACTTTTAGAGTAACTATCATAAGACTCAGGGCTGGTTGAGAAAGTCTCTTTTGTCCATTACTTGGATTTTGTCTTTGAAGCTGAAACTTAATACAGATGGTCCGTGACTTACAATGGTTTGACTTAGGATTTTTCAACGTGACGATGGTGTGAAAGTGACGTGCATTTGGTTGAAACCATACTTTGAATTTTGAATTCTGAATTTTGATCTTTCCCTGGGCTAGAGATATGTGGTACAGTACTCTCTGGTGATGCTGGGCAGAGGCAGGGGCCGCAGCTCCCAGTCGGCCACGTGATCAGTAGGGCAAACAACCCAAGTACTTACAACCATGCTGTACCCAGACAGTCATTATGTTTTTCACTTTCAGTACCGTGTTCGATAAACTACATGAGATATTCAACCCTGTATTGTAGAACAGATTTTGTGTTAGAAGGTTTTGCCCACCTGCAGGCTCATGTGACCCTTCTGAGCACGTTTAAGGTAGACAAGGCTAAGCTATGGTGTTCGGTAAATTAAGTGTATTAAATGCATCTTCGACTTAAGATATTTTCAACTTAGGATGGGTTTATCGAGATGTAATGCCATCATAAGTCAAGGAAGATCTGTTGTTTGCATTTTTAAAGCCATATTTTAAAAATCTTCACAATGGGTATCTCATAATCAGGCTGTGTAGCACATGGAGACATTTTGGCCCTTGGCTGCATGCAGGAGCTAGGAGGTAGTGTTGCACTGTAGTCTGACAGTTGAGGGATTGAATCCCAAACGTGCCACTTACTGTTCTGTGATATGGGGGCAACTTACTCAGCTTCTCGGAGTCTTGGTTTCTTAATCTGTAGATTAGGGATAATGATACCTAGTTTTTAGTATTGCACCGCAGATAAAATAAGACAATTAAAGTGCCTGATACCTATGAGATAATAAATTGAATATTGGGGAATTCTAAGAGAAATTGAATGGCTTGCTCACTAAGTTGTCTCTGGAGTGAGATGGCAGGTCAGTAGCCACATAATCAGTCTTTAGATTTTTATGTCCTTTTCCTGCCTGTAAGGGCTGGAAAAAGGCATAAAACAGCTGAAGCCTTCTTATTACATGTATGTGTGCATGTGTGTGCGTGTGTTGGAATCTTGGCTGTAAAGAGTATTTCCTTTATCAACCTCTTCCTCCCCCGTCACCTCCATTCCCCTCTCTGTTTCCGTTTCATGAGACTGGAAGCTTCACAGACATTTCCCGATTATTTCTCAGTGACATATATTAATTGAAGAGAAAGCAAAGCCTCGTAGCGGAAAGGCAGCTCAAGTCCAAAGCCCCTACTTGGTGCAGCCTTCCAGCTCCTGAGTAGCCTCACTGCCCTTTCCTTGCAATCTGATTCGGAGCCAGGTCTGTGGTGTCACTCCAGGGCCAGCGATGGAGTTGTCACGAAGGACAGAGCCGTCATCTGTCCTGCCTTGTAATTAAAGACCTCCAGCACCTGGAGGAGGTCCTCCACCATCCCCCCCGACCATGTTGCCATGAGGCACCAGGTTTACTGGGTGCCCCTGGAAATGGCGAGAGAATCACAGTATCACCTGATATTCTTCTTGCTTTCTTTCTTTTTTTTTTTTTTAAAGTTAGAAAGCCACAAAGCCACAGTGAAATCACTGAGAATGTCAACCCAGAACTGCCCGTTTCGTTTGTCCCTTGTGTAGATGTGCGGTGTTTTTTATCTTAATTATTACATTGATGCCACTCCACCTTTCTAACTAAATCCCTTTCCTCATTATCCTGGTTTGCCATGATTGTTGTCTGAGTTGAAATGGATTTCACGACAGCTCTGAAAAACCAGAGTTGGCTAAATTTAGCTTTAATTAGGCAGCGTCGTCACCCCGTGATTATTTCCTCATTTCGTTTGGATTCCACTCACTGGAATGCTAAGCGAGGGTCTGGCACAGTGTTCGTGCCCTTCTCACAGAATTCTCTGTCATGTTTCTTGCGATCAGGGTGATTGTTTTGTGCCACAGTTGGTTTCTGCAGAGAGAACTTTAATCCTCTTGTATAACTCAGGGTTTGCTGGGGTTAGTCAGGCTATGCTCCACAGCTGGCAGGTACTGGGAGGAAAACCCCAAACACAATGTGAGGGCATCTCCACCTAGTACCGAAGGGTGAGGGGTCAAATGGGATGGTGGGGCGGCCCAGTGGTTAGAACAGCACGCAATCTCTATGACACTTAAGGAGAAAAGGGAGGAGGGCAGTGTTGCTGGAGTCTAGAGCCACCTGGTGTGAGCTAGAGACATGGTGGGTCTGAGCAGGAGCTGGGACCGTAAAAGGAGGGGCCCCAGAGAGATGCCGCCGCTGTCCTTGACACCCCCTGAAGCAGAGTGAGAGAAGGATAAATACCTTGGCCTCTTTTACTTCCTGTCCTTTAATCTTCTGTCAGTGCCTCCAATTGGCAGAATCTACCTGGGAACCAGCAGGCGATAGCATTCTCTGTGATGCGGAGCAGAAATCTGAGAGCCAATAGGCAAAGGACGGGTCCAGGAACCATCTCTCCCATAGGATTTGGATGGGGCTGACCTTGACCTTTGGCTCCAGAGGTGGGCATATGACCTAGTCCTGGCCAATGAGTGTTTTCTACCCTATGGACTATACTGATTAGTTCAACAATAAGAATGTGACCCAAGTTAATCCAATGAGAGTGAACCCTGGAAATTTTAGGAAACGGGAGACTTCTTTCTGGTAGAGTTGCCAGGCTTACAGAATATAAACGTGGAGTTGCTAACGATTGACTTGTTACCATAGAGAAAATAATGGCTTGGAATGAAGCCAGGGTAAAGGAAAGCAGAACAATGAGAATGGAAAAAGATTACCAACAACCATGTTTGAAGACCTGGATCCAGCCATGACTGTGCCTAGATCTCTCAGTTACGTGAGCCAGTAATGTCCTCCCCTCTTGTGTGTGTGTGTGTGTGTGTGTGTGTATTTCTGTCACTTGCAACCAAATGACTTCTAACACACAGCAAGCCTCAGAGAGAACTGGGCTACTAAGACACAACAATAAGAACTTGTGACTAGTGACTGAGAGGGAAGTCCGTCAGAGGGAGGCCAGTCATGAGGTGGACACCTTTATATGAGTCAGAATCTCAGAGATCAATAGAAAGGCCCCCCATCCGGGTTGGGCTAGCGGTATCGGTGATCCCTCTGGTCCCTGCTTACCCAAAATGAATTCTGGACACTCTACTTCTTATGCGGATCTAGCTCTAATAAATTTCTTACCAATTCCTCAGCTTCATTTTTGCTCTCCTTGAGCTCCAGGCTGTCACACTTGCCATTCCTTCAATGTTGAGAAATATTTCTTACTCCCATCGTTGAAAATTATTCTCCTTACAAAGCCTTCTTATGTGTCAGTTACTCTGCTAGTGAACTTTATATATATCCTACTTAATCTTTACCTCTGAGGACAGTTACTTACGAGGTAAGAATGATTATTCCTATTCCCATTTTTAAAATGTGGAAACTGAGGCTGAGACGGGTTAATCGACTTGCCTAGGATTTGAACCCTAGGCCATCAGATCCTAGATCCCACCATTCTAACCATTGTGACATGGAGCCTCCCTCTTCCCTGAGGGTCTTTATTCATCCTTCGGGTCTCAGCTCAGATCTACCCCCAAGTTAGGTTCAGTCCCCCTGCTGTGCACTTCCCAAGCTGTGTGTAGTCTCTCCTCATAGTCGTCAACACACTGCACTGCAGTCACTGGTTTAACTATCTGTGTTGCCCACCAGACTGTGGGCCCCCAAAATGTGTAGGTTGTATCTGCCTTGGGGTCCATGCTCTCCTCAATGTCCAGACCCTTTTTTAACTAAAAAAAAGAATGAATTTTGAACCATCGGTGGTTGGTTTTAAGGGATCCTGCCTTTCATTCAGGATTAACCTGAAAATAGAGTGAGAAGTGACTGTTTTCACTTAAGAATCAAGGAGCTGGGCTTTAAGGAGCCAAGGACTGCTTCAGATACAGCTTGATCCAGCCCCAGAGTCTGAGAGATTCCAAGCCCCATAGTCAGATAAGGAGGGACTGTTAGGCAAGGGGAGTCTTGCCACACCTCCAAGTTGTATCATAAACATCCGCCCTGCTTACCCCACAACCAAGATTCCCCCTTGATTTCTCCAGCAGGCTGTGAGCTTTCAGAAGCAAGAATTCTGTATCTCAGCTCTCTTTCCTGGCCCTCAACCTGGTGCCTCGTACTCTGTGGGCCTTTCCTGGATGCTGCTTGGCTAGTCATTGGTGGAATGCTTCCTCCCAAGACTACCTTCATTGCTCTCCCGGGCTGAAGTATGATGGAGTAGGTCCACGCTAAGTCTTGAGTGGTTGTCTGCTCCCTGCAGCCTTACTATATACTACCTCCAAAATAAAGATGAAGTGGAAGGTGGCAGTGACCTTGGGATTTCAGACAAGTGCTGTAGAAGATCAGGGGGACTACTTTCAACCATGGGACTGCTGACCACTTCTGGAAAGTGGAAGCCATGTGGGTCTCCATGTAGATCTCTCTAATACCCTACCCTGGGTGAAAACTGGATTCATTGCAACCTAAGGTGCTCATGAACCCCAGCATGAAATCACGAAGTATTTGGAATTAACTTTCCATTTGTATAAGATGGTCCATGTGTGGCAGTCACAGCCTTTGGGGCTTTGCCACTTTGCCTTGCCTGACACCAAGCATCTGTGTGGCTGTGTGTTCCATATGGAATGGAGTTCTAAGAGCTGGCAGAGGCAGAGGTTATACTTTTTTTTTTTTTAAGTTAAAAACTGTCAGTTTGGGACTTCCCTGGTGATGCAGTGGTTAGGAATCCGCCTGCCAATGCAGGGGACACAGGTTTGAGCCCTGGTCCGGGAAGATCCCACGTGCTGCAGAGCAACTAAGCCCATGCGCCACAACTACTGAGCCTGCACTCTAGAGCCCGCGAGCCACAGCTACTGAGCCCGCATGCCACACCTACTGAATCCCATGTGCCTAGAGCCCTTGCTCCGCAACAAGAGAAGCCACTGCTATGAGAAGCCTGCACACCGCAACGAAGAGTAGCTCCCACTCGCCGCAACTAGAGAAAGCCCACACGCAGCAACCGAAGACCAAACGCAGCCAAAAATATGTAAATAAATAATAAATTTATTTTAAAAAAAAAACAACTGTCACTTTTAAGATTTCAAAATGTTTGCTGTCTAGGGTAGAGATTATCTTGGGACCAAAGTCAGCCTTTGTTCTAGGAGATCCCCTCTGGTGGGCAGTTGAGACTTGTGAGTCAATATCTAAATCTGGGAAGTCACCCAAAGGCAGACATTGCAGCCGGTCTGTGTTCTGTTTAGTCCTATAAAGTGAGAGTGTGTCAGAACGGGGTGAGAAAATTTCTTTCTCTGAAAGCTAGACAGAAGCTATCCTACATCTGAAAAATTTATCAGAGCTATTTACACGTTTCTTACAGAGATTGTGTGTGTTGACCACGGCAGATTTCCTTCACATCAGGTTAGAAGAAAGACTAGATCGGGCGTGGTAGAGAGCGCCCCACTGAGTGATGGCTTCACACACAGAGTGAGGACCCCCAGCTGGGGAACTGGGACTGGTTCGCTGTGATGGTCGGGTCCTGGCCATTTGGGTGGAACCATACTGTATGTTGGGTGAGGTAGTGAGGTGCTGGGCTTCCCTTTAAGCAAATGGACGTTACCACTGTTGGTCACCCTTGGGACCTCACAGGTACCCCGGGAACTATACTCAGCTAGGGAAAACTTTTCTCTCCCTTCAGGGAGACGTTGATTCCTTGGTGGGGGGCTTCAGTTGATCCCTGACTTATAGACGGTCTCCTGGGAAGCATTTAAGATAAGTTCTTAACCACTTAACTCATCCTCAGAATATGAGTTCAGGACTACAGACACTGGAAGTAACTACTCTTGGAGCAGATGTGAGTTCTCCTCTGTGGAGTATTTCTATAATTCCCAAATTTTCAGTGAATTCTTATTAAAAGGGAAAAAATTAGAAGTTACAAGGGTAAATGTTGGCCTCATCCAGGTTTATATCCTTTCATTTCCGAGCTGTGTACTTGTCAGCTTACTTAACCTCTCTAAGCCTGTGATTCCTTATTTGTAAAATGGGTAAAAATTGTACCTAACCCATAGTATTATTGCGTACTGGCTGAAAATGTATAGAAGTAAATTAGAATCTTACTGCTGGTTTGGTGTCTCCATGACTAATTTCCCAGAGGCAGGGTGGCTATAAAGTAAAGAGAATTATCATTATCAAAGCAACATATTTATACTTCGTTTTAAAATGCTTTTCCCCAGAGAAGTTCCAATTAGATGTTGATGGGATAGAGTATTTTCTTTTTTTTTTTTTTCTTTTTCTTTCTTTAGCAAGGATGTAGAAAAGCATTAGTGCCTGTTAATGAGATGATCATGACAAAGGTGCTGTGAAGGAAAAGGGTGAAAATGAATCTATAACGATAACATCACTTTGGTTAAACTTACTTATTAAGCATATTTAAAAAGAAAAATGGGTAGTAATTGAATTCAATTTATAACATTTTAATGGAATCATTTTAATCAAATGGTAAAGAGTGCATATTTTGACACATGCTGTTCATATTTGTCTGGGAGGGGAAATTTCATTGCGTCGGGAGCGAGAGAAAGATGAACAGAATTCCCCCTCAACCATCAAGGCATTTTCCTGGAAATCTGGTCTTCCTTATCCCATAGGTTCAGTTGTTCAGCTACTCTGCTAATTATTTCAACTGGCAGTTTTCAAAGAAATTAACATGAAGAATTCTGCAAAGTGAAATTGAGCATTCGATTATAAAATCTGGTGTGAAGTCATTATGGTACACTATTGGGAGGATATCAGCACAGCTTCTAACTTCATGAGCCGTTAACAAAGCGTAGATTCTAAATACACAGACATATTTCTTGACTAAGCGCAATGTTACAGGTGATTTTCTGGCTGCTTTCGATTAAGTGCCTATACTTTTAATTATATTTAAATCGCCAAGAATTTTTAAGCCATTTGGAGCTTGGATTCTGGACTCAAACTGCTAAGGTTGAAATTCCAGCACTACCACTCACTAGTTCTGTGACCAGCTTACTTAGGCTCATTGAAGCCTTAGCTCCTTTTTAAGTCTTTAAAATGGGAGTAAGAATACTTATCTCAAGGCTTGAAGTAAGGATTTAGTGAAGTAGTATGTAAAGTGCCTAGCACAATTCTCAAAAATCTTTGGTATTATTTTTTTATTGTTAATATTGCACTAGCAAATGATAGAAACCTAACTCAAATAAGTTTTCAAAAATAATAATGATAGCATATATTGGGACTTTTGGTGTGCCACTCACTAGGATAACCACTTCATCTTCATTGTTTTATTTCATTAAAAGGACTTTTAAAAATTATGTAAGTGAAAAAACCTAGGTTTGGTCTGGTTCCAGGTAAGGCTGGACCCAGGAGCTCAAATGAGGCCCTCAGATGTCTGTCTCTTTCTACCTTTCAATTCTCTGCTCCATGATGGCATCAGTCTCAGCCAGATTTTCTCCATGAGAGAGCCAGTAGCTTCTAGCAATTCCAGGCTTTTATTCATTCAGCTCCTCTAGCCCAATCATTCCAGCATAAGTCCCAGATGGCTTTTGATGAGATAGAGTTGGGTCAGTGTCCTTTCCTGACCAAAAACCATGATCAGGAAGATGAACCTTCTGATTAACCTGACCTGGATCACTTGCCCAACCCTTGTTTGGATTGAGGATTGAGTATAGGGATTGAAGGCAGCCCAGTTTGTAATCTTTCTACGTCATTTTCTGAAAAACAAGGAGAGCATCAGGGATAACAAAAATCAAAACTCATTTACAACATCTTCAGCAATACTAAGAGGCAGAGAAAACCCCAAACCCAGAGGTAGCAGAACTGGTGTGAAATCAACACTGGTGCAACAGGAAGGAAGGGAGATTCTGAAACGTGTTATAAGCTGCAAATCCGCCAGATGGTCGAACACAGAAGAGGGTTGCATCTTGAGTGAGAAGTGCTGTGAGCAGATTTGAGAACAAAGAACAAAAGTAGGGGTCGGAGAAAGGGAGGAGGACGTGTACGCTCAAATCACATCTCTATAAATGGAATGGTGCAAGCATTGTCACCTCAGGATCGATTGTCACCCAGATTGTGCACGTCAGTACATCGCCAGGACTCCTAAGAGATATGGCTGGTTCTAGGTCTGGGGCAGGGAAGATGCAGGATGAACTTGAGATAGCTTATTCTGACAGAAGGAAAGGAAGCTTTCTAAGGTTAATAGACTTGTATCAAAATGACATAGAAGGTGGTCTGAAAGGGCTCCCAATGGCCAAAGTTGGGACAATTGGGGCATCAGAAAGAATAATGATTATAGACATAGATAAAATGTGTTTAATATATAAACTCATGACTTCATAAAGGCACTCAAAAAAGAGAAAGCCAGAAAAGTGTAGTATGAGATGGCCATTAAACAACTCCTTACTTTTTAATTGATAATTAAAGGAAAAAACTAAATATTTATCCTGCCTTTCCAGGAGAAACTGTATGACAGAATAACCAATTAGCCCAATTGATGAAGAGAAACTGTACTTTACAAAAGAATGCCAGTTAATAAATGCAGAAGGAACGATAGAAGTTGAAAACATAATTTTACAAAACCTAATGAAATTACGGATTTAGGCAAGATTTATGTATTAGGTGAGTGGCTAAAAAAAATTTTAAATCTAGTGGCTAAAAATAATAATCATTTATTATTCTTCATTACTCTATGAGTCAGCTTGTTGGGTCTTATGTCTGGAGCAGCTTTACTGGTCTCTGTGTTCAGCTGATGGCTCACTTGGGGCCAATGGGTCTCAGGGGGCCTCACTCATATGTCAGGCAGTTGACAGGGATGGCTGGATGGCTGAGGTCTCCCTCTGTACTGTCTCTCAAGATGGCCTAGGATGGCTTTATTCACATCTCTGGGACCTCAGCTGGAATAGCTCTGGTCACTGTCCGTGGGGTAACTTATCCTGCAGTAGAACAGTCCAAGCTTCTTTACGTGGCAGTCTCAAGGGTTCAGCAGCCAAAGGGGGCAACCGCTGGTACGCAAACAATCTCCAAGCCTCTGTTTGCATCACGTTTACTAGTATCTGATTGACCCAAGCCCAGACTCAAGCAGTGAAGAAATAGACTCAATCTCTAGCTAGCAAGTCTGGTAGAACTTTCCGCAATGAGGGAAGTTTTCCATATCTGCACTGTCCAAAGGGCAGTGCAACTGAGGAACTTAATTTTCAGTTTTAATTAATTGAAGCTAAAACGTAAATGACTACATATATGGCTGGAAGCTACCACATTGGACAGTGCAGTTCTAGATACACAATCCCCTATGGTGTTTTCGAGCCAAAATATGAATCCAACCGTCCTTTAGATCTAACTTGCAGGCTGTAGGAGATAGAGGGGTATAGGGATCAGCTACATGGTACAAGGGAGCAATCAGACAAATCTAGAAGGGGAGACATTCCACAGGAAAACTGGCCCAATGTCTTCAAAAAGCCAGTGTCATGAAAAGGGGATCCTGACAGACAGAAGAGAAATAAGGGCTATAACAGCCAGAGAGCTTTCTTCATAGGATTCCTGGATAGGACTAAACAGTTTTAAGAATTGTTTTAGCTTAAGTGGGGAAATTTGAATATGGTTTGGCTCTTCAGTGACATAGAAAATGTACTGAAGTGGAAAGGTCAAAATTCATTGACCAAAATAGGACTAAACAGTTGTAAGAATTGTTTTAGCTTAAGTGAGGAAATTTGAATATGATTTGGATCTTCAGTGACATAGAAAATGTACTGAAGCGGAAAGGTCAAGATTCATTGACCAAAAAAGGCTAAGTGTTAGAACAGTATGTAGAATATAATCTCCTCCTGGGAAAGAAAACTATGCATAAATGTGTGTGTATATATAGACATACATATACATGCAAACATATAAAGATCCAGAATCATATGCACTAAAAGGTAAGACATGGTGATTCTGGGTGACAGGAAGGTGAAGTTTTGTTTGCTGATTGTCTGTGTTTTGTAATTTTTTATAAATGTAAATGTGCTGCCTCTAAAATAATAAAGGGGTTATTAAAAATACAAGAGAAAGTCGCTACTAAGTGGGAGGTGCCAAAGATAAGCAGCCATTATACTGTGTGTGTGTGCGTGTGCGTGTGTGCGTGTGCGTGTGCGTGTGTGTGTGTGTGTTTTCAGGAAATGCTTCATCACGATAAAGTATTGCAAATACTTCCGGCAGACAAGGGAAGATGACAGGGCTCTGCAGCTGCAGAAAGGACTTAGCTAATCTGAAGGATCTGGTAAATGGATCCCTTCCTTCTGACACCACAGCAGCTTCAGCCATCAAGTTGGATTAGACGATCAGCCTTTCCCATTGAGTGGCATGTTCTAGAGTGTTCTAGTATGAATCATTTATGTAGGCTTCTAGTTATATTGCTCGGTTTCCCTCAGAAATAATGGCCCCAGGGACTGAATGTCGTGTAACAGAGAAAGTGAATAAATTGGTGCCGGCCCTGCCAGGTGTCAGACAAACAGGAATATATTGCAGGAAAAGTGCTCCATCTATAATTAATGACAACATTTTAAAGTTTTACCAGAAATTGATAATACAGCACTTGCTTTTATTGAGGCTTTCCCTTTAGGGATGTGTACATATTTTAAAGTAGGTCTACTATGAAATATACATTAAACTCTTCTTAAAAACATAATCGCCGAGTAGAAAAATATCTTTATAAATGTCTCATTGTCACCCCTTTTTGCAGTGATTCACTCTCAGTGTTCAATGTAGAAGTTCCAAGAACATAGTGTTTGTCTCAGAAAGCGTATTCGAGAATACCAAGTAAAAAGCGAATTTGCCAAATTTTTTACAGCTTTTTATATAATTGCCAAATTGCCATTGTCATAATAAAAACCTAGATTGACACTAGTTTGTCTTGAAATTACATGACTATCTTTTTAAATAAACATGTATTAACATTTCTGAGTTACAAGCCCATTTGGGTAGATAAATCTTTCTAGCAGTCAACTGAATAATTAAATAGCAAGGCCAGAGCTTTTATTATCCCCCAAATCTGCAGTTGAACATTTATGATGGAACAAATGGATCCATTTCTCTTTGGGCCCCATTAGGGAGAAAGGAGAATTTTTAAGCTCCTATAGTTTAGCAACAGCACTTGTTCAAGTGTTAAGTTCTATCAAATAAAATTAAGTGAAATCAAATTCTCTTCCCATCTGTATACTTTATGGCTTTGCTGAAATTACTTATTCTGAGACACAATAGGCTGTCACACCTGTCCCGTAAATTTCCAAAGCATTAAGTCACTGTCTGTCTGACTTCTGTTAGCGCTGCATGCATTTCCCCTTAAATTTGCGAGTAACCACAAGCTTTAACAAGTTCACAGATGGGACTTCCCTGGTGGCGCAGTGGTTAGGAATCCGCCTGCCAATGCAGGGGACACAGGTTCGAGCCCTGGCCCGGGAAGATCCCACATGCCGCGGAGCAACTAAGCCCGTGCGCCACAACTACTGAGCCTGCGCTGTAGAGCCCGTGAGCCATAACTACTGAAGCCCGCACGCCTAGAGCCCGTGCTCCGCAACAAGAGAAGCCACCACAATGAGCAGCCTGCACACCGCAATGAAGACCAAAAGCAGCCAAAAATAAATAAAAATAAATAAATAAATGTAAAAAAAGAAAAAGAAAAGATCTAGCAGTAATTTTAAAAAAATACCAAGTTCACAGAATCATCTTATTTTCTATAGTCTCCTACTGCCAGCATTGTTATCAAATCCCTGAAAATCTTACTGTTTCATTACATATAATTTGCAAATGACACACAATGTGATGTTTTGATTATAGATAAAGAATGATAATGATTTTGTAGCATTTTGCTCTTTATATTTACACAGAGCCCTCTCAAATTGCTTGTCCGGGGATCCATCCACAATGTGTGCTGAGCACAGTTGTTTACAAAGTATTTCATCTAAATGAAGAGGATGGAAGCCATCATGGGAGGAGAAATCAAAGCCTTCAGAGCTGGAAAGTGTAAGTTGTGTATATTCATTCTTTTATGTGTATTGAGTGCTGGTAGTATGCTAAGCATCATGCTAGGTGTTAGGGATACACAGGTGAGTAGTATAGTCGCTCATGTAACTTACAGCCTGCTAGGAGAAGCAGAAATTTAAAATGGAATTAATCAGTTAATGTTAATCAATAAATTACCTGCGATCATGAGAAGTGGTATGAAGGAGAAAAACAGGCTAGAAGAATATGTAACAGGGCACCTGACCTGTCAGGGCACAGGGAATGGAGGCTGGGTAAGGGGGAATCAGTTAGAAAGGGCTGAACTAAATGACATTCCAACTGAGGGAGGAAGAGGAGTTAGTAGGTGAAGAACAGAGAGAAATATTACAGACAAAGGGGGGGAACAGCACGTGCAAAAGCCCTGAGGTGGAAGGGACTTGACAAATTCAAGAACTCATAGAAGGCAAATATGGCTGACTTGGAGAGAACCCAGGGAGAATGGCATGGTATGGCCAGAAAGGGCCAGGGGCCAGTGAGATGGTACAGATACCACAGAAGGCATCAAGTAGGTTTACGTATCTGGGGTTAAGTTTGGGTAAAAAGGAAAGATTGGGCCAAATCTTTTGGCTTTAATATAATATACAGCAGTGCACCACTTGAGCAAAAGAGAGAAATAACCCTCTGTCAGTGGTGTTTGAATGGTACTACACAGCCAAGATGGCGCCAGGGTGGGACTGAAACAGGGCTCCCAGCTCGGAGGATTCACGGAGCTCTGCCCATTGGACTCATGATTGTGGATGTGGGGGGAGAAAAGGACGTGTGTAGATGAGACACGGTAGAGGGGTAAGAACTCATCGGCTTTGGTGAGAGAATGGATGAGAAGACTGAAGGAGAAAGAAGAACTGAAAATAAGGCTCATGCTGATGGCATTGATTAACTGATACCTGGTGGGAGATTGTGGATAAATACTCCAGCTTTTGTGGGTGTGCTCTACACTGCCGCCCCCCAGAGGTCCCCGGAGGGGATGAGCCACAGTTGCCCGCGTTGCTCACCTGCTTGATGACATACCTTTTATCAGCTTCCTTCCCTCCTCCATCTCACTTCCTGGTTCCCCCACTTCCTGAAACCATCTCCTGGATGAACTACTTGACCTCACATTCTTGTCTCAGGGAACAAATACTAAGACAGTATGAGTGCAGGGCAGAAGGTGAAACACACACACACAAGCACACATACACAGACACACACTTTGTTTCAAAGCTTCAACGAGGTCAAAATTTGGCATATAATTTTGGGTACAGTTTCCATGCGCCTGATAACTTAATTCCACAAGAGGCTGAGTTTCTTTTTTATTTATTTATTTATTTATATTTATTTATTTTTGGCTGTGTTGGGTCTTCGTTTCCGTGCGAGGGCTTTCTCTAGTTGCGGCAAGCGGGGGCCAGTCTTCATCGCGGTGCACGGGCCTCTCACTATCGCGGCCTCTCTTGTTGCGGAGCACAGGCTCCAGACGCGCAGGCTCAGTAGTTGTGGCTCACGGGCCCAGTTGCTCCGCGGCATGTGGGATCCTCCCAGACCAGGGCTCGAACCCGTGTGTCCTGCATTGGCAGGCGGATTCTCAACCACTGCACCACCGGGGAAGCCCGAGGCTGAGTTTCTTAACAGAGAACATGGAGGCTCAGACACTGTCTGGGCTACGGGAAGACAAGCTTAATGTGGTGGGAAGGGTGTTGTTATGAGTAAGAGTGACAAAGTTTGCCTTGGTAGTCTTTAACATAGAAAGTTTTCAGTGTAGCCGCTCCGAAATTTGGAAGAGAGTTTACACATTTGAGAGAACTGTGCACAAGCAGCCCAAGTGGTATATGAAAAGCTTCTGGGTTTGTGTAATGTTTTGGTCATTAATTTATATAGTAATATGTTACTTCAGTAAGAGGTCACATAATTTATTTAATGTAATAGGTTAAAAAAAACCCACCTCTAATTAGTATATATTTTATAAGATCCTCTTGAGGATATTTCTAGATGAATTTATTTCCAAAGTTTATTTTTTATAGAGATTAACTAAGCCAATAAGAAAAATGCTACATATAATATTGCCTTATAGTTGCCTAGCCCATGGTTCTTCCAAATATTTCACAACTATTTTCATCACTTTAATCACTTACCAAATATTAGTTAGGAAATGCATTATTAGTCTTATTGTCTAGATTTGGAATTGACACAGAGAAGAAATGTGACTCATCTCGTTACTAGTTACTAGTTACTTCTACAATTAATGATGAATCCGAGATTACAACCCAGAGCACTTGACTTCCTGTGTTTCTCTAGTTTGAATTTAATTAGAAATTAATGTAACTTAATAGTTTCGTTTCATGGTTGGATATTTGATGACAGTTTATGAAGGAAATGCTCCTGAAGCAATCATTTGGAAATAAGAGGGTGTGTTTTGTTCTTTTTCCCGAAAGCTGTTTATATAATATAGTTCAGTGGGTTTATGATATAGATTTGTCTTTCTTGTGGTTCACCTGGCCCAGCAATAGGGAAAGGTCTCATTAGATGAAGGACTTAACCCCCAAAAGAAACAGGATCAGGGGCTCAGTGGCAGACACCATTCTGAAGAAACTTGGTCAAATGGAGTTCATTCTTCTTATTTTTAAAGGTCTTTTAGATCTAAGTGATTAAATCTAAAAACAGAATATTTTCCAGTTTTTGTCTTTTTCTTCTTAAGCAGTTACTTTTCTCTTCTACTTAAAGATGCTCATTAAGATTGACCTTCAGAGAGTGTATTCCTTTGCTAGGGCTGCTGTTGAACCCAAGTTCGTGTGCCCGATACACAGTAAAGCCAAACGAAACAAAGCATCAGAGTTTGGAGCAGAGAAAGGTTTATTGCAAGGGCCAAGCAAGGAGAATGGGCAGCTCATGCTCAAAAGACCAGAACCCTCCAATAGCTTTCAGGGAAGGGTTTTTAAAGGCAACATTGGGGTAAGGGCTGAAGGATGCAGGACTTTCTTCTGATTGGTTGGTGGTGAGGTAACAGGGTGATGTTTCAGCATCTCAATCATCAACCTTCTGGTTTCAACCAGTCTGGGGTCTAAGTGCTTGTGCTCAACACGCAGTCACCATCCTCTACCTGGGTGGGGGTCTTAGTTCCTACAGAAAAACTCGAAGTTATGCAACAGATTGTTAGGTATATCCCTTGAGGAGGAATTAGGACTCTGCTATTTCACTGCACTATTGTTTCTTGACTACTTTTCCTTTGTTTCTGCATTTCCTCTCTTCCCTAATTATCAATAGTAACTGCTTGAATCTGCCCTTTGAACTCAAGGCAGGCCTGGGAGACTAAAGCCTTTTTCTACACACAAGGAATGGGGGACATAGAGGGGCTTTTGGGACCCCACAGGGTCCTGCTCGTTTTCACTGCCATAACAAAATATCACAGACTAAGTGGCTTCAACAAGAGAAATTTATTTCTCACAGTTCTGGAAGCAGGAAGTTCAGGATCAAGGTGAGAGCAGGGTTGCTTTCATTCTGAGGGCTCTCTCTTTGGCTTGTAGATGGCCACCTTCTCGCCATGTCCTCACATGATCTTTTCTTTGTGCACGTGCATCCCTGGTGTCTCTTTGCAAGTCCAAATTTCCTCTTCTTATAAGGACATCAGTCAGATTGCGTTAGGGTCCACCCTAAGGGCCTCATTTTAACTTACTCACCTCTTTGAAGGTTCTGTCTCCAAAAACAGTCATGTGGATGAGGACCCATTCATAATGACCTCATTTAATTTTAATTACCTCTTTAAAGGCCCAATCTCCAAATACACTCATATTCTGAGGTACTGGTCATTGACAATGACTCCTTAACCAAACTTTAGTCAGGCTGCTCTAAGCTCTCAAAGCCCTGACCCTGGGTTTTGTCCTTGGCTTACTTAGTATAATTTTAGCAAGAATCCTGCTGGGTCAATTTAACAAAAATCTCTCACCCTGGAGAGCTGATCAGTTTCCTCATCGCCAACCCTGGCTACCTTAGCACCGGTCCTGTCTTTGGCAAGATTCCTGTTGAGTGGGTCTACCAAAAATCCCCATAGCCTTTTAGTAATCTTCTATCTGCTGACACCCCTCCACACACCCCCGCCCTCACCTCCCTACACCCCTCCTTGTCTATAAATGTCCACTTGTCGTTGTTATATTTATTTTGGGACTGATCTCTTTCCCCCACTGCAAACCCCTCGTTGCATAAAGTTGCCCTCACCACCTTGAACAAGTATCATGAATCATTTTTTTCTTTAACAGGATTAGGGTTTCAACATAGGAATTGAGGTTGGCGGGGGACCTAGTTCAGCCCATACTAGGGAGGATGAGCGAATGTACGTCTGCAAATCTTTCAGAACTGAGAAGAGAATTTCCTTCTTTCTCAAAGATAGAATTGACCTCTTTGGTCCTTGAGTATTTTCTGGTCAGAACCCTTCTGGAGCATGGAGAGGCAAGAACTGACCCTCACTCGGTCATACAGCACTCAGGAAGACATCCCTTAGCCAAGCCGATGGCTGTGTCGCATCCCTCCAACCCTAATTATTTTGGCACATGCAATTGGATAGAAGCAGTGTTTGGATGTGCGCTCTCGAACCATCAGACATGGATTTGAATTCTGCCTCTATCAGCTGTAAGATCTTGGACAAGGAACTTTCACTCTCTCATCCTCAGTTTCCCCATCTGTAAAATGAGGGTAACACAATGGTTTGGGATAAGAATTTAAAAAGACAATGCACGCAAAGTACTCGGCATTTAGTTGGCACTCAATAAATGTTAACTGTTACCATCATTAAAGATCATCTGAGCCGGTGCCTGAAAATGTTAGGTGAGGAATCCAAAGATGGATGTTTGCCTCTGCTCTACTGACATTCTTTCTAAAACCCTTCCTCATTTCAAGTGGCTTTTCATTTGTCTGAAATCTAAGGGCAAACAGTGGTCTACAGATTCACCTTGAAGCCATGGCCTGTATTTGAGGGGCTCCTACATGCACAGTCCATCTGACTTCATCTAAAAGAAAACGTATAGCAATAAAACTAAAAGGAAAAGTATTCCTGTTTCTCCTTACTTTACCAAAGATGGTAGTTACAGTTGATGAGTAGCACCCGCAGAGGTACTCAGCATGGGTTACAGCTCATTTAAAAATGAATAAAGTGAGAGAGTGGCATGGACATATATACACTACCAAACATAAAATAGATAGCTAGTGGGAAGCAGCCGCATAGCACAGGGAGATCAGCTCGGTGCTTTGTGACCACCTAGAGGTGTGGGATAGGGAGGGTAGGAGGGGGGGAGATGCAAGAGGGAAGCGATATGGGAACATATATATGTATAACTGATTCACTTTGTTATAAAGCAGAAACTAACACACCATTGTAAAGCAATTATACTCCAATAAGGTTGTTAAAAAAAAAAAGAATATTCCTATAATATAGCAAATACATAGATTTAAAAAAAATGAATAAGAACTCAAATTCAAACATTAATGGGGTGATTTTTTTTTCCTTTTTTTCTCATTGCTATTTTTTCAACATCTTTATTGGAGTATAATTGCTTTACAATGTTGTGTTAGTTTCTGCTGTGTAACAAAGTGAATCAGCTATACGTATACATATATCCCCATATCCCCTCCATCCCTCCCACCCTCCCTATCCCATCCCTCTAGGTGGTCACAAAGCACTGAGCTGATCTCCCTGTGTTATGCAGCTGCTTCTCACTAGCTATCTATTTTACATTTGGTAGTGTATATATGTCAATGTTACTCTCTCACTTCGTCCCAGCTTATCCTTCCCCCTCCCCATGTCCTCAAGTCCATTCTCTATGTCTGCGTCTTTATTCCTGTCCTACCCTTAAGTTTGTCAGAACCGTTTGTTTGTGTTTTTTTTAGTTTCCATTTTTATGCATTAGCATACGGTACTTGTTTTTCTCTTTCTGACTTACTTCACTCTGTATGACAGATCCTAGGTCCATCCACCTCACTACAAATAACTCAATTTCGTTTCTTTATATGGCTGAGTAATATTCCATTGTATATATGTGCCACATCTTCTTTATCCATTCATCCAATGATGGACATTTAGGTTGCTTCCATGTCCTGGCTATTGTAAATAGAGCTGCAATGAACATTTTGGTACATGACTCTTTTTGAATTATGGTTTTCTCAGGGTATATGCCCAGGAGTGGGATTACTGGGTCGTATGGTAGTTCTATTTTTAGTTTTTTTTTGTTTTTTTTTAACATCTTTATTGGAGTATAATTGCTTTACAGTGGTGTGTTACTTTCTGCTTTATAACAAAGTGAATCAGTTATACATATACATATGTTCCCATATCTCTTCCCTCTTGCGTCTCCCTCCCTCCCATCCTCCCTATCCCACCCCTCTAGGTGGTCACAAAGCACCGAGCTGATCTCCCTGTGCTATGCGACTGCTTCCCACTAGCTATCTATTTTACATTTAGTAGTGTATATATGTCCATGCCACTCTCTCACCCTGTCACATCTTACCCTTCCCCCTCCCCATATCCCCAAGTCCATTCTCTAGTAGGTCTGTGTCTTTATTCCCGTCTTGCCACTAGGTTCTTCATGACCTTTTTTTTTCCTTAGATTCCATGTATATGAGTTAGCATACTGTATTTGTTTTTCTCTTTCTGACTTACTTCACTCTGTATGACAGACTCTAACTCCATCCACCTCACTACAAATAACTCCATTTCGTTTCTTTTTATGGCTGAGTAATATTCCATTGTATATATGTGCCACATCTTCTTTATCCATTCATCCGATGATGGACACTTAGGTTGCTTCCATGTCCTGGCTATTGTAAATAGAGCTGCAATGAACATTTTGGTACATGACTCTTTTTGAATTATGGTTTTCTCAGGGTATATGCCCAGTAGTGGGATTGCTGGGTCGTATGGTAGTTCTATTTTTAGTTTTTTAAGGAACCTCCATACTGTTCTCCATAGTGGCTGTATCAATTTACATTCCCACCAACAGTGCAAGAGGGTTCCCTTTTCTCCACACCCTCTCCAGCATTTATTGTTTCCAGATTTTTTGATGATGTGTGTGCCACATCTTCTTTATCCATTCATCTGTCAGTGGACACTTAGGTTGCTTCCATGTCCTAGCTATTGTAAATAGAGCTGCAATGAACATTGTGGTACATGACTCTTTTTGAATTATGGTTTTCTCAGGGTATATGCCCAGTAGTGGGATTGCTTGGTTGTATGGTAGTTCTATTTTTAGTTTTTTAAGGAACTCCATACTGTTCTCCATAGTGGCTATATCAATTTACATTCCCACCAACAATGCAAGAGGGTTTCCTTTTCTCCACATAATGGGGTGATTTTTGACTTGGTATTCTTTCCAACATGTAACCACTTTTCTCTTTTTAAATTCAAGGCCGGTTGCTTTATTCCCTTAGGCCTTCATTTAGAAATGAGTTGCTCATTAATTATCTTCTTGACTGCGGAAGAGATGATGCTTCATTTCATTTTCACATTGGATGAGTCAACTAAAAGGGGTCTCGTTGCTAAAAACCATGGATCACAATTTCTTCTTTGTTTCGCCTCTCTTGGGAGTGGCTCACATCCACCCCCTCCGAAGAATCATACCAGTTCTCCCCATTGCATTGAATTTGTTTGTTAATTCTCATAAATTTGGTACAGTGAGATGTTTGGATACAATTTCATCAGAAATATCGTCTCCATTCTTTACCATAACATATGCATAATGCCAGGGTAATTATGCATTGGACACCCATCAAATTACAGAGTTTATGAAAAGTATTGACTCCATTCTTTTTTCCATGCAGATATTTACAACTGGAAACAACTTTCCAAATAAAAATGACTATGAAATGTGCCCTTATTCTTAGGTATCACAAGAAAGCAATTGGGGACTTCCCTGGTGGCACAGTGGTTAAGAATCCGCCTGCCAATGCAGGGGACACGGGTTCAATCCCTGGTCCGGGAAGATCCCACATGCCACGGAGCAACTAAGCCCGTGCACCACAACTACTGAGCCTGTGCTCTAGAGCCCACGAGCCACAACTACTGAGCCCATGTGCCACAACTACTGAAACCTGCGGGCCTAGAGCCCGTGCTCCACAACAAGAGAAGCCACTGCAATGAGAAGCGTGTGCACCACAATGAAGAGTAGCCCTGGCTCTCTGCAACTAGAGAGAGCCCACGTGCAGGAATGAAGACCCAACGCAGCCAAAAATAAAAATTAATTAATTAATTAATTAAAAGACTTTTAAAAAAACATTAATTTAAAAAAAAGAAGAAAGCAATTGGTAAATATTTTCTGGAATAAAAAGTTTCAGGCACAGTTACTTGATGTGCAAATTACACATAACTGAACTTTTTCTGTTTTTCCTTAGTTTTTGGAGTTTTAAAGCTGATTCATAGGATTATTTTAAAAAGTATAGCTAATTAATAGGATGGCCTCTATAAATGCTGCAAAACACAGGAAAAAAAGCCCAACCTCTGTTCTTTTTCTTAAGACCAAAACCTATTTTCTTGACTTCCAGTACCTTCTTTTAAATGAGGAAATGATGCATTCTCTATGTTGGAGGTATGATTGTTTACCATTTATTTCATCTCTCCCTAAAATGCTTTTGTTCTCTTTTGTATAATCGCTATGGGTTTTTAAAGGTGTTATCTGAACAGAATTGGCGTAGTTTTTCTCCTCACTTTAACAAAAGCTGTATCTTCAGCTTTCTTTTGCTCTTTTTCCCTCCTTTCAATAGAACCAGTTCACATTAGCAGCAAAAGGAGAGTAATTTATTTATAGGGTACACACCTTTGAATGAATTACCCCCCAGTCCCACACAATTATAAAACAGAAGCTCTTAAATGAGTTCAGTATAATAAAACAGAGTGAACCAATCAAAGAAGAATAACCAAACAATGGGACTAGATTAACTGTTTAAAGTATGGATGAGAAAACCCATTTCTAAATAGCTTTTGAATATGGGATTAGACAGGATCAAATGGTCAGTCCAAGGAAGCATTTCATTACAGCAGGGGGCAGTTTTTCAATGGATGGTATATTTGAGAATATTTTTGCATTTGTAGGGAAGCACCCCTCAAACAAACAAACACAAAATCCTCCAAAGGATGAACAGAGAACTCTGGAGAAAATAAACTCTGACTGGGTATGGCATGGAAGCCCTCAAAAAATGAGGACTGATGGAAAGAACAAACAAAGAAGCGGAGTGGAGAAAGCAGGATGCACCTGACTCCTAGTGATTCTTCCCCTGAGTTTTCACTCTCCCCTTGGAGGTCTCACTTTCACCTCGTGGCCTTCTGCAAATGATGGGCAGAATTTGGGCACGTGCAGATCGCTCTACAGGGCCTCAGAGAAGAAGGAGGTAGCATAGAGGACCATAGGGCTAGAATTCCTCTCAGGATTTAAAGACCAGTCCTACCTTCATAGCCACACCACCCACCAAGGCCAAGCTGATAGCCTCTGGGTCTTTGTTTTCTCACTTGTGAGATGGAAATATCAGTACCCACCTCCTAGAGTTGTTTTATTTTTTTTTTAATTGATGTATAGCTGATTTACAATGTTTCCGGTGTATAGCAAAGTGATTCAGTTGTGTGTATATGTATGCGTGTGTGTGTGTGTATGTGTGTACGTATATATATTCGTTTTCAGATTCTTTTCCATTATAGGTTATTACAAGATATTGAATATAGTTCCCTGTACTATACAGTAGGTTCTTGTTGTTTATCTATATATAGTAGTGTGTATCTTTATTTTTTTTTTTTACATCTTTACCGGAGTATAATTGCTTTACAGTGTTGTGAGTAGTATGTATCTGTTAATCCCACATTTCTAATTTACCCCTCCCGTCTTTCCCCTTTGGTAACCACAAATTTGTTTTCCATGTCTGTGAATCTATTTCTGTTTTGTAAATGAGTTCATTTGTATCATTTTTTTAAATTCCACATATAAATATCATATGATATTTGTCTCTGTCTTTCTCTGTCTGACTGACTTCACTTAGCATGATAATCTCTAGGTCCATCCATGTTGCTGCAAATAGCATTATTTCATTCTTTTTTTTATGGCTGAGTAATATTCCATTGTACATATACCACATCTTCTTTATCCTTTCATCTGTCAATAGACATTTAGGTTGTTTCTATATCTTGGCTATTGTAAATAGTGCTGCTGTGAACACTGGGGTACACGTATCTTTTTGAATTAGTTTTTGTCTTTTCTGGATATATGCCCAGGAGTAGGATTGCTGGATCATGTGGTAACTCTATTTTTAGTTTTTTAAGGAACCTCCGTACTGTTCTCCATAGTGGCTTCACCAATTTACATTCCCACCAGCCGTGTAGGAGGGTTCCCATAGAGTTTTGTATGTAAAGCATTTTACACACCCAGCAGTCAAAATAATACTTCTGATCAAGTCATCATAGCCACTCGACCAGCAGAAAGCCTGTGGGGGACTGGCTTCACAGGATGAGGCAAAAGGAAGTTTGCTAATGCACAAAAACAAGAAATGCTCTTTGGCAATCATCTGAAGATGGCAGGAATGTGACACATGGGATAAAGTGAATGAGATAGAATTAATTAGCTTTGCTATATTGTGATAGTTACATAAAGGTTTTACAGTTTCAAAAACTGAAAAAAGTAGATCAGTATGAATTTTTCTTACCCCTCTTCCCTCCCCCAAGCAACCAACTGGGCCAAGTTTTTCTCATTTTTAATATAAAAGACCTCAGACCAACCTTTGTTGAACGTTTGTATTGATACTGGAGGACATTCCTTACACTCTGGAAGTTCTATTTCATGTTGATTTCAGTCTTTGGGTTTTGCTGTAGGACTAGTTTTCGATTGCCCCACAGCTGGCAGAATGATCATGTTGTCACCTAAAAGTGTCCCCTCCAGCAAGGGTGTCCAGGTTTTGCACATAAAACGCAAGATACCCGATTAACTTTGAATTTTAGATTAACAGTGAATAATTTTTTAGCGTAATTTTATCCCAGATGTTTCGTGGGACATACTTATACTAAAAAAAATTAGTTGGTGTTGCTCTAAAATTCAAATGTAACTGGGTGATCTGCATTTAATCTGGCAGTCCTATCTCAGGAGCTGGGCCTGGCCTGGAGAGCACTTCTGCAACCTCAGGAAGAAGCTCCAAATTTTATTCCAAGCCAAGAAACTGAGGGGAAAAGGAGAGGCCCCAGATCTTCTTGGGAGGGGGAGAGAACTTGACAGTCTCCAGGCAAAGGTTGGGGGTTGGTCACATGAGACTCTGCATCCTGCGCCCTCTGCAAGACACCATCCAAGCAGGACTGCATTCTCGTCTGAGGACTTACTCTGATTTAGTCCAAATCACAGATCTGGCTAGAAGAAGCCAACTGTCTATATGTTAATGTTTCATGTGCTTATACATTTAAAATTGATGAGCAGCGAATAGTAGTCAAACACAACCTCTCCTTCCGTGGGGTCCATTTGTGATCATCTGAGGAGAAAAATTT
The DNA here is from genome assembly GCF_028564815.1 of Eubalaena glacialis. NCBI lineage: Eukaryota > Metazoa > Chordata > Mammalia > Artiodactyla > Balaenidae > Eubalaena > Eubalaena glacialis. The sequence goes on along the minus strand of NC_083722.1, from coordinate 94,153,958 downwards.
TCCTTTCGGGTTATGTAACTTTAGATGGGTTGATTTATTCCATAGCTCTTTGAAATCAAATAAAGCTGATGTTTGAATGGGATAAATGTGCTCTGTTTTTCTTTCATATTTTTCCGGTTTTTTTTCTGTCTACTAATCTCTGATTTTAATTCTGTGTTGTTTTTAGGATAAGAAGTAATAAGCTCCATATAGTTCATGAGTGTGGTGTTCTGTTCATTTTTCAGTTAAGTCCTATCTAAATTCTTGTTGTCAAAATAATGGTTGTTATTTTCGTCACGATTTGTATCCGATACATTTTGATTTGGCCTCCATATAATTTGAAGAGTCTGTTGAAAATTGAGGCTATAATGTTATAAACAATGCCATTTCAAAGATGAATTATTAAATGTTATATGGAAAAAATGTTTTGAGCGAATTATCAGTTTATTCCATTTGCCAAATATCAATTTAGGATCATAAACATGATTATGCAGAGGAAAGAATTTTAAGAACTCCTCTCATGATCCTGATTATCTGACAGATAACAAAGCTACCTCTAGAGCACATTTGCAAAGAAAATTACAAATATTATTGGTTGTTAAGCAGGAATAATACTATTTTTTTACTAAAATTTGGGTATGACAAAATAATGTTTTTTTATTGTCAGAGACACTGTGTGAAAGTTCTCCTGTAACATTATGCTAAAGTCATCGAATGGCTATGTGATCCCACTTCAAAGCTATCTCAAGTTCTATTTAGATGTTTTAAATTAAAATTAATAGATGTTTAATATTATAAGCATATTGGGTAGCGTTAAAAAAAACAAAATTCAGCCAAGTAAATTTGAAGATCTAATTGGTTTTATTAATGATTCATGAATCAGGTAACATCCCATCTAATAAATATAAGGATGCTCTGAGGGGTTGTACAAAATAGAAGGTTTTTATAGGCAGAAGCAGGGTGGGACAAGGAAGCTATTACAAAAGAGAAGGATTGTTTCAGGCCAGGTCACCTTTCAGGGGAAGGGTGAGGGTCCATAATACTGATTACCTCTTCTTCCTTTGGGCCATGGAGAGAGCCCACATGACAGATTAACTCTTTGGTGCTGACCAGAAAATTCCAGACTGGACAATTAAAATTACATTGCTAGGTTTCATTTTTTTTAATGGCTGAGTAATATTCCATTACACACACACAAGTATATACCATATCTTCTTTATCTATATGTCTACTGACGGACTGTTAGGTTGCTTTTATACCTTGACTATTGTAAATAATGCTGCAATGGACATTGGAGTGCAAACATCTTTTCAAATTAGTGTTTTCGTTTTCTTCAGGTAACTATCCAGAAGTTAAAATTCTGGATCATATGGCAGTTCTACTCTTAATTTTTTTAGTAACCTTCATTTAAGATTATATCCCTTTATCCTCCTGTTCTCCATAGTGGCTGCACCAATTTACATTCCCACCAACTTTGCTAAAGGGTTCCCTTTTCTCCACATCCTCACCAACTTGTTATTTGTCCTCTTTTGATGATAGCCATTCTGATGGGTGTGAGGTGGTATCTCATTGTGGCTTTAATTTGCATTTCCCTGACGATTAGTGATGTTGAGCATCTTTTCATGTGTCTGTTGGCTATCTGTGTGTCCTCTTTGGAAGAATATCTATTCATGTCCTCTGCCCATTTTTTCATAAGGTTGGGTTTGTTTTTTTGTTTGTTTGTTTTGATATTGAGCTGTATGAGTTCTTTGTATACTTTGGGTGTAAACCCCTTGTCAGATATGTCATTTGCAAATATCTTCTCCCATTCAGTAGGTGACCTTTTCATTTTGTTGATAGTTTCCTTCGATGTGCAAAAGATCTTTCGTTTGATGTTTGTGACAATGTGGATAGTTTAAAGGGCACTATGCTAAGTGAAATGAGTCAGACAGAGAAAGACAAATACCATATGATCTCACTTATATGTGGAATCTAAAAACCAAGCAAGCAGGCAAACAAACAAACGAAACAAAACATACTCATAGATACAGAGAACAGATGGGTGGTTGCCAGATTTGAAGATGGTGAGAAGATGGGTGAAATAAGTGAGGGGATGAAGACGTACAAACCTCCAGTTATAAAATAAGTAAGTCACAGGGATGTAATATACAGCATAAGGAATATGGTCAATAATATTGTAATAACTTTTTTTTTCACACACACACACTGTATTTTATTTTTACAAGAGATAAATAAACTGACACCAAACATTGTAAATGGATGACCACAACAAAAGCAACAATGATTGCAATTACCAAACACGAAACACACCCATACTATGTCATAATATTGACATTCAGTCCAGTAATCCTCCACTGTAACAGCTCCTTTACTTTGCAGTGAAAATTGATTTGTATATTTTTTGCCTCTGAGTCCTTGTGGGATTTTTTTTTTTAATTCAAACAGAAAGTCACAAAAATTATAATCATCCTCATCAGTTCACTCAGTCCCATGTAATTAATTTTTTTTTATCTTGATCTTTTGTTAGCACTTTTATGAGTTCATCAGTTTTTCATTAGAGTTCTGAAAATGCTTATTTATTCAGTTCAGCAGTACCGTCAGTTACCAGAAACCTGTACTTGTCAGAGTCTTTTCCATGAATTCCCTGAAGATGAAACCCTTTTATAGGAACATATTTGCAAAAGCATCAGAGTACACCCAGAACTGTCTGTAAATGACAAAAGACTTAAAAATGACCACGGTTAAAGATTTGATGAAAGTTCATAATAATGCAGTTGACAAGAAAATTAGTTATTTCTGAGATATACATTTCAAAGTAATAACTAGCATTATGACTTATAACATTATACCAGAACATATAAGATTTTTAGAAATTTCATGTAATGTCTGAAGCATTTATATTAACATATTTCCATACAAATAACCCAATGAAAGTTTAGTATTAGTTGTTTTGTTTGTTTGTTTTTTTATACTGCAGGTTCTTATTAGTCATCAATTTTATACACATCAGTGTATACATGTCAATCCCAATCGCCCAATTCAGCACACCACCATCCCCACCCCATCGCAGTTTTCCCCCCTTGGTTTCCATACGTTTGTTCTCTACATGTGTGTCTCAACTTCTGCCCTGCAAACCGGTTCATCTGTACTATTTTTCTAGGTTCCACATACATGTGTTAATATACGATATTTGTTTTTCTCTTTCTGACTTACTTCACTCTGTATGACAGTCTCTAGGTCCATCCACATCTCAACAAATGACTCAGTTTCGTTCCTTTTTATGGCTGAGTAATATTCCATTGTATATATGTACCACAACTTCTTTATCCATTCGTCTGTCAATGGGCATTTAGGTTGCTTTCATGACCTGGCTATTGTAAATAGTGCTGCAATGAACATTGGGGTGCATGTGTCTTTTTGAATTATGGTTTTCTCTGGGTATATGCCCAGTAGTGGGATTGCTGGATCATATGGTAGTTCTATTTTTAGTTTTTTAAGGAACCTCCATACTGTTCTCCATAGTGGCTGTATCAATTTACATTCCCACCAACAGTGCAAGAGGGCTCCCTTTCCTCCACACCCTCTCCAGCATTTGTTGTTTGTAGATTTTCTGATGATGCCCATTCTAACTGGTTTGAGGTGATACCTCATTGTAGTTTTGATTTGCATTTCTCTAATACTTAGTGATGTTGAGCAGCTTTTCATGTGCTTCTTGGCCATCTGTATGTCTTCTTTGGAGAAACGTCCATTTAGGTCTTCTGCCCATTTTTGGATTGGGTTGTTTGTTTCTTTAATATTGAGCTGCATGAGCTGTTTATATATTTTGGAGGTTAATCCTTTGTCCGTTGATTCATTTGCAAATATTTTCTCCCATTCTGAGGGTTGTCTTTTCATCTTGTTTATGGTTTCCTTTGCTGTGCAAAAGCTTTGAAGTTTCATTAGGTCCCATTTGTTTATTTTTGTTTTTATTTCCATTACTCTAGGAGGTGGATCAAAAAAGATCTTGCTGTGACTTATGTCAAAGAGTGTTCTTCCTAGGTTTTCCTCTAAGACTTTTATAGTATCCGGCCTTACATTTAGGTCTCGAATCCATTTTGAGTTTATTTTTGTGTATGGTGTTAGGGAGTGTTCTAATTTCATTCTTTTACATGTAGCTGTCCAGTTTTCCCAGCACCACTTATTGAAGAGACTGTCTTCTCTCCATTGTATATCTTTGCCTCCTTTGTCATAGATTAGTTGACCGTAGGTGCGTGGGTTTATCTCTGGGCTTTCTATCTTGTTGCATGTTGATCTGTGTTTCTGTTTTTGTGCCAGTACCATATTGTCTTGATTACTGTAGCTTTGTAGTACAGTCTGAAGTCAGGGAGTCTGATTCCTCCAGCTCCGTTTTTTTCCCTCAAGACTGCTTTGGCTATTCGGGGTATTTTGTGTCTCCATACAAATTTTAAGATGATTTGTTCTAGTTCCGTAAAAAATGCCATTGGTAATTTGATAGGGATTGCACTGAATCTGTAGATTGCTTTGGATAGTATAGTCATTTTCACAATATTGATTATTCCAATCCAAGAACATGGTATATCCTGTTGGTATCACCTTTAATTTCTTTCATCAGTGTCTTATAGTTTTTTGCATACAGGTCTTTTGTCTCCCTAGGTAAGTTTATTCCTAGGTATTTTATTTTTTTGTTGCATTGGTAAATGGGAGTGTTTCCTTAATTTCTCTTTCAGATTTTTCATCATTAGTGTATAGGAATGCAAGACATTTCTGTGCATTAATTTTGTATCCTGCAACTTTACCAAATTCATTGATTAGCTCTAGTAGTTTTCTGGTGGCATTTTTAGGATTCTCTATGCATAGTATCATGTCATCTGCAAACAGTGACAGTTTTACTTCTTCTTTTCCAATTTGTATTCCTTTTATTTCTTTTTCTTCTCTGATTGCCGTGGCTAGGACTTCCAAAACTATGTTGAATAATAGTGGTGAGAGTGGACATCCTTGTCTCGTTCCTGATCTTAGAGGAAATGCTTTCAGTTTTTCACCATTGATAATGATGTTTGCTGGTGGTTTGTCATATATGGCCTTTATTATGTTGAGGTAGGTTCCCTCTAGGCTCACTTTCTGGATAGTTTTTGTCATAAATGGGTGTTGAATGTTGTCAGAAGCTTTTTCTGCGTCTATTGAGATGATCATATGGTTTTTATTCTTCAATTTGTTAATATGGTGTATCACATTGATTGATTTCCGTATATTGAAGAATCCTTGCATCCCTGGGATAAATCCCACTTGATCATGGTGTATGATCCTTTTAATGTGTTGCTGGATTCTGTTTGCTAGTATTTTGTTGAGGATTTCTGCATCTATATTCATCAGTGATATTGGTCTGTAATTTTCTTTTTTTGTAGTATCTTTGTCCAGTTTTGGTATCAGGGTGATGGTGGCCTCATAGAATGAGTTTGGGAGTGTTCCTTCCTCTGCAATTTTTTGACAGAGTTTGAGAAGGATGGGTGTTAGCTCTTCTCTAAATGTTTGATAGAATTCACCTGTGAAGCCATCTGGTCCTGGACTTCTGTTTGTTGGAAGATTTTTAATCACAGTTTCAATTTCATTACTTGTGATTGGTCTGTTCATATTTTCTGTTTCTTCCTGGTCCAGTCTTGGAAGGTTATACCTTTCTAAGAATTTGTCCATTTCTTCCAGGTTGTCCATTTTATTGGCATAGAGTTGCTTGTAGTCGTCTCTTAGGATGCTTTGTATTTCTGGGGTGTCTGTTGTAACTTCTCCTTTTTCATTTCTAATTTTATTGATTTGAGTCCTATCCCTCTTTTTCTTGATGAGTCTGGCTAAAGGTTTATCAATTTTGTTTATCTTCTCAAAGAACCAGCTTTTAGTTTTATTGATCTTTGCTATTGTTGTCTTTGTTTCTATTTCATTTATTTCTGCTCTGATCTTTATGATTTCTTTCCTTGTGCTAACTTTGGGTTTTGTTTGTTCTTCTTTCTCTAGTTCCTTTAGGTGTAAGGTTAGATTGTTTACTTGAGATTTTTCTTGTTTCTTGAGGTAGGCTTGTATAGCTATAAACTTGCCACTTAGAACTGCTTTTGCTGCATCCCATAGGTTTTGGATCGTCGTGTTTTCATTGTCATTTGTCTCTAGGTATTTTTTGATTTCCTCTTTGATTTCTTCAGTGATCTCTTGGTTATTTAGTAACGTATTGTTTAGCCTCCATGTGTTTGTGTTTTTTACATTTTTTTCCCTGTAATTGATTTCTAATCTCATAGCGTTGTGGTCAGAAAAGATGCTTGATATGATTTCAATTTTCTTAAATTTACTGAGGCTTGATTTATGACCCAAGATGTGATAAATCCTGGAGAATGTACCGTGCACACTTGAGAAGAAAGTGTAGTCTGCTGTTTTTGGATGGAATGTCCTATAAATATCAATTAAATCTATCTGGTCTATTGTGTCATTTCAAGCTTGTGTTTCCTTATTTATTTTCTGTTTGGATGATCTGTCCATTGGTGTAAGTGAGGTGTTAAAGTCTCCCACTATTATTGTGTTACTGTCGATTTCCTCTTTTATAGCTGTTAGCAGTTGCCTTGTGTATTGAGGTGCTCCTATGTTGGGTGCATATATATTTATAATTGTTATATCTTCTTCTTGGATTGATCCCTTGATCATTATGTAGTGTCCTTCCATGTCTCTTGTAACATTCTTTATTTTAAAGTCTATTTTATCTGATATGAGTCTAGCTACTCCAGCTTTCTTTTGATTTCCATTTGCATGGAATATCTTTTTCCATCCCCTCACTTTCAGTCTGTGTGTGTCCCTAGGTCTGAAGTGGGTCTCCTGTAGACAGCGTATATATGGGTATTGTTTTTGTATCCATTCAGTAAGCCTGTGTCTTTTGGTTGGAGCATTTAATCCATTCACATTTAAGGTAATTATCGATATGTATGTTCCTATGACCATTTTCTTAATTGTTTTGGGTTTGTTTTTGTAGGTCCTTTTCTTCTCTTGTGTTTCCCACTTAGAGAAGTTCCTTTAGCATTTGTTGTAGAGCTGGTTTGGTGGTGCTAAATTCTCTTAGCTTTTGCTTGTCTGTAAAGCTTTTGATTTCTCCATCGAATCTGAATGAGATCCTTGCAACCAAGAGTAATCTTGGTTGTAGGTTCTTCCCTTTCATCACTTTAAGTATATCATGCCAGTCCTTTCTAGCTTGTAGAGTTTCTGTTGAGAAATCAGCTGTTAACCTTATGGGAGTTCCCTTGTATGTTATTTGTCATTTTTCCCTTGCTGCTTTCAATAATTTTTCTTTGTCTTTAATTTTTGCCAATTTGATTACTATGTGTCTCGGCGTGTTTCTCCTTGGGTTTATCCTGTATGGGACTCGTTGTGCTTCCTGGACTTGGGTGGCTATTTCCTTTCCCATGTTAGGGAAGTTTTCGACTATAATCTCTTCACATATTTTCTCGGGTCCTTTCTCTGTCTCTTCTCCTTCTGGGACCCCTATAATGCGAATGTTGTCCCAGAGGTCTCTTAGGCTGTCTTCATTTCTTTTCATTCTTTTTTCTTTAGTCTGTTCCGCAGCAGTGAATTCCACCATTCTGTCTTCCAGGTCACTTATCCGTTCTTCTGCCTCAGTTATTCTGCTATTGATTCCTTCTAGTGTAGTTTTCATTTCAGTTATTGTATTGTTCATCTCTGTTTGTTTGTTCTTTAATTCTTCTAGGTCTTTGTTAAACATTTCTTGCATCTTCTCGATCTTTGCCTCCATTCTTTTTCCGAGGTCCTGTATCATCTTCACTATCATTATTCTGAATTCTTTTTCTGGAAGGTTGCCTACCTCCACTTCATTTAGTTGTTTTTCTGGGGTTTTATCTGTTCCTTCATCTGGTATATAGCCCTCTAACTTTTCATCTTGTGTATGTTTCTGTGAATGTGGTTTTTGTTCCACAGGCTGCAGGATTGTAGTTCTTCTTGCTTCTGCTGTCTGCCCTGTGGTGGATAAGGCTATCTAAGAGGCTTGATTGGAGGGACTGGTGGTGGGTAGAGCTGACTGTTGCTCTGGTGGGCAGAGTTCAGTAAAACTTTAATCCACTTGACTGTTGATGGGTGGGGCTGGGTTCCCTCCCTGTTGGTTGTTTGGCCTGAGGCAACCCAACACTGGAGCCTACCTGGGCTCTTTGGTGAGGCTAATGGCAGACTCTGGGAGGGCTCACGCCAAGGAGTACTTCCCAGAACTTATGCTGCCAGTGTCTTTGTCCCCACGGTGAAACAGAGCCACCCCCCACCTCTGCAGGAGACCGTCGAACACTAGGAGGTAGGTCTGGTTCAGTCTCCCCCGAGGTCACTGCTCCTTCCCCTGGGTCCCGACGCGCACACTACTTTGTGTGTGCCCTCCAAGAGTGGAGTCTCTGTTTCCCCCAGTCTTGTCGAAGTCCTGAAATCAATTCCCACTAGGCTTCAAAGTCTGATTCTCTAGGAATTCCCCCTCCCATTGCCGGACCCCCAGGTTGGGAAGCCTGACGTGGGGCTCAGAACCTTCACTCCAGTGGGTGGACTCCTGTGGTATAAGTGTTCTCCAGTCTGTGAGTCACCCACCCAGCAGTTATGGGATTTGATTTTGCTGTGATTGCGCCCCTCCTACCGTCTCATTATGGCTTCTCCTTTGTCTTTGGATGTGGGGTATCTTTTTTGGTGAGTTCCAGCATCTTCCTGTCGATGACTGTCCAGCAGCTAGTTGTGATTCTGGTGTTCTCGCAAGAGGGAGTGAGAGCACGTTCTTCTACTCCGCCATCTTGGTTCCTCCTCGCAGCTAAATAATCTGTAATAACTTTTATGGGGACAGATGGTTGCTAGACTTGCCATGGTGATCATTTCATAACATATGCAAATGTCAAATCATTATGTATTACATCTGAAACTAACATAATACTATACATCAACTATATTTCAATAAAATGTAATTATAAAATAAAAAATTAAAATTAAAAAAATTTAAATAAAAAATTATATTCCTGGGGAAGGTCAAAACTGCAGTTAGGTCAGGTGTTAAATCTAGGTTTGGTATCATGGGCTTTAGCACAAGTGATGCCATTTTGGGGCCTGTGGTTTAATCTGTAACAGTAGGAACACATGGTATAAGCAAAGTTCATTGGTACTTTACATATATTCTTTCTAATTCTCCTGGCAACGTTGCAAGATAGGTATTACTGTTTCATTTTACACATGAAGAAACTGAGGCTCAAAGATGTTAAGTAAGTTGTTCAAGGGCATGGTGCTAGTAAGGGGCAGAGCTAAGGTTTGAACCCTGATCTGGTTGGCACAAAACCCATGTACTTTCCCTACACGAAATTGTTGTTGGTGGGAGGAACACTGGGCCTAGAAGATTTGATAATAGAAGATTTATAAAACTTCTTCCTTTCAAAAAAGGGATAAAGGCAATATAACATGATATAAAAACAAGACAGTTAAAAAAGAAAACAGAACAAAAGATAGTTTAGCATATGTTACATTGGAGTGACAAATTACTTTAGGTGAGTCTTGAATTTAGCTGTGAGTGTCCTAGCAGCCAGGTAAAAGGAGTTGAATTACATAATGCTTTCTGTCTTAACAAAGGCAGTGAATGAGCTCGTTTGCAAAGACAAATTTTTCCCTTCCATGATTTTTAAAAATTTATTTTATTGAAGTATAGTTGATTTACAACGTTAATTTCTGCTGTACAGGAAAGCGATTCAGTTATACATATATATACATTCTTTCTCATATTTTTTTCCATTATGGTTTATCACAGGATATTGAATATAATTCCCTGTGCGATATAGTAGGACCTTGTTGTTTATCCATTCCATATATAATAGTTTGTATCTACTAATCCCAAACTCCCTGTCCTTCCCTCTCCACCCCCCAACCCCCTTGGCAACCACAAGTCTGTTCTCTGTGTCTGTGAGTCTGCTTCTGTTTTCCCTTTCATGATTTTATGGAGGAATTTTTGACCTGAGTTCTTTACTAAGAGATGCTCAGTAACCTAATGCTTACTGCGTTCCTTAATCTTTGGTTTTATAGAAATCCAATTAGTTTCATGGAAACTTTGAGGTTGAACTGCATTTGAAGTTGGAAAATATATCATCATTTTAAAAGGTGTTTTATATAGAGAGGATCTGATGGACATGACTGTTTATTATATAATTCATCTTTATATGCAGCGGGATTAGCATTAAATTGCAGTGTATATGTGTAGCTGATTCACTTTGTTATAAAGCAGAAACTAACACACCATTGTAAAGCAATTATACTCCAATGAAGATGTTTAAAAAAACAAACACATAAATAAATTGCAATTCATTAAGGACATTTAGGCAAAAGGCTGACATAGTATGATGGAGACAGTGCTATTTGGTGATCTAATACAGAGGTTGGCAAACTTTTCCTCTCAAGGACCAGGTAGTAAATATTTGAAGCTTTGTGAGCTATATGGTGACTATTGCAGCTACTCTGTTGTTGTAGAATGAAAGCATCCATAGATGGTACATAAATAAGTGTGGGTGTACTCCAATAAAAGTTTATTTACAAAACCTGGCTGCTGTGGTTTATGGACTTTTGTTTGTTGATCGCTGCTATAACATAATAAAAGATAGAGCTTTAAGATTTAATTTAGTTTAAGATTATATCCTTTTATCCTTGTGTCTCAAATACTAGAATGTCCAAATAAGCTTTGTGTCACAAATAATTCAAGGAGGAATTTTACAGCATGAATGCATATTCTCTATTATTGCTTCATTAAAGTTTAATTCTGTGGCCAGACAGCAAGAAGCAGAGTTTATGTTGTGAAGACGTGGGGCTATAGCACACAGCTGGCCAGGCTGTACCCTCCCAACGGCTTTCAGCTATGGGAGCTCGGGGCTGTGGAAATCCAGCTAATGCTTCACTGCATCCACCCAGAGAAGGATCCTTTTTCTAATGTGTCTTTTTCCAATTTGTTATCCACCCAGAGGAGGGATGTCTTTTTGTAATTCCTGTAAGGGCGCATGATATGTGCTAACAGAGACCTTGTGAAAACCTACAATCTGACTCACATCCTTCCCGTTTCTGTGGGCTGCCACTTAAAAAGCAATCTTGGCATGGCTCTTTATTGTATTTTAAACATCTTTATTGGAGTATAATTGCTTTACAATGGTGTGTTAGTTTTGCTGTATAACAAAGTGAGTCAGCTATACGTGTACATATATCCCCATATCCCCTCCTTCTTGGGTCTCCCTCCCACCCTCCCTATCCCACCCCTCTAGGTGGTCACAAACCACCGAGCTGATCTCCCTGTGCTATGCGGCTGCTTCCCACTAGCCATCTATTTTCCATTTGGTAGTGTATATATGTCCATGCCACTCTCTCACTTCATCCTAGCATACCGTTCCCCCTCCCCATGTCTCCAAGTCCATTCTCTATGTCTGCATCTTTATTCCTGTCCTTCCCCTAGGTTCTTCAGAACCTTTTTTTTTTTTTTTTTTTTAGATTCCATATATATGTGTTAGCATACGGTATTTGTTTTTCTCTTTCTGACTTACTTCACTCTGTATGACAGTCTCTAGGTCCATCCACCTCACTACAAGTCATGGCTCTTTAATAAGAATTAATTTGAAGCCATAGGGTTTGGCACCGTATCCCAGGAAGAAGATGCTTGAGGCCCAAAAAAGATTAAGGGAAGCTGTTAACAATTGACTGTTCCAACCGGAACATCTTAAGATGGTGTTTACCCTCTCTGATTTTGGTTTTAGTAAGCTGTCATGAACTTTTTGAAGTTCCTCACCCCCTGGAACGTCTAGGGAAATTACATAATTTATATAACGGGCCATCACTCTCGCAGGGATCCAATGCTGACTTTGGATGACAGATGGTGTGAAGAGTCTTGGATTGTTTAGACTTGTTTTCTGATGAGATTTACCGTTAAACTGGGATCGGTTGTGTAATAATTGTGTTTAAAACTTGCTTGTTCTTCATATGACATCAATGAATCCTGTGTTGCAATTGGTGAAGAATGCCAGCAGAGACTTGTTTTGTTTATTTAGTGGGGTTAATTTAATTATTTTTATTATAAAAATAACCTCAGAGAAATTAAAACAGTACTGCAATATGTAGAGGAAAACACCAAAGTCCCTTGTGCTTTCTGGCCTTTATGCAATGCTGAGAAAGAAGTATCCTAAATCAGTGTTGTAAAAAAATGTGTCCTTGTATATTTCCTTCTAATAGTGTTTTGTTCTATTTTTGTATTTACATCTTTAATCTGAGCGGAAGATAGTTTTGAGTGTGTTGCGAGGTAGGGATTTGACTTTTCCAACGAAGGAGTAACCAGTTTTCAATCAAATATTGACTATTCCATTATAAGCAGACGTGCTTTAGGGGCATATCTCATTGTGTCATACAGATGATTAAAAAGTTTAACCTCAAGGGTGGAGATTGAATCAAATCTGTAATTTTTACTGCTTCATCAAGGACATTCATAAGCCCAACTGACATGTTTGTAACTGAAAGTGCATGAGGGTGGTGAATACAATGACTTCTCCTGCAGTTCAGCATCCCCGCCTGGATTTGTATCAGGATATCAGAAGTTACACTCACCATTGTCTGTATCACTGGTGTAAATGTCAGCACAATAAATATGGGGAAAAGACGAGTAGTGTTTTAGTATTATTATGAAGATAATTTTGAGTTTGCAGACCTTCCCGAAACGGTCTCAGGGACCACTGCAATAGCTTATACATTCCATGAGAACAATTCTGTCCATCTTGCTTGTCATTGCATCCCCTGGACCTAGCACATGGTAACACCTTGATGAATATTTATTAAGTGAGTACTTGTTAACTACCTGTATCAATTAGCTTTTTTTGCAATAATTCTGTGTGGTGGATAAGCACAAAATCTCAGTGACGTTATAACAGTAAGCATTTTCTACTCACACATCTGTGGTTTGGCTAGGGTTCTTCTGATCTCAGCTGGGCTCATCTGGGCAAAGCTGCTTCTCACTGCAGGTCTGTGTGTCAGCTGGCGTGGCCGTGTTCCACCTGTCTCTGACCCTCCTTGGGCTAGTGGGCTAGTCAGGGCCGAGTGCAGAGCATTTGTGTGGCAGAGATGCAAGAGAGAAACCAAAAACACACAAGACCCCTCAGACCTATTATTTAGACCCATATATTTTTGCCAAAACAAGTCACTTGGCCAAGCCCCAAGTCAAGGGACAAGGAGGTGTTATTGTCCACAGTGAGGTCATGGCAAAAATGTGGATGCTGAGGGATAGGGATAAAGAACTGAGGCCAGACTCCTCATGGGGGCACCCGTTCATCCCAGTTTGCTGGGATTTTCCCAGTTTTAGCACCGGAAGTCCCACATCGCAGGAACCCTTCAGTCCCTGGCACACTGGAACACAGCTGTCACCCTAACTACTCCCTGGTACACTTTGAGCTGTAATCAGGTTGAGAATTGTATGGTATGGGAGTTGTTCCCATTAAAAAAATTTTTCTCCTTTCTCAAGCACTATAATTTTAGGTGTAAATATTCAATAGAAAACTTTTGGTTATAACTGGGGGGGTTCGTGGTAGCAAAAATAAATCTTTCACAATTATTTTAACCCTCCTGGAAAGAAGATATACTCCATGTGTACGTAATCATCAGGTCACACATTAATATAACGATTTTTCCAGAACACATTTTTAATCTACCTACTAAGAAAATTCAATTTAAAATATATACGTACTTTATCGTTTATATGTGATAAACGATAGTAGCAATCTCTTATATTTTGCAAATATCTTTTAACATTTTCTTCAATTCAGTTCATTTTTATATCTGTAATCATAAAACTATAAAAACAAGATGATATTGTTACTGGCACCATGTAATTATGTAACAACTCATTGGGCAAGAAAGAGCACATTTAAAGGAGTGATGTAAGCAAAGGATATATGGGGGGTATTAACGACCTTGGGTATCGAAACTGAGAGACTGAAACAAATTTATGGGGTTACATTGCATCTTTAGCAGTTAAAAGGCAAGAGGGAAACAATAAATCAGCTGAATTGTTGCAAGAAAATGGAATATTGTGTAGAGAGGTTAACAGAACTACACAGAAATTGAGAGACGTATATGCCTGTTGCTAGAAATGGTAATGAGAATATCGGAAATGAATAGTCCTGCATCGTCCTTGAAATATCATTACCTGTTGTTCAAAAAGCCCTTTCCCATTTGTATTTTTCCTTAATGAAATACATTTGTTTGCATCCTTGTTCGGGGAAATTGTCTGAAATATGTCAGAAATGTTCTCTAATTCCAGTTGAAAATAACAAGTTTCTAGGAGCTCAAAAGGAGACTTTTAAAAATCACTGGTGCTTAAAAATATGCCCTGTTTAAAATGTAGTATTGGAAACCAATGAATCCACTCTTGCTCTCAAAGGAAGATGAATATTTATTAAAAAGATTAACTATCACTACAAAAGGCATCAACGGAAATGTATCAAGAATGAAATAACAGTTAAATATACATTGTATTTTGAGAGTATTTTCATTCAGTTTCATTCTTAGCACAAGCGATTAAATATTTAATGCAGGAGAATAAAGACTTATAACTCCAGCGCCACCAAGATCTCTGTGTAATGAAGTGAAGTCAGCTGGCAATGTCCCGTTTTGAGGGGCAACTTGAAGACATCCACTGAAAATATGTAGATGGTTATAGTATTTATCATCATCATAGCCCTAGAAAGTTGACATAACTATCCTCATTTTACAGATAAAGAAATGGGTTCAGGGTGGTTAGCGATTAGTTAATCACACAGCTGGTAAATGTCAACATGGGCATTGTTACCATAATTTCCTGGTTCCAAACCCAGTGTTTTTGCATCTGTATCTCAGTGGGCTCTAAAGGGGGCCAAAAATGTACGTCTCTTATAGGCTTCTTCTAGTGCCCTTCTGTTATATATTGATATATCTCTTGTTTCTGTCTGCTCAGTACTCTTTTGTTGAGAAACTCCTCTCTTTTCCGTGTCATTGTGGTAAGGCAACTATAGTGCCGCACCCACAGACAGACACACTCCCATTACTCTGTTCTACCTCAAGAAGGATTATACTATCACTGTGTCGGGCCACTTGTAATGCTTGTTATTCCAGGTGGCATCATTTCCATGAATTTTCCAAATTGGGATAAGACAGGTTACTTTCTCTCTCAACAATTCAGCTGTCATCTTCCAACCAGCCCCCACTCCCAACTTCCCAACACTGCCCCTTAAAGAGAGCCTCTTTGCATACAAAGAATCAGTCTAACACACAAAGAGAAACAAAGATGAGAGGAGAATGGAAAAAGAGAAACTCCAGAAGGTTCTGTACAAGCCCCGGATCCAGCCATGCTGTACCTTCAGTTGACATGAGTCAAGAAATCTCTTTGATTAAATTTGTTTGAGTTGGGTTTCTACCATTTTCAACTGAAAGTCTCTTGAATACTGTAACTCCCCCTTCTGTGGTCCCATGGCCCTCAGACTTTGTCTTTATTGTATGATGTGTGTTCATACGTGCGTTGTTCTTCCCCATGAAACTGAGAAGTCTTCCAGGATGGAGACCATGTCTCATTTGTTTTGTATTCCCAGCCCCTAGCCTCGTGCCTGAGCGAAGTGCTTACTCATGATTAGATTCCAGTCAAACAAATCCACAGGAAGCAGATAAACACCCCAATCTGAATATAGCCAATGACATCTTCAGGCACAGAGGAGTCCTGAAAAAATGTTCAACCCCACTAGTGTCCAAGAAATGCAACTTAAAACCACAGAAATGTCACAGCCATTAAGATGGGTAAAATGTGTAATTCAGACAATGACAAGTATTGGTGAAGATGTGGGGAAATACAATCATAGGCTCTTTGTGTTGAGTGAAATCTGGTGTAACCATTTGGAGAACAATTGGGCAAAACCTAGTAAAATTCAAAGTATGCCTATGGTTCGATTCTATATTCCACTCTCAAGGAACCCTCATGCATGCAAGGAAATGTGTACAAGGGTCCTCACTGCGGCCTTGTCGGAAAAATGGGAAGTCACGTAATATTCCACCATCAGAGGGATGAGAAGTAAATTGTAGCTGTTCTTAGAATTGGATTTTCCAGAGCTGTTAAAATGCATGAAATAGATCTCCGTCTATCAACCTGGATCCACCTCAGTAACATGATGAGGCATGGAAAACCAAACTGCAGGAGGATTTATGGAAAATGATACCATTTACTCAGATGTTAAAAAACCCCAGAGTTCCTACCATTCCCTCTAATTTTCTTTATGTTTAAAATGTTCCGTAATAAAGTTTCAGAAGATACTTTATATTGCTTACTGTCACACAGGATGTAGTAAAAGATTTTTAAAAACCCAAAAAACAAATCAGAGTATCTGCTTCATTGTACCTCTGAGGAAGGAGGGAGAAGAGTGTAAAAGAAACTTCTATTGAATCTGTAATTTTTATTTCTTTGGGAAAAAATTCATCTGAAGCAAATATAGCAAAACATTGAGTTATTACATGGAGGAGGTAGGTAGATATTTTCCTGTATGTTAGAAAAAAATGTTTTTAAAGAATGAAGATTAGAAAAATCAAACATTAAAATGCAAAAAAATTATTTTAATTAGTAATCGGTGTTCAATCAATTCAGTGGTTATTGAGGGATTCTTCACCCCAGCGCCCTTTAGCTGCCCCTGGGGAGGAAATGTCTTTCTGTCTGCAAGCATAATGGTCATGGGAGAGAGAGAGGAAGATATAAAACTCGTCTGACCATTTATGATGAACTGAAACCTTAGTTGTAGTGTAGCAATTGAATACAACAGAAAAGGGCATCTGAATTTCTGCTCTGCAGGTTGTGCGAAAGCCACAAGAGCTTAATTTTTATTTATTTTTTTAACCTTCACCAGTACACCTACAAAATCCCATTCACTAGAGCCAGGATTCCATATATACCAGCTGCCTCCTGGGAGACTGATCATCAGCTGACCTGATTGGTCTGAGAATCTGAAAGCAGCAGGTTAGTGGGGTTTTACAAAGGAAGGCCTTTCTGAGGGCAGGATACTACTTACATTTTCCGTGTTAGGGAAGGGAATTCGGTATCTATAAGTACCAACCTTGATGGTCAAAACGCTTCCCACTTTGCGAGCAATGGATTCAGTGACAATCAGGTCTATAACCTGGTGGTCTCCACCTGGGCCAGGCACAGCCAACGTCCCTGACAACGTGCATTTGCTGCCAGAGCCTGGGATCAGGCCCCACCCCGGAGGAGAGAACAGTCTCCCATCTGTGGAAGGTCAGGATGTCAGGAGCCTCAGCACACAGTCCAGAGTCAGAGGAAGGCAAGCAGAGTGGATGCTCTCGGAATAATTGGGGGCTGATCATGCCCCTCCCCCGTCAGGCAGGGGTAGTGAGGGGTACCACCTTTGGGGTGCTTGTCTGTGCCTCTCACCCACCCATACAGCAGGGCAGGGTACGGAGAAGCCCATGATAGCTCAATAGAAAGACTGTGACCCTTTCAGCCGACAGAGGTTGCTCAGAAGAGTGTTACTAGGTGCTTTGGGGTAGCTTTCTTTCCTTTTCTGCCAAGGGAAGAGAAGAGAAAGGGAATCTTATGTCCACACAGGGAGAAGCAGCAAATCAGTGGAATGGCGTGGCCACAGCCGGCTGGGTGAATTGGCAGCAGAAAATCACCGTGTTGGCTCCTGGATTGACGATGACAATAGTCCAGCAAGAGGGGCCTTGAGATCCTTGGAGTGACACGATCTGAGGCCTGGCTTCGGAAAATCAGCAAGAGAAGCAAAGAACCCGGCACAGAGAGTGTGAGGGTGAGGGCCAGAGGGGTGGCAATGCCAACCAGAGTTCATGGAAGGAGATACTCTGAATCCAGCCGGAGTGTGAATGCAGGAGACGACTTGACCCTCCGTCTACACTAATTAACTGGCCACTTTTACTTGAGGCTACTGCCATTGGTCACCAAGAACCCCAACTTCCTGTGTCTGGTTCATCATTAAATTAACAGAAGGAAGGGAGGAGTGGATCTTGATTTGTAATTACCTGGACATCTTGCTGCTTTAATTTTTGTTTCACATAACAAAAAAAGGAATCCCAGGGTTCCTGCTCCATCTTGGATAACCAGGATGAGGTCTCTCAGGTCCAATTCTTCAGAGCAAAGCCTCCTCCAAGCAAACAAACTTTTAACTCACTAACAATGACTGTTTCCTGAGGTTTAGTATCAACTTCTTGTGTCTTTACCCTGCCCCATCAAAAACCACTTTCCAAGAAAAGATGTTGGGGAGAAGAAAAGGAGAAGAGGGAAGAAAGCTCATCCAGTCACATCTTTACAGCACACAGACAGAGGCAGCTATCCTAGACAGCAAGGTGGTGACTGCCCATGGCTCTCATGAGCAAAGTGTCACTAGAATAGGGACTTTCAAATGTCTTTGATAGCGACCACAGTGAGAAAACCATTCAACACTGAGATCAGTACACATACACGTGTGCACGTACACACACCTATATTTATGAAACGATAATTACAATTATTACTCTAAATCTGATGTTTTCCATTCTATTTAATTTTAAAAATGCCAATCTTGATCTCTAACTTTACTTCATAACCCAGTGGATCACAGACCACAGTTTAAAAACCTTTGGTCTAGACCCAAGTCCTTGAACTAGAATGTCATGTGCACTTCTGCAGCCGCTCAGATAAGAGTGAAATAGTCACTGTCTGTCGACACTTTCCTGCTTCATAAATACAAGCATGGTTTGAGGAACGAATATGATATAAATATGAATGTATTTCTAAGACCTTTTATTTCCAGGAGAGAGATGTTACACTGCACATTATGAGATATTTTCGTAGAATAATTAAAAATAATTATGCTACCAGGTAAAACGTTAAATGTATGGCATATCCCTTCAACATATGAGCAGTTTCCAAAGCCTGCACTCTTGTAAACATGTTACTGGATGCCTTTCACTCCATACTAAGTGAATTTACTGAATGCATGATTCCTTTCTCTCTGTCTCATGCACACACACACACACACACGCACACGCACACACACACATGCACACATCTTGTCTACCCCAGCTCTCAGAACTCAGGCACTACATTGCAATAGTACTTGCTATGATGCTTCGTAAATTAAATGCCAGTCCCTGTAACAGTGAATTACCTACTGAAAAAGTGGTGATACCTACTGACAAAAATGCTCTAGAGTTGGGGAGCTTTTGACAAGTTTACAAATTTCATATCAGATCGTGCAGACAAAACCCGGTGCCTTTGAAAGGCTGCAGCCTGGCTTGAGGGGGCTTTCTCTCAAGGGTCCTCCTGATTCTAGAGCCACCACATCATTTGCATATGCTGGCTCAGCCCATCCTTATATGGATGTCTGAAGGAAGGAGGACAGACGTTGTGATTCTCAACGTGCAATTGTGGCAACTGGGCCGCAAAAGAGTTAGTCAATCTGGGTGAAACATCCTGTTTTCCATTTCCAGTTGCAGGAAGGAATCTAGCCTCGGTGCTGTATGTGCAGTGACATTGATTGCATCATGGTTTGGACTGGAAATGAGGTGGGGTCAATCTGGAGGGAAATGGGTGAACAAATATTCGTGCCTATACTATCTATAGTATAAAATATTATGCAACTATTTTAAATCTGAACAGTGGCTTAGGTCTAAAGTTACTCACAAAAACAAGTTGAAGACAAATTTGTTTAATATAATCCCATTTTTTAATTTAAAAAGAAAGGAGTACAGTGTATTGGGGTAAAATTACTTGCAGGTGTTCACAGGAGGCTGGTGAAAAATAAAGACAGATATATACGAAATGGTGAATATTAGTTATTTGAAGAGGGATGGGCTATAGGGGTGGTCAAGGAGATGTAGGGGTGAATAATTGTTTTGTTGTATAATTTCATTTCTTTCAAAGAGCACTACTTTTAGAATTTGAAAAATCTGACAAAGAATATTTAAAACAATGAAAGAAAATTATCTTTCTTCTAGTTCTATTTTAGGTAAAGTGACCTTCCCAAGGTCACCTAGGTTGAAAGGGGCAGCCTGAGGACTAGAGCGCATGTTTTTTAATCCAATGCTGTACCCTCAATGCTCCAGCTGTCTCTCGGAAATCAAGTGTGTGTAAAAGTTTAATCAAGTGTGTGTAAAACTTTATCCCCTTAAAACTAGTGTTGGGGGACTTCCCTGGTGGCGCAGTGGTTCAGAATCCGCCTGCCAATGCAGGGGACATGGGTTCGAGCCCTGGTCCGTGAGGATCCCACACGCCGCGGAGCAGCTAAGCCCGTGTGCCACAACTACTGAGCCCATATGCCACAACTACTGAAGCCCGCGGGCCTAGAGCCCGTGCTCCACAACAAGAGAAGCCACCACGGTGAGAAGCCCGTGCACTGCAACGAAGAGTAGCTCCCACTCGCTGCAACTAGAGAAAGCCCGCACACAGCTACAAAGACCCAAAGCAGCCAATAAATAAATAAATAAATAAAATAAATTAAACAAACAGACAAACAAACAAACAAAAACTAGTGCTGGGTGAATACACGGAGTAAAGCACAGAATAATGCCCTATAAGAAAACACGGCCCAAATTGTTGTTTTTATCACACAGTGTTTAATACAATGTAAGCATGCGAGTCAGGTATCACAGTAGCTCTTGAAGAAATGTAATGCTGACAGTATTTGGCAATAAAATAATAATCACTGTGTGTATCTCTGATGAAATGAGATTTAATCCATTTGAGCTCCTAATTGTCTGCCACACTACATTAAAGATGGATGCAACCATTGTCTCCACTGCTCAGAAATATGAAATTCAAAGCAATATGCGCAATGTCTTGGAATCAGCTAGCTTAATGAAGCAGCAAATTAGACCTTTCTATCTCTTTATTTAACATCCAGTTCCATGAATTTATCAGAGTTCATTACAGAGGTGCAAAATTTAAAGAAATGCCGCGAAATTCATTTATGATTAGAACTAATGACTTTGAAAAAGGCTTCTCATATTTTTAGAGAGCCATTATTTATTATTGAATTTATATGGCTTTGGGTAATAAATGTTCAGTCTTCTCACTTCTGTTATTTATAGTTTGGATTTTATAATACAGCCACACACACAAAAATCTCATATAAAGAAATCAACTTTTTCCCCCAAACACAGCAGTGAACATTCAGAAGAGCAATGGCAAAGCCTTCTTGTTGACCTGTCAGTGGTTTTCATTTCTGCGGGGAGGGATTGCCCCTAGGGTACATTTGGCAATGTCTGGAGACATTTTTGGTTGTCACAACTCGGGGAAGGTGCTACTTGCATCTAGTGGATAGAGACCAGGGATGCTGCTAAACATCCCATAATGCACAGACAGCCCCACAGCAAAGACTTACCCAGACCCAAATGTCAGTAGTGCCAAGACTGAGAAATCCTAACCTATATCAGTGTGTTTCATTAAATAATGCCCCACTTAATCCAATGTTTTCTTAAAAGAGATCACTTTCCATCTGTCCCATAGATTGAGAGCAAGACCAATGGAAAGCATGAACCTGGCTCACATGATTTGTTCCCTAATAGTTGTAGTAATAATGACTTTAGCATCTGTAATAAAGATGATAGAGTTGAAGGCTAAAATGGGACTCTTGAAGATAGATTAAGGAAATTAATTTACACAAGCATTTATATTATTTTCAAGCAGATATCTTTTCCATTTTAAACCAAAAGCATCTGATTATCTAATAGGTTTTCAAGAGGTTAGCAGTTTGGTTCAAAGTGTTTAAAAGAAATCTGCTTGGGATTCTGATTTAGATAAGAAGAGTCTATTTCCAGAGTAAAAAATGATGGCAAACAGCAGGAAGATCTAAGGGTCTGATTCACTGTAGCATGCATTTGCCTAGGACATTATTTATGGTCAGGTTCAAGGTAGAAATTCCACACTTTTGATAGAGATAGTTTTGATTTCAATATTGCTGAATTTCTTTTTTAATATTAGACTTACCTCTTGTTTTAATCTGTCTCTCGTATGCATGCATGGGGAAATCTGGTTAATTGAATGTAACTTGGTACTTTTATAATCCCTATGATAACAATCATCAAAGTTTTTATGGGTCTTATTTATTTAAAGGAAAATCTAATCATTATGAAGTGACCCAAAGAAGAAGAATGAAACTGAAATTCTTCTCATCCAAAGAAAATGACAATTAAATACCAACAAACCCAAGAAGATTAGAATCTCAATTTGCTAAACTTCTTGAGAACTAGGGTGTTCTGAAGGAAACGTGGTTTAATATCTAACATATTCACTCTACTTAATGAGATCGAAGAATAAATGAACACATAATTGAAGCATTCATAATTTAAGGATTGTGTAATGCAGTATTTCTTATGGTGAGAGGACTGGTTTAGTGGTTATGTGTTTATTGTCATTTATTTTTAGGAAAACAAATGTTACTAGCATAGCAAATGCATGATTTCACTAATATTACTGCTCTCAAAAATAATGAAGTAGTTCTAGGTGTTAGGCCCAACTAGATTTAAAGACAAATATTGAGACTTCCCTGAGGGCACAGCGGTTAAGAATCCGCCCGCCAATGCAGGGGACACGGGTTCGAGCCCTGGTCCGGGAAGATCCCACATGCCACGGAACAGCGAAGCCCGCGAGCCACAACTACTGAAGTCCGGGCGCCTAGAGCCCGTGTTCCACAACAAGAGAAGACACGACAATGAGAAGCCCGCGCATCACAACGAAGAGTAGCCCCAGCTCGCCGCATCTAAAGAAAGCCCGCGTGCAGCAACAAAGACCCAACGCAGCCAAAAATAAATAAATAAATTTATTTTTTAAAAGGAGACAAATATTAAGTAAATAACAGTACAGATGGTACTCAGATGTGGTAAAAATTGTGATGGGTATGCAGATGAATGTAATCCTGGGGCAGTATTTCAAAGTCATCATTCTGAACATTTATTGTATCGCATTTTGGGTGAACAGAGAAATAAGAGTGGAGGCATAATGACCTCAGCATACGTCATTACATTGGCTTTTACAATTAACACTTAATGTTGATTGGGCCCTTGTGATCAAGCCCCGTAACATTTATATAGTGCTTACTACATGCCACGATGTTACTTGTTTGTTTGTTTGTTTGTTTTAATTCATTTAATCCACGTAACAATTCCATCAATTCAGTTACAGCTAGTACATAGTAGAACTGAGATTTGCACCCAAGTGCCTGCCTCTAAAATGTGTACTCTTAACATATATGCAATACTGCGTCTCTCGTGACCAAAACAAGTGCCACACGCTGTGTCAAGGGCTTTCACGTATTATCTCATTTAATCCTCACTGTTTTCTTCTGCCGAGCCCCATTATCTTATTGGTTACATGAGGCTGGTGGGGAGAGCCGACTCTTTTCTTACTAAGTTGTGCAGATGGATAAATTTCCAATTACCTGAGATTCTTAAGTCAGTGAAAACCAAAGTGGGGAGGATACAAGACAAGCCACTGAGATGTGAGAAGGAAAAAAAAGGTAGAATTTCGTTAACATTTATTTCTTATATCACTCGTTTAAAGTTCATTCTTTGTGATGGTTATAATGTCTTTATCCATCAATGCAATAGCATGCAGCGTAATTTATAAATAGGTATACATATATTAGGAATGCTTGAGCAAAAATTTTATACTGATGAGTAAATATTTTTCAGTAATTCCAGATTTTCTCCCTACCTGGGCCATTCCCTTGGCATACACAAGTCCACTTGGAAACTTACACAGTCTCCTTAAAGCCTATATGTATGTATGAGTTCACTTACTCTGCACATTTAAATTCATTTACTCAGCACATTGTCACTAATTGCTGGGGATTATCTCAGGCATGACACAATATGTCATTTTAAGCTTTCATCCACAAGACAAAACCAAGCAAAATAGCTAATCAATTCAGAGAAAATATCCCATTGCCTAAAGGAATCCAAGAGGGTAGATGAATGAGCCATTTGGGTATCTGTTGAACAAATATTCATATAGACTTGTGCTAGATGTGGTGGGTGCCACGCCCATGTGGCTCTGTTCTCATGTGGCTGATAGTCTAGCCCAGCCATTAAGAGCTCAAATTCCTGGCTCTTTGACCTTGGGCAGGTTACACAGCCTCTCTCTGTTCAGGCATTCTCATTTGTACAATGGATATAATAACAGTACCCACCTCAAAGGATTGTGGTGAAGGAGTAACTAAATTAATATACTTCAAATACTTACCAAAGTGGCATCCACAAGGCACCATATTCTCATTACTGTGTGTGGTGGCTCAGTTTATGTGTCAACTTGGCTAAGCCCTGGTGCCCAGATTATTTGGTCCAACATTATTCTAGATGTGAAGGTATTTTTGATGAGATTAACATTTAAATCAATAGACCTTGAGTAAAGCAGATTAATCACAATGTGGATGAGTCTCACCCAATCATTTAAAAGCCTCAGTAGAGAAAGACTGACCTCCCCCAGGGAGGAGGAATTCTGCCAGCAGATTGCCTTTGGTCTCTAACTGCAGCTCTTCCCTGGATCTCCAGCCTGCTATTCTACCCTACCGATTTTGGATTTGCCAGCTTCCGCCATCATGTAAGCCAATTCCTTAAAATCAATCTCACAATCAACATACATACACGATGTATACATACATATACATACAACATATACATACATTCCGTTGGCTCTGTTTCTCTGGAGACCCTGGCTAATACACCATGGGATAATGGTAGCTACCATTTATTAAGCCCTTCCTACATATTATTCAGCACTTCAAATATGATCTCACTTAATTCTTCATAAAAGCCGTATGACCCCCCTTTTACAAACGAGAAAACAGCCTAAGAGAGGGAAGTGTCTTGCCCAAGGTCATCCCAGCGAATCTGTGACAGAGGCAGAATTCATTGCCCTCCCCAACTCCTCTCCTCAAGTAAATGCCATCAGAGTTTAATTTAGGATTAAAAGGTTAGGACAGCTGGTTCTGGGTGGAGTGATTTGTCTTCAGCCTGCCCACAAGGCTGGGTGACAGGAATAATTACATGGCTGTTTTACAATACTTTTCAAGCTATTGAGAGATACTAAATGCCCAATAATAAATGCAAAATGATTTTTGCCCGTCACTAATTGTAATTCTTGCCAGAATTGAACTGCGGAACTACTTTAGCGAAGGCATTCACGATACCATAGAAGCCAACTAGACCTCAAGGAACATGGAGACCATCAAATTCCCTTATTATGAGGGCTGCCCAGCAGAGGGGAGGAATGTTAGCATCTTAAGTGAAATTACACAAGGTTTTAAGAAGACCAACTGTGGTTTTCGAGGGGAAGAAATACCTTTTTTGAGTCAGATGAGGGGATTGGGTATTTGATAATGAACTTTCAACACCTCCCCTCCACATCAGTGGAGCACGTTATGGATTTAGCAAATCCAATCAGGCCTCTCCAGTACGTAAG
The DNA here is from genome assembly GCF_028564815.1 of Eubalaena glacialis. Classification (NCBI taxonomy): domain Eukaryota; kingdom Metazoa; phylum Chordata; class Mammalia; order Artiodactyla; family Balaenidae; genus Eubalaena; species Eubalaena glacialis. Next base: position 94,128,499 of record NC_083722.1, on the reverse strand, counting down.
TCTGATTATTGAATGAAGCTTATCAGATGGTTCACCAAGGGCATTTAAACCAGTGCTAGTACCATCAGGCAAAACCAAATTAGCTAGCATTCACAAACAGTTTCCTTTTACGTGCAAAGCTGTTTCTAAAAAGAAACTTCAGAGTTCAAAAGAGCTGTGAGGGAATGTTTTTACAATCTGTTCCACTGGGTAACAGACTGAATTTAGGCTCAGCTGGTGATTTTGGTCTCCTTTTTTTTTTTTTTTTTAAAACATCTTTATTGAAGTATAATTGCTTTACAATGGTGTGTTAGTTTCTGCTTTATAACAAAGTGAATCAGTTATACATATACATATGTTCCCATATCTCTTCCCTCTTGCATCTCCCTCCCTCCCACCCTCCCCATCCCACCCCTCTAGGTGGTCACAAAGCACCGAGCTGATCTCCCTGTGCTATGCGGCTGCTTCCCACTAGCTATCTGTTGTACATCTGGTAGTGTATATATGTCCATGACACTCTCTCGCCCTGTCACATCTCACCCTTCCCCCTCCCCATATCCTCAAGTCCATTCTCTAGTAGGTCTGTGTCTTTATTCCCATCTTGCCACTAGGTTCTTCATGGCCTTTTTTTTTTTTTTTTCCCCTTAGATTCCATATATATGTGTTAGCATACTGTATTTGTTTTTCTCTTTCTGACTTACTTCACTCTGTATGACAGACTCTAACTCCATCCACCTCATTACAAATACCTCCATTTCATTTCTTTTTATGGCTGAGTAATATTCCATTGTATATATGTGCCACATCTTCTTTATCCATTCATCCGATGATGGACACTTAGGTTGCTTCCAGGTCCTGGCTATTGTAAATAGAGCTGCCATGAACATTTTGGTACATGACTCTTTTTGAACTATGGTTTTCTCAGGGTATATGCCCAGTAGTGGAATTGCTGGGTCATATGGTAGTTCTATTTGTAGTTTTTTAAGGAACCTCCATACTGTTCTCCATAGTGGCTGTATCAATTTACATTCCCACCAACGGTGCAAGAGTGTTCCCTTTTCTCCACACCCTCTCCAGCATTTATTGTTTCTAGATTTTTTGATGATGGCCAATCTGACCGGTGTGAGATGATATCTCATTGTAGTTTTGATTTGCATTTCTCTAATGATTAATGATGTTGAGCATTCTTTCATGTGTCTGTTGGCAATCTGTATATCTTCTTTGGAGAAATGTCTATTTAGGTCTTCTGCCCATTTTTGGATTGGGTTGTTCGTTTTTTTGTTATTGAGCTGCATGAGCTGCTTGTAAATCTTGGAGATTAATCCTTTGTCAGTTGCTTCATTTGCAAATATTTTCTCCCATTCTGAGGGTTGTCTTTTGGTCTTGCTTATGGTTTCCTTTGCTGTGCAAAAGCTTTGAAGTTTCATTAGGTCCCATTTGTTTATTTTTGTTTTTATTTCCATTTCTCTAGGAGGTGGGTCAAAAAGGCTCTTGCTGTGATTTACGTCATAGAGTGTTTTGCCTATGTTTTCCTCTAAGAGTTTGATAGTGTCTGGCCTTACACTTAGGTCTTTAATCCATTTTGAGTTTATTTTTGTGTATGGTGTCAGGGAGTGTTCTAATTTCATACTTTTACATGTATCTGTCCAATTTTCCCAGCACCACTTATTGAAGAGGCTGTCTTTTCTCCACTGTATATGCTTGCCTCCTTTATCAAAGATAAGGTGACCATATGTGCATGGGTTTATCTCTGGGCTTTCTATCCTGTTCCATTGATCTATATTTCTGTTTTTGTGCCAGTACCAAACTGTCTTGATTACTGTAGCTTTGTAATATAGTCTGAAGTCAGGGAGCCTGATTCCTCCAGCTCCATTTTTCATTCTCAAGATTGCTTTGGCTATTCGGGGTCTTTTGTGTTTCCATACAAATTGTGAAATTTTTTGTTCTAGTTCTGTGAAAAATGCCAGTGGTAGTTTGATAGGGATTGCATTGAATCTGTAGATTGCTTTGGGTAGTAGAGTCATTTTCACAATGTTGATTCTTCCAATCCAAGAACATGGTATATCCCTCCATCTGTTTGTATCATCTTTAATTTCTTTCATCAGTGTCCTATAATTTTCTGCATACAGGTCTTTTGTCTCCTTAGGTAGGTTTATTCCTGGATATTTTATTCTTTTTGTTGCAATGGTAAATGGGAGTGTTTTCTTAATTTCACTTTCAGATTTTTCATCATTAGTGTATAGAAATGCAAGAGATTTCTGTGCATTGATTTTGTATCCTGCTACTTTACCAGATTCATTGATTAGCTCTAGTAGTTTTCTGGTAGCATCTTTAGGATTCTCTATGTATAGTATCATGTCATCTGCAAACAGTGACATCTTTACTTCTTCTTTTCCGATTTGGATTCCTTTTATTTCTTTTTCTTCTCTGATTGCTGTGGCTAACACTTCCAAAACTATGTTGAATAATAGTGGTGAGAGTGGGCAACCTTGTCTTGTTCCTGATCATAGTGGAAATGGTTTCAGTTTTTCACCATTGAGGACAATATTGGCTGTGGGTTTGTCATATATGGCCTTTATTATGTTGAGGAAAGTTCCCTCTATGCCTACTGGTCTCCTTAATTATTGGCAATAACAACACTTTAAATTGATATGGTGCTTTTAACTTTGCAAAAGATGGTCAGGTTCATTTATCAACTGATCTACTTTGTCGTCCTGTGCTATAATTTTCAACTGATAGTCCAAGACTGCAGGCTAACACATTATAAAAAAGGCCATGCTAAGAAGTGTTGTTAGTGTCTCTTTTTTTCTAAGCATAATTTAGGTGATGATGACATGATCTAAAGAAAATGTTGGAGGACTTCTCTGGTGATCCAGCGTTTAAGACTCCGTGCTCCCAATGTAGGGGGCCTGGGCTCAATCCCTGGTCAGGGAACTAGATCCCACATGTCACAACTAAAAGATCCCACATGCCACAACTGAAACACAGCATAGCCAAATAAATAAATAAATAGATATTAAAAAAAAAAGAAAATGTTGCTATCTGATACAACTTATCTAGTCCCCAGTGACACAAAATATGAAAGTAAATGAATATAGTATACTGGATAATGTAATAAAAATTTTTTTAATGTATTTTTCTTAACCATATTTGCTTATTTATTTATTTATTATTTTTATTTTATGGCTGTGTTGGGTCTTCATTTCTGTGCGAGGGCTTTCTCTAGTTGCGGCAAGTGGGGGCCACTCTTCATCGCGGTGCGCGGGCCTCTCACTATCGCGGCCTCTCTTGTTGTGGAGCACAGGCTCCAGACACGCAGGCTCAGTAATTGTGGCTCACGGGCCTAGTTGCTCCGTGGCATGTGGGATCTTCCCAGACCAGGGCTCGAACCCGTGTCCCCTGCATTGGCAGGCAGATTCTCAACCACTGCGCCACCAGGGAAACCCCCATAAAATTTTTTTTTAATTTCACAGCACTTTCTAAGTATAAAAATGAAAACCAAAGCCAACTTGGAATGACTGAGGTACTTTCTTTGCTGTACATTTCTCTCTGTGAGTCTAAAGAATTGAGAATTTACTGTACTCTACCGCTTCCCTAAAATACTAGAACAGGATTAAGAGCAAGGGGCTTAAAATTGGCTTTTGAAAGGTTCAGGCTGTGCCTGGCTATAGAAGCATCTTTGGTTTATAAAAAATATTCATATACTCACCATTATAAGAAAGTGATAGTTAGGTCTGCAAACCCTTCAACTATAAAACTTGCTAAATGGTGTTTAAAACTGCAGGAGAGCCTTTGTCTATGTATCTTGTATTACTGTTTTGAATTGTATGAGATAAGATTATACGGCATAGTTCTAAATTATGTGACAAAAGAAGGCAAAAATTCTTAAAATATATGAGGCTCTGAACTTATATTTAGATATTTCACTATATAAAAAGACAAGTTTGCAAAATGAAATTAGTAGAGATATGCTTATGCAATTTTTAAAGGTAAATCAAGGAACTAAGGCTATGTGATGTAGATTTCCTATCAGGAATAAGACATGTAGATAAATTAGTCCATGAAAGGTACCTGTATACATAAAATATGTACTGGATTATATCCTTTCATGTTTGAAAAGAAAAAGGCATTATCAAATAACTATAAATGACATATGGCTACATCAGAATCAATTTTTATAGTACAAAATTTTATACCAAAATTGCAAACCCTTCTCTCTGTGTATAATTACTGGTTTTGTGTAGTCCACTTAGCAAGAGAAAGAATCTCTGAGAAAGGGGTATAGATCAAGCAGAAGGTTGGCTACTGAGTTATCTGTGGTCACATAGATAATATTGGATTTGTCAGGAGAGTTTATATTTTCTAAGAACATTTCCATTATGTAGGAGTCATTGACCCTAAGATACTTACTCTTTCATAATAGTAAACATGTCTTCATGAGTAGATTTTATTATTTATTTTAACATATCAGCTTCCCCTCTGTGTGAGTGAATTACAGTTTCCTGCCCCATTGAAGCCAAGCATGGTCCTGTGGCTTGCCTTAGCCAATAAAATGCTGGTGAAAATGATGGCTGTTACTTCTGAGCAGAATCTCTGAGTCATCATGTACTTTCCCCATTGCTCTTTTCTTTCTGCCATCATAGAAGCTGCATTTTAGAAAGGTCTTCCTGTAGCTTAGGTTACAGAGTGACGAGCCAGAACCAGATGTGATCATCTCTGCCATCTGAAGGGACTGTTTATCCATTAATATTTAATGTAGTTATCCACATGATTTCATTTAGTTATAGCATCTTATTATTTTTTTTCTGTTTTCCCCTCTGCCTTCTGTTCCTCTTTTTCTCTTTCCTGCCTTCTTTCTGGTTATGTTGTGGAAGCTCTTGATTCTCTCATATTCTTACAAAGAGTGTTGATGATTTTGTTTTAGCAGGCAGTGAACTTGGACAGACTCAGACTCTGAACTCTGTGTTGCCTGTGAAGGACGGAAGCTCAGATTTCAATTTTCTTCTCTTAGCCGTCCTCCAAGCTATTTTGAGTCTGCCCCATGCATACATTGTTCAGAGCTCAGAGACTTGGGCAAAGTTTATGCAGAGAATTTGAGGCTCCTTTGCTCTGGCTCTCTCTTTTCTGGGATTCCCTCCTCACTCTCCAGCACCAGAACCTTTGGTTCTTCAGGCCAGAAAGACAACAGATTTTCTAGTGAAGCTAAATTTAGGCCACCTGTGCTGTGACTGCAGCCTGTTGTCAGATGAAGCCATGAAAAGGGGAAACTCGTGCTCTGATGGTGCCTCTTCCAAATTCTGACTCCTTTCAAAATCTGCCTGCTTTGCTCACTCTCCACGTAGTTGCTTTTTTATGTATCTTGTTCAGGCTTCAGCCTTGTTATCTGTGGGAAGAGCGGTCAATTAGGAACCTACTCTGCCATCCTGGAGATAGAATTCTCTCAAGCCTGTTCTGAGATAGGTGTATAATGAGAATTAGAATTAAGCTTTTCTGATTGAAAGCCACTGAGATTTGAGGGTATATTTGTTTCTTCAACGTAAGTTACCCTGAACAGACTGATTAACCAGCTAGGGCAATCTGGAATATTACCAGCCATTTCACACTTGTAAAATCTATTCAAGGACAAATGAATTTCCCCAAATCATTCTGACTTTATGAGTTCTGCTTTTTACTTATACTGTAAAGATATTTTAAGTGGAACTCTTTCCTTCTTAATTTCTTCTGTAGTCATGAAGAATAATGTCCATAATATTTGAAAGACATTCTTTATCCCACTTCTCTGCACTCCATCCTTATCACTGTAATCACAGGGTTTGGAAACCAGGATTCAATATCTAAATTGAATGCATATCTACCATACCGAATCACTGGTAGAATTGGGCCTGGTAAAATTATGAAATATTTCATTTAAAATTATTGTATAATTAATTGATTTCTGCTAAAACATCTAACATAAAGAAAGCTGTAGAAAGCAGAGATACAAGCAAATTAGGCAAAGGAAAGTGCTTTTCTTGGGATTGCCATTTCAATGTTTATCTCCCCTAAAAATGATTCAGTAGAAAGTAGGTCTTTCTTCCTACAATGAAGCCAAACATGTCTTTGGCATAGATGTTGTATATTATATATGATAGTATCTTCAGTAAAAATGCAAGCTTCTGATATACAAGCTTCAAAGTTAGACATACTTCTCTCTCTTACTTGATTAAAACCATGAAGAAAAAATATATGTACTCATACATACACACAAACACACACATACATCTATTTATTTTTTTCCCTAAGCTGATTACTTTGCAGTGTAGGATCTCATTGGTAATAAAATTTCTTCATAAAAGTCTATAGGAGAGCTGTAGATTAGAAAAGTCTTTTTGCAATGCGTCACAGTCTCTGAGCATTGTTGATTTCCATTTAAATTACAAGTCTGGGAGGCTGACCACAGGAGATGTCTTATAGTCATCCTCACAACTTGCTTCGTATTTGAACCCTCATCTATAATTATTTCGTAAATAGTCTGGACTCCTGTCCCTACAGCCCAATGTACTATTTCTATTTTATTATTTTTCCTTTACATATTTTCATCAGATTCTTTCAACCCTTTATTCAACCAATATTTTTTGAATGGCAACTTTGTGCCAAGCTCTGAAAATGCAGGAATGAACAAGACAAAGTTTCAGCCTTCATGGTGCATCCATTCTGGAGTGGAGACAGATGACAAATAAGCACACAAATTACATCATTTCAAGTTCGCAAAAGATCCTGTAAAGAAACGTAAAGCAGAGTAAAACCCACTGGAACTCTCCTTTGCCCTATAATTTCTTTATCTTTGCATCATCACTAATCACAGTGACTTTCTGAATTGTAAGTAACCCCTGCAGAAGAGATTGGTGCTTTACCCACAGGTTGCTTCTACACACCCCAAACCCAACCTGCTCCATGGACACGGCTCTCCACAGGGACACCAAAAAACCTTGTTTTTAAATCCATTGAACACTTCATGCTCATTTTCTGAGTTGACTGCTCTGCAGCCTGTGACACTGTTCCCCCTTTCCTTAGAAAGCTCTCCTGCCCTGGGGACGTCTCTGATCATGCTTTCTCAGCTTTCTTTGGAGGCTCCTCTTGTCTGGCCATCCAGTCATTATACACTGGCACCACATTTAGATTCTCCCATGGGGCGGGCACTGTGTTTTCCCCTATGAAAGTGCTTGTCACGCAGCATGGTGATTGCTGTTTGTCTATCTTTCCCACTAGACAGGAAGTTATTCACTATTGTCTCTCCAGCACCGGGCACATGGCTGACACAAAAGGGTCCAATAAATATTTGATGAATGATTGAGTAAATGAATACATGTTTTCAAAAGGGGATGATTTTATGAAACAGGGTACACCAGCAATAAAATTGTGCTAGTGTTCAAATATTTCCTAAGAAAGATTTAGTATATATATATATTTCTTTTTAAAAACTGAAGCATGTTCCATTCTGGTTTTTTTCTCTTCATTGTGAACCTTCATAGCAGTAAATACTATATAGTTTAATGGTTAGGTTTTATGGCTAGGCATAATGTTGGCTCCAGAGCCAGACTGCCTGTGTTTAAATCCCAGCTCTCCCATTGACCTGTTTTGGAGTGTTGTGTGTGTGTGTAACTTTGACATGTACCTGGACATCGGTTTCCTCATCTGAGAAATGAGGTTAATAATACTCTCTACCTCATAAGATTGTTAAGAAGAGTAAATAAGTAGAATAATTAAAGGTATTGGTACAAGGTTTGACACACAGTGGTGAGTAATCGTTGCCACTGTTACCATTATTATTTGAAGAAGGCACTTTTAGTATCACCTCCTAAATAATTTTGTAGTCCATTAGGTAGGATGTTTCTGGCTTCAGGGTAGCAAGAAGTCCATCCTAAATGACTTAAACAATAAGGAAATATATTATCTGACATTAGAGGAAGGGGTGGAACCATCAGTAGTTCAAAGATACCGGGATGGATGGCATGTGATTGGCTCAAATGGCTCAGGATTCACTCTCAGAGCCTAGTCTTGGGTTACATTCCCCTAAGTCAGGGGACATGTAGGATGGTGAATACTTGACCGGAATGTGGCTTCTGTTAGGAAGAAACGTAAGAGGGAATAGAGGCTAATTGGACAACCATCTATGTTTACCACATGTACTACTGCTGTCAGAAAATATGGAGATGCCCTATTAATCAAGAGGATTAATTCTAACATGTTGCATTGTGCTTAGAAATTAAGTTTCCAGATGTAAAAAAAAAAAAAAAAAAGTGAAAGTATATATATATTTGTAACTATAATTTATTGAGAGATTATTTTGCGCCAGACACTATGTTAAGTTCTTTACATTCGCGGTTTCTTTCAACCTTCACCAACATCCTCACTCACTTAATCAGAAAATATTGAGCACTAGCTGTAATCGAGGCACTGTCTAGTCACTGGGAATATAGTAATGGTCAAAAAAGACCAAGACCTGGCCTTCAAATGCCCCACAGTCTATAAACAGGAAAGTGCAACCAAAAAGGATTGAGTGAATTGCCCTGGATCACAGAGCTTGAATGTGGCAGAGCTGGGATTTGAATGTAGGGAGTTCAACTCCAAAGCCAAGAATGGCTTGTGGCAGGAAAATATTTACTTGGCCCTAAGGGGAAATAATGTAAATGTGAGGTAAGAGATTAACTGAAATTCAGACACAGTACTTAGCCAGTGCTGGGCTCCCTTCTTTAAGCCTGTGCTTCTGAGGGAGGGCTTTCTGTGGCTTCAAGGAGATTTGGTGGAGGAGGCAGGCACCATGACCTGAAGCAGCATCACCACGGATGAGTACCCAGAACGATGAAGGGCAGACAGCAGGCCAGGGGCAGGTCCACCCACACCAGGGCTTATGTACGTGAGCAGACCCCATGAGCCCTGAGGCCCTGAGAGCTCTGCACAGGGAATGAAGGCGCCCCGTAGGGATTCATCCTTCTTCCCTGACCCCCAGCTCTCATGTGTAGTAACTTCAGTCAACCTTCCCTGGAGCTTTGCTCTGTGATACCGGTGCAGCCAGCCTGCTTACAAAAAAGAGAGTTTTGTGGCATCTCGTCAGGGTGAGACTTCCGGACTTCTGAGTGGGAACTTAAACTAACGGAAGAATGATACACATTTTAAAAACTTCGTCTTTCTCATAGTATATTGATCCATGCCCTCAAATTTAAGTGAGAATTGTGATAACCAACTTTGGTCATTATTTTACATTTGTTTCACTCCACAGAATCAAACCTCCACAGAGATGAGATGCTAATTGTTACTGACTCATATGAACTTGACTGAATTCAAATGTGTCTTTTCTCTAGGACTGGTGGCTTGATCAAGTTTAATGCTGTATTTTTTTTAATTAATTAATTAATTTATTTATTTATTTATTTATGGCTGTGTTGGGTCTTCGTTTCTGTGCGAGGGCTTTCTTTAGTTGCGGCAAGCGCGGGCCACTCTTCATCGCGGTGCACGGGCCTCTCACTGTCGCGGCCTCTCTTGTTGCGGAGCACAGGCTCCAGACGCGCAGGCTCAGTAGTTGTGGCTCACGGGCCCAGTTGCTCCACGGCATGTGGGATCTTCCCAGACCAGGGCTCGAACCCGTGTCCCCTGCATCGGCAGGCAGATTCTCAACCACTGCGCCACCACGGAAGCCCAATGCTGTATTTTTTTAACCAGTCCTGCAGAGGTTGTCAAGTACCCACTGTATGTCAGGCACTGTTCTCGGTGCCAGGTGAATAAAAGCGACATGGTTTGTTCCCCAGAAGGGGACTCTGAGACCAAAAGCCTTGTGGAAATGACTTCCTAAGACAGTGTTCCCAGGAGAGAGGGGTGAGGAAGGGAGGGGTGTGTGGGGCTAGAGCAATGAAAGGAAGGAGGCAAGCCAGGTGGTGCCGTCAGGCAAAGCCCCGCCTCAACCTGCCCCTGCAGGGTGCTCTGGAGTATGAAGGACACCTCTGAGTTTTTCCTGACTCAAGGTAAGGGAGCTGGGCTTCCATAGTCCTGTGTTAGCAGGTCATTGGCTCCAGGTCACCCCACGGGGGAGGAGACATTCCGGCACTCCTGGCTCCGTGCACAGGTAGAAGAACTCCCTTCCAGGAGCCTGAGAGCAGCTCCACCGTTCACAGCAAAGGGAGGAGAGCACCGAAACGGTACAAGTGATGCCAGGGTGGGTGGGCAGAGCCTCAGCAAGGCGGCTACCTTGTCCTTACAAAGTGTATCATCTAGTGGGGAGCAGAGACAGACCGAGAGCAGGAAACCAGATAAAAATTGTTGTCAAACATGATAAGTGCTGCATAGGAAATGAACAGAGTGCTATATTAGAGACTAACGGATGAGTACCTAGTTGGGCTGGTTACCAGAGGCGGACATTCTCGACCTGTAGGCAGTCTTTACCCTTGGCTCTCCCCGCCTCTCCCCGGGCTGTTGGTGGAGCAGCCATCCTGCCACCATGCGGGGACATGCATGAGGACCACAGTGCTAAGGATAACTGAGCGGAAGGGGGGAGGAAGCCCCCGTCTCTGATGGCATCATGGATCCAGCCCACCAGCCCTGGACAGCCATCTCCACACTTCTTTTAAGTGAGGAGAACAAGACCCCCATTGGTGAAGCCGGAGGAAGTTGGATTTTTCTGTTATATGCAGCTGAATTTAGTCCTAAGCAGCTTTCAAGCCTTGGTGGAGAGTTGACCTCAGAGAGGTGAAGTGCAATTTCACAGGAAGGAAGAAACAGAGAATAAGTACAAAAGGGGGTCAAAAGTCTTCTCAAACAGATACAGGGTTCCTATGACACTTGGACATGGCGCCAACAAAATAAGTAAAAAAACAGGGTTTATTATCTTTGCGGAAGTCTTTACCTGCAGTAATGGGTTCATTTAAATCAGGGTTTCTCAACCTCGGCATTATTCACGTTTGGGGCTGGATCATTCTTTGCTGCGGGGGCTGTCTTGTGTGTTGTAGGACTTTTTTTTATATGTATATAAATTTATTTATTTATTTTTGGCTGCGTTGGGTCTTCGTTGCTGCGTGCGGGCTTTCTCTAGCTGCGGCGAGTGGGGGCTACTCTTCGTTGCGGTGCGTGGGCTTCTCATGGCGGTGGCTTCTCTTGTTGCGGAGCACGGGCTCTAGGCGCGTGGGCTTCAGTAGTTGTGGCACGCGGGCTCAGTAGTTGTGGCTTGCGGGCTCTAGAGCGCAGGCTCAGTAGTTGTGGCGCACGGGCTTAGTTGCTTCAGGGCATGTGGGATCTTCCAGGACCAGGGCTCGAACCCATGTCCCCTGCATTGGCAGGTGCATTCTCAACCATTGTGCCACCAGGGAAGTCCTGTTGTAAGACGTTTACCAGCATCCCTGACCTCTACCAACTAGAGGCCAGGTGCACCCCCTCCCCCAAGTTCTGGCAACAAAAATATCTCCAGACATTGCTAAATATCTCCTGCGGGGCAAAATCGCCCCTGGTTGCAAAGCACTGGTGATGTGACCTTTTTTGTTCAAAAAGCCATTTTTAAATGTATAAGTTTTATCTTAATTATCTACCAAGTTTATAATTAATGATAAATTATATCCAAACTACAAGAGAGTGGTGAAGAAAATAATCTTCTTTTGGTCCTGTAGACCGACCTTCTTTTAAGTAAACATTGAAAACAAAATCTGCAATTACATACACACACACACACACACACACACATATATACACACACATACATATGTACATATCAATATATACATACATATACATACATATGTAATCTATACAGATATACACACATGTATATATACACACGTATATGTGTACATATATATGTGCAAATCACAGAAGAAACTCGCTCTAAGTGTACTTTAGGTAAGTCATTTCTCACTGTATATCTCAGTTTCCACATCTACAAATGGAGAAACTTATGTAAGATAAGTCATGTAAGATATCTTATGTAGTAAGCTTGTGCAAGATAGCTCAGAAGTATTTTTCTCTTTTAAAATTAGAATTATTCCATGATTCACTGAAAAAATTTCTGAGTTACCCTGGACCTTAACCAGTGATTCAGTTTACAAAAGTGGGATTTGCTTGCAAATTTTAGGTAAATAGGTCTATAGAATGAAGCATACTGTTTTTCTTTCCAAAGTCTTGTTGAGGAATATAATTATTCTAAGGTAGAAGAATCGTCGTTGATGTATGTATTTTAAAATTCTGCAAAGTGATTTGCCGTCGTTGATATATGTATTTTAAAATTCTGCAAAGTGATTTGCCATCATTGATTCAAGGTCAGGCTGGACATCGTTATCTTCTGGAAGCATTCATGATCAGGTTCTTTGCATTCTTTTACAACTGGCCACAGTCAAAGGGAATATGTCAAGAAAAGGTCAGCAAATGCTAAGGTGAATCCATTTGCAGAGAAGAAAGAAACGGAGGGGGCTATTTCCATGGCTTCTAAGAGAAGCAAAGAGAAAAATGTGAAAAATGAAAACTAGTTTGCAGTGGCAAACAAAATGAACTAGTCTATAAATATTTCATAATTTTAGCCCCATAAAGTCTCATTGTTTGGTGGTTATCTTTATTATGAGTAATCATGGGTTGCTTTGTGTTTGTTTCTAGCTTTTTCTGCTGATCTCTGTACCATCCGTCTCTGAAATAGCACCCACCAATTTCTTTTTCATTTACCTCATTCTGGTATAGAGAGAATATATGTAGTCATCAAGTAGGAAGTTAGAGACATTCTATCCAATTTAAACGTATAAAGTACATTTTTGAGTCAAAGAGTATGGTCTATAAAAATGAAAAGCCAAAGATAAAGACTTTGGTAATGTCTTCCTTTAGAAACAGAATAATTTTGGAGATAGCATCTGTTTTCCCAAGAGGTTGAGAAGGTTCTCATAGGAGCAGTTACGTTGCTTCCTGTGTCTGGGGAAGGTGCGTATAGCTCATCAGTAGCTGAGATGTGTACAAAGTATTCCTCTTGGCTCAGAAGTGGGGCACCCATCTCTTGCCTTTACCTGTGCATATCCATCCTCTCTTCCTTTGTTACCATCACCTTTATCTTCCTTAGGAGAACCACCTGTTTCTCACCTTAAGTTCAAGTGGTCTGGTGGGACTACCCTCACACGTGTACCATCATCGCCCCACCACCCCCATATCACAAGCCTGTGCAACAATGCAGTCCGTCCCTGTGGCTATAGTGATGGGTTCAGAGCTGAACACCTAACCCAGAATGGTCCACCGAGACTCAATCCTGGGATCTCTGTTGGAATTATTGGAGAGGAAGGTTTAGCCCCTGCTTTCGGTAAATGAGAAACAGAGACGGTGTCAGCCTGGAGCTGCAGGGGCCACCTCGTTCAAGAGAGCCCAACAGAGGAGACCAACTCAACCCAAAACATGATGAAGACCAGCCTAGACCCACCCCTGGTCCTTCCACTTTCTAGAGTACATAAAATCTTTCTCTTTGCTTAAGCCAGCATGAATGGGGTTTCATTAGTACTTGCAACTTAAAGCTTCCTGAGGAATTCAGAAGTCAAGTTCTGTAGAACCTGGAACTGAATAAGGACTGAGAGATGCTTGTGAAATGAAGTGGAAGAAGAGCCCGTGTTTGTTTAGGGATCTGTACATCACTGGCAGAACTACAAAACACAAGCTAGGAAGTGGTTAACGAAAAAATCAGGGTGTGTATTTGGGGAGGGACACACAGGGGCTTCAGAAGCACATGCGGTGTTCAAATGCTGACGCTGAATGATGGCCACACAGGCCCTTGGTTTATTAGTATTTTTTAATGTACATATATATTTTATACTTTTATGTTTAGATTCTATGTTTCCATTTTTCTGAGGTTAAGAAACTTGCACAAAGCCACAGGGCTTACAAGTGGGGTAATATTACTCCTTAGCTCACAGGGTTGGGAGGATTAAATGAGACAAAGCAAGTAAGGCTTTAGAATCACGCATGACACGTGAGGGGCGCTCAAGAGATGTTAGATGTTGGTCTAATAATAACTGTTTGGGGATGTTGGGAGGATTACAGAAGGTAATACATACTAAACACTTAGCACAATCTCTGGCATCTAGTAAGCGCTTATTTTAATATTTGCTATTATCACTTTTATCAGAGCTGGTTCATATCTTTTCCTGACAGACATATCTTCCATAGAAGTGGGTCATCCATGGTATTTGTGGGCTGTGTATTTTTCTCCTACCATCAGGCTCTCGTAGCTTAAGACATTTTGCTCAAAAAGGATATGGGTAGAGATATTGGTACATTTTTTGAATTCTTGTCCAGCCTTATGTTTCAAACATCTTCACAGCAGTGTAGAAAAATTTTAATTTGTGTCTGTATCATATGATGCAGTAGTCACTAGCCACGTGTGGCTATTTAAATTTAAGTTAAATTGAAAATTTCATTCCTCAGTTGCACCAGCCACATTTCAAGTGCTCTGTAAGCATATGTGACTAGTCGTACTGTCCTGGACTGCATCGATATGGGATATTTCCATCATTGGGGAAAGCTCTATTGGACCGCACTGTGCTGTATCGGGAGTGATTAAAACCAGAACTGGAAAAGCCCCAAACCCTCCATTTGCAGAACTGGGAGGGGAGGCATTGTGGGGGGAAGGCTTCCTGGCTGTGTCCCAAAAGAGGTCACAAGTTGACCTCACCTTGATTCAGTGATGATCGTCCAAGGTCTCCCTGAACCTTGCAGACCCAGAGCCTGACCTATCCGCACCTCCAGAGAGGGAGCAGGGCACTTGTGATAACCAGGTCTCCTTGGTGTGGGTCATGAAGTCAGAATGCCAATCTGTTGATGTAGGATGTAAACCCTCACTGCCCAAGGACCAGCGCTCAGGCCCTCTGGCTCCCAGAGCCTCTCCTCCCCTGTTCAAGCAGAGGGCTGCAGGGATCCAGAGTGAGAGCAAGGGCAGTGGCTTGTGTGGTCTGAATGTGCTTTTTGCCAAGTTTAAGGGAGACCTGCCTGTCACTGGAGACAGACAGGCACATTCTCAGGCCGGGCGCCCTCAGGAATGATGATGGTCAGCATTGCTGAACTGTACTCTGGGGCTGTTCCTTTTCTTTATTCCTTCCCGCCTTCCTTCCTTCCTTCCTTCCTTCCTTCCTCCCTCCCTCCCTCCCTCCGTTCCTTTTCTTCTTTCTTTCTTTTTTCTTTTAACACCTTGTTTTGAAATAATTTTAGACTCACAAGACATTGCAAAAATAATGCAAAGCATTCCCTACTACCCTTCACCCACTTCCCCCAACAATAGCATCTTAAATAATCAGAGTCCATTGTCGAGACCAGGACACTGAGGCTGGCGTGTTACCCTTTTCTTCTGATAATAGCAAATGTTTTATTAGGTCCTTGCAGTGCATCAGGCATATGGTTTATTTCTCGTAACCACCCTCTACTGCAAGTATCATTATTATTAGCTTCATTTTATTGATAAGAGGACTGAAGCTCTGAGAACTTCACTATCTTTCCCAAGGCTAGTCAGGTCGGAAGTGGCAGAGCTGGGACTGGACTTCATCAAGTCTGACTGCAGAGCAAACACTCTTTAAATACAAATCAATGTTAAAAAACTTGAACAAGCAGGCCTCAAAGGTCAGACCGGAAAGCCTTTTTACCTTTCACAGCCAACATCTCTGAGTTGATTCAGTATCTGTTAAATCTGCCCTGCCTCAGGAGGGGAAAAGGGGAGCTGTTGACTAGAGCCCCCAAATTTTGACAGCACATTACTAAACCCAAAATTTGCCCCAACTTTTAATAAATGTATAATGATATTTAATAAAAGTAAATAATAGCATTCAAAATATAAAGTGTACTGCAGGGTAGTTGTACATTTCAGACTCTTTGACTTCACAAGCTCACCAGTTGATATTCCATGACTCATTATAATTGGGACATACATTCAAAAGTTAAAAAAACCCAAAACACTAGAGGCCTAACACTGGAGGAAAACAGAAAAATTCCAAACACATTTAGTAAATAGGTAAATAATAATACAGAAGGATATGCAATGGTAATAGCTGACATTTTCAAAGACTCTTATATATGCCAGGCACTGTGCTAGGCACATAGATATTTAGATATGTCACTTCCTTTTTTTCTTACTCTATGACATTAGCATCGTTATCATCTTTGTAATATAATAGCTAACAAACAAAGATTGGGGGCGTACTGTATGCCACGCAATCTGCTAAACACTTTACATGGTCTCACTTAATACTTTCAGTTCTTCTTGTTACTACCTACCAGTCATTTCCTACCTATTAGGTAGGTATAAGGATGCTCATAGCTTACATTTATTGAGCTCTTACAGTGATGCAGTTGATGGATCACATGTATTCCTTATTTCATTTAATTCTCATAGCAAGCCTCTGAGGAGGGAGCCATCATTATCCCCATTTTACAGATGAGGAAGCTGAGGCTCAGAGCCATGAAGTAAAAGAGAGCAGGTGAAGGAGCCCTGATTCAGATGTAGACGTGTCTCTCAAGTGGTCGGGGGCTACACTCCACATGCTCTCAGATTTTAGAAGAGAAAGTTAAATGTTGACTGCCGTCCTTTGGAAGGGAGACCATGCACAGCTTTGACCTTGAAGAGTGAATAAGTAGCAAGACAGGAGAGGGTCCACCCTGCAGGAGTGAAGGCGGAAGCAGGGACGCTGATGGATGCTCCTGGCTTGTGTGACTCCAGGAAAGAAACCTGCTTGCTTAGAATTCAAAGGTGAGACTACTGAACAGGAAGGCTGGGTTCAAATCACAGGGAATCTTCCATGCTTTTCAGAGGAGTGTGGACTTAATGAGATGAGCTCTTCGTTTAGGAAACAGTTTAAGGCTTTGAACATGGTAGTGGTGAAACTGTGGCTCCACAAAGAACCATCTGGTAGCAACATGCAGTGGTTGCTGGTTCTCACTGCCCATTTCTCCCTACAGGCGTATAGCAGGGTCTCTGGTGAATAAAATTGCCTCTGCTTTCCCTTCACAGTTCCCACTGCCCTCTCTGCATATAAAAGAAAGGAAATCAGGAAGAATTTCATCTGACAGGATTCTGATCAAAACTTGGCTGTTCCACTAGAAAAAAAAAATTGAAATCTCTTTTACACAAACAGTGTATCGGAGATCAATGTACAAATCAGACTGGCAATTAATTTATTTAAAAATAACAGCTGGAAGCACTTGGTGCTGGGATAAAATTTGGGGTTTTTCATCAGCTTTGAGAACTGTGAGCCCCTCAGACAAGGCGGGGTTCTGGAGCCCCACCCACTGTACAAGGAAAACGCTTTGAAGCACCCATAACTCATCTGACCACACTCCCTGTCTGCTCCTCCATCTCCACCTGTTATGATGGCGGTCTGTTAAACAGCCCAACCCAGGAGAAAATGGGGGGGAGATTGCTGTAATGAGATCATAAAAGCACCATTACTATGGATCATTGGCTATGGCTTGGGAATACTTTCGTTATGGTGAATTGCATCTATCAACTCAAAAACATCTCAGAAGTAAACAAGTGAGTTACCAATTTACCACCTAGGATTCTCCAAGTGAGAGTTTATCTCACCAAAAGTAATTTTCCAACAAACACCCTCCCCCCACCAGCCCATGCTATCCTTTTTGCAAATTCATGGACCAAATGTTGATGATACTTATGTATACATTTAGCAAACCCAAACTCTGCCAAACTGGGTGAAGGGCAAATGACACCAGTGGATAGAGAACCAGGGTGCTTTAACATGAATGCACAATTTGCTGGCCATCTCTCTTACTGTAGGAACGATAGTACCAGTGACTGCCATGACTCAACCTACAGGGCAGGAATATCTACAACATAGTCTCCTGTTTTTGGAAAATGTGTTTATAACTGCTTTGTCGATGAGTACCCATACCTCAAAGAGGTGCATGTGTAGTCAAAAAACGAAATAAAACAACACAAAGCACCCTGAACTAGGAAGCAAGAGAAGCATGCCCTACTCCCAGCTCTGTCTCCTTTTTCCTATGAGATGAAATCTTTTGGATTCTCAGTTTCCTCGTCTATAAAGCAAGTTAGATGAATCAGAGTAACTGAACATTCCTTGTATTTGATTGATGAGCTCATCTAAGACTGTCTACATATTCAAAACACTTATTCTAAAGTTAGTGGATTTTTTGTTAAGGCTGGCATGTGGTCAAGATAGGGGATTTAGATTTGCCTAAAATTTTATCTCTGATACGTGGAAAAAGGGCTCTATCCCCACATGTTTTGGAAATGCTCTGTTGCACCATGTTGGGCTGGTGTCTTCTTGCAGGACTTTTCAGGGCCTTTAATGTGTTGATATGAATTGTGAGTCCATAAGAAGTCTCCAAAATCATTTGATCATAAAGCTCAGTATTTTTCTAAGAAGGAACACTCACAGGCAAATGCTGTGTTAGAGCCCTCAGCCTCCAACCTTAAGCTCACTCTGCTGACCTTTCTGCCTAAAAATACAAGCAGGATGCCTTTGCTAGGCTACCTGTGAGACCAGAGGTACCAGTCTTGTCTTAGAACTCTGACAAATGAAACTGCAGAACAGAAATGTTGATTGCCTCTTTCCTTTTTTAAAAAAAATAATAGCTCTTCTGAATCTGTTTTTTAGGGAACCCTCTGGAAAAATTCCCCCTAAACACAAAGTCCAGAATTGTACCTGTTATCTGCCATTTTGTTTTTAAGTCTTGATCTCTTATTTGAGAGAGAAGAGGTTTTAAGATGAGTTTGAGGAAAATTCATAGCATAGTGATTGCTTCTTCTGGTTATTGGTACCTAAATTTTTTATGGCAATATTTAAGTAAAGCATATAAACGGGAAGGGAAGCTATAATATTGAAGTTTTGGGCATCAAACCAACTTGGGTTGAAACCCAGCTCTACTACTTAGAAGTTACTGTGATTCTGTGTAACATAATTATTGTCTCCAAATCTCACTTCCCTTGTCTGTAAAATGGGGATTGTGATAGCTGCCCCATAGGATAACTGCGGCTATTATAGAAGATGTATTGAGAATTACTGAGTGCCATCCATATGCAAAGCATAGAGAGAGCTGGCTTTACGTTTAGGAATGAAGACTGTGTTAAACTGGTTTGTGCCTAAAACTCCTCTACCTAAGATTGGTTCAAGATGGCAGAGTAGAAGGACGTGTGCTCCCTCTTGCAAGAGCACCGGAATCACAACTAACTGCTGAACAATTATTGACAGGAAGACACTGGAACTCACCAGAAAAGATACTCCACATCCAAAGACAAAGGAGAAGCTGCAATGAGATGGTAGGAGGGGCGCAATCACAATAAAATCAAATCCCGTAACTGCTAGGTGGGTGACTCACAAACTGGAGAACACTTATACCACAGAAGTCCACCCACTGGAGTGAAGGTTCTGAGCTCCACGTCAGGCTTCCTAACCTGGGGGTCCGGCAACGGGAGGAGGAATTCCCAGAGAATCAGACTTTGAAGGCTAGCGGGATTTGACTGCACGACTTGGACAGGACTAGGGGAAACAGAGACTCCACTCTTGGAGGGCACACACAAAGTAGTGTGTGCATCAGGACCCAGGGGGGAGGAGCAGTGACCCCATAGGAGACTGAACCAGACCTACCTGCTGGTGTTGGAGGGTCTCCTGCAGAGGCAGGGGGTGGCTGTGGCTCACTGCGGGGATAGGACCACTGGCAGCAGAAGTACTTCTGGGAAGTACTTCTTGGCATGAGCCCCCTGGAGTCCACCATTAGCCCCACCAAAGATCCTCTAGGCCCCAGTGCTGGGTTGCCTCAGGCCAAACAACCAACAGGGAGAGAACCCAGCCCCACCCATCAGCAGACAAGTGGATTAAAGTTTTACTCAGCTCTGCCCACTAGAGCAACACCCAGCTCTACCCACCACCAGTCCCTCCCATCAGGGAGCTTGCACAAGCCTCTTAGATAGCCTCATCTAACAGAGGACAGACAGCAGAAACAAGAAGAACTACAATCCTTCAGCCTGTGGAATGAAAACCACATTCACAGAAAGATAGACAAAATGAAAAGGCAGAGGACTATGTACCAGATGAAGGAACAAGATAAAACCCCAGAAAAACAAGGAAATGAAGTGGAGATAGGCAACCTTCCAGAAAAAGAATTCAGAATAAGGATAGTGAAGATGATCCAGGACCTTGGAAAAAGAATGGAGGCAAAGATCGAGAATATGCAAGAAATGTTTCACAAAGACCTAGAAAAATTAAAGAACAAACACCTAGAAGAATTAAAGAACAAACAAACAGAGATGAACAATCCCATAACTGAAATGAAAAATATGCTAGAAGGAATCAATAGCAGAATAACTGAGGCAGAAGAATGGATAAATGACCTGGAAGACAGAATGGTGGAAATCACTGCCACAGAACAGAGTAAGGAAAAAAGAATGAAAAGAAATGAAGACAGCCTAAGAGACTTCTGGGACAACATTAAGTGCAACAACATTCACATTATAGGGGTCCCAGAAGGAGAAGAGAGAGAGAAAGGACCCAAAAAAATATTTGAAGAGATTATAGTTGAAAACTTCCCTAATATGGGAAAGCAAATAGCCACCCAAGTCCAGGAAGCACAGAGAGTCCCAGGCAGGATAAACCCAAGGAGAAACATGCCAAAACACATAGTAATCAAATTGACAAAAATTAAAGACGAAGAAAAATTATTAAAAGCAACAAGGGAAAAATGACAAATAACACACAAGGGAACTCCCATAAGGTTAACAGCTGATTTCTCAGCAGAAACTCTACAAGCCAGAAGGGAGTGGCACGATATATTTAAAGTGATGAAAGGGCAGAATCTACAACCAAGATTACTCTACACAGCAAGGATCTCATTCACATTTGACGGAGAAATCAAAAGCTTTAAAGACAAGCAAAAGCTAAGAGAATCCAGCACCACCAAACCAGCTCTACAACAAATGCTAAAGGAACTTCTCTAAGTGGGAAACACAAGAGAAGAAAAGGACCTACAAAAAAAACCCCAAAACAGTTAAGAAAATGGTAAGAGGAACATACGTATCAATAATTACCTTAAATGTGAATGGATTAAATGTCCAACTAAAAGACACAGGCTTGCTGAATGGATACAAAAACAAGACCCATATATATGCTGTCTACAAGAGACCCACTTCAGACCTAGGGACACATATAGACTGAAAGTGAGGAGATGGAAAAAGATATTCCATGCAAATGGAAATCAAAAGAAAGCTGGAGTAGCAATACTCATATCAGATAAAAGAGACTTTTAAATAAAGAATATTACAAGAGACAAGGAAGGACACTACATAATGATCAAGAGATCAATTCAAGAAGAAGATGTAACAATTATAAATATATATGCACCCAACATAGGAGCACCTCAATACATAAGGCAAACGCTAACAGCTATCAAAGAGGAAATCGACAGTAACACAATAATAGTGGGGGACTTTAACATCTCACTTACACCAATGGACAGATCATCCAGACAGAAAATTAATAAGGAAACACAAGCTTGAAATGACACAATAGACCAGATAGATTTAATTGATATTTATAGGACATTCCATCCAAAAACAGCAGATTACATTTTCTTTTCAAGTGCACACGGAACATTCTCCAGGATAGATCACATCTTGGGTCACAAATCAATTTTGTGACCCTTGGTAAATTTAAGAAAATTGGAATCATATCAAGCATCTTTTCTGACCACAACGTTATGAAATTAGAAATAAATCACAGGGAAAAAAACGTAAAAAACACAAAGACATGGAGGCTAAACAATACGTTACCAAATAACCAAGAGATCACTGAAGAAGTCAAAGAGGATATCAAAAAATACCTAGAGACAAATGACAACAAAAACATGACGATCCAAAACCTATGGGATGCAGCAAAAGCAGTTCTAAGAGGGAAGTTTATAGCTATACAAGCCTACCTCAAGAAAAAAGAAAAATCTCAAATAAACAATGTAATCTTACACCTAAAGGAACTAGAGAAAGAAGAACGAACAAAATGCAAAGTTAGTAGAAGGAAAGAAGTCATAAAGATCAGAGCAGAAATAAATGAAACAGAAACAAAGAAAACAATAGCAAAGATCAATAAAACGAAAAGCTGGTTCTTTGAGAAGATAAACAAAATAGATAAACGTTTAGCCAGACTCATCAAGAAAAAGAGGGATAGGACTCAAATCAATAAAATTAGAAATGAAAAAGGAGAAGTTACAACAGACACCTCAGAAATACAAAGCATCCTAAGAGACTACTACAAGCAAGTCTATGCCAATAAAATGGAGAACCTGGAAGAAATGGACAAATTCTTAGAAAGGTATAACCTTCCAAGACTGAACAAGGAAGGATCAGAAAATATGAACAGACCAATCACAAGCACTGAAATTGAAACTGTGATTAAAAATCTTCCAACAAACAAAAGTCCAGGACCAGATGGCTTCACAGGTGAATTCTGTCAAACATTTAGAGAGGAGCTAACACCCATCCTTCTCAAACTCTGTCAAAAAATTGCAGAGGGAGGAACACTCCCAAACTCATTCTATGAGGTCACCATCACCCTGATACCAAAACCAGACAAAGATACTACAAAAAAAGAAAATTACAGACCAATATCACTGATGAATATAGATGCAGAAATCCTCAACAAAATACTAGCAAATAGAATCCAACAACACATTAAAAGGATCATACACCATGATCAAGTGGGATTTATCCCAGGGATGCAAGGGTTCTTCAATATACGCAAATCAATCGATGTGATACACCATATTAACAAATTGAAGAATAAAAACCATATGATCATCTCAATAGATACAGAAAAATCTTTTGACAACATTCAACGCCCATTTATGATAAAAACTCTCCAGAAAGTGGGCATAGAGGGAACCTACCTCAACATAATAAAGGCCATATATGACAAACCCCCAGCAAACATCATTCTCAATGGTGAAAAACTGAAAGCATTTCCTCTAAGATCAGGAACAAGACAAGGGTGTCCGCTCTCGCCACTATTATTCAACATAGTTTTGGAAGTCCTGGCCATGGCAATCAGAGAAGGAAAAGAAATAAAAGGAATACAAATTGGAAAAGAAGAAGTAAAACTGTCACTGTTTGCAGATGACATGATACTATACATAGAGAATCCTAAAAATGCCACCAGAAAACTACTAGAGCTAATCAATGAATTTGGCAAAGTTGCAGGATACATAATTAATGCACAGAAATCTCTGGCATTCCTATACACTAACAACGAAAGATCAGAAAGAGAAATTAAGGAAATAATTCCATTCACCACTGCAACAAAAAGAATAAGATACCCAGGAAGAAACCTACCTAAGGAGGTAAAAGACCTGTACTCAGAAAACTATAAGAAACTGATGAAAGAAATCAAAGATTACACAAACAGATGGAGAGATATACCATGTTCTTGGATTGGAAGAATCAGTATTGTGAAAATGACTGCTCTACTCAAAGCAATCTACAAATTCAATGTAATCCCTATCAAATTACCAATGGCATTTTTTACAGAACGAGAACAAAAAATCTTAAAATTTGTATGCAGACACAAAAGACCCTGAATAGCCAAATAATCTTGAGGGAAAGTGGAGCTGGAGGAATCAGACTCCCTGACTTCAGACTATCCTACAAAACTACAGTAATGAAGACAATATGGTACTCACAGAAAAACAAATATAGATCAATGGAACAGGATAGAAAGCCCAGAGATAAACCCACACACCTGTGGTCAACTAATCTATGACAAAGGAGACAAGGATATACAATGGAGAAAAGACAGTCTCTTTAGTAAGTGGTGCTGGGAGAACTGGACAGTTACATGTAAAAGAATGAATTTAGAATACTCCCTGACACCATACACAAAAATAAACTCAAAATGGATTAAAGACCTAAATGTAAGACCAGACACTATAAAACTCTTAGAGGAAAGCATAGGAAGAACACTCTTTGACATAAATCACAGCAAGATCTTTTTTGACCCACCTCCTAGAGAAATGGAAATAAAAACAAAAATAAACAAATGGGACCTAATGAAAGTTAAAAGGTTTTGCCTAGCAAAGGAAACTATAAAGAAGACAAAAAGACAACCCTCAGAATGGAGAAAATATTTGCAAACGAATCAACAGACAAAGGATTACTCTGCAAAATATATAAACAGCTCATGCAGCTCAATATTAAAAAAACAAACAACCCAATCAAATAATGGCCAGAAGACCTCAACAGACATTTCTCCAAAGAAGATATACAGATTGCCAAGAGGCACATGAAAAGCTGCTCAACATCACTAATTATTAGAGAAATGCAAATCAAAACTACAGTGAGGTATCACCTCACACCAGTTAGAATGGACATCATCAGAAAATCTACAAACAACAAATTCTGGAGAGGGTGTGGAGAAAAGGGAACCCTCTTGCACTGTTGGTGGGAATGTACATTGATACAGCCACTATGGAGAACAGTATAGAGGTTCCTTAAAAAACTAAAAATAGAATTACCATATGACCCAGCAATCCCACTCCTGGGCATATACCCAGAGAAACCATAATTCAAAAAGACACATGCACCCCAGTGTTCGTTGCAGCACTATTTGCAATAGCCAGGTTATGGAAGCAACCTAAATGACCATCAACAGACAAATGGATAAAGAAGATGTGGTACATGTATACAATGGAATATTACTAAGCCATAAAAAGGAATGAAACTGAGTCATTTGTAGACATGTGGATGGACCTAGAGACTGTCCTACAGAGTGAAGTAAGTCAGAAAGAGAAAAACAAATATCGTATATTAACGCATATATGTGGAATCTACAAAAATGGTAGAGATGAACCAGTTTGCAAGCAGAAATAGAGACACAGATGTAGAGAACAAACCTATGGACACCAAGGAGGGAAGTGGGGGTGGATAAATTAGGAGATTGGGATTGACATGTATACACTAATATGTATAAAATAGATAAGTAATAAGAAACTGCTGTATAAAAAATAAATAAAATTCAAAAAAAATTTCCTCTACCCAGATGCCTTATTATTTCACATCCTTTCCCTCAGAAGAAAAATAAATATGATTCACATTTAGGGGAGAAAAACAAATTGCTAAATGAAATTTAGTGTGGGATAACGAATAAATGTTGATCTAGAATAATAAAGAAGTAATGACCTAGCTCTGTCTTTTATCTTTAAAAAAAACTCTTTACTATATGAGACTTTCTCTTTCACTCTGGAAAGTTACCAAATATGCTACAGATGTGCATAACGATCCCTCCCTTTTGATGAAATACATGATATATAAGCTTTAGCCTTAGGCCCCTCTTCAAGCTAAAAACGAATTTTAAAGACATTCAGCATTATAATGAATAAAACCTAAATCTTTTAGAAGCAAATGATCATCCTGACCCCTCATATTATTTCAAAGGTATTTTATACTAATTGTTTTAAGAAAACTCTTTCTCCTGGATTAATATTTCAACTATTTAAAAATAGGTAAACTTTATTGTACATTATCACTTGAATAGACCAAATAATTTTAGTGCCTCCATAGACAATTGGCTTTCAAATTGAAGCATAGTGATTTATTTTTAAAAATAAAGAGAAATCATCAGCATTGAAGTAGATTAAAATAGATGTCTTACTTAGAATTGTAAAAGCAATTCCATTTTTCTTATGTCACATTTAAAGCATGGTTATTATTTTTAAAAGATATTTCAGACTGATATTATGGGTTTATTAACAAGAAAAGCCACCGTGTAATAATACAATGATAAAGGATGAAGGGTGAAAAAACAAGCAGAATACCTATTTTACTTTTTTTGAATGCATCTCAGTGAAAATCATTTACACAAAGAAAAATGGGAACAGCTATTAAATTATCAGGCCCACCTATTATGCTGTGATAATTAGAAGTCATACGAAGACGATACACAAAAAAAGTAAGTTGTCAAGCAAGTTGGAATCACTTTTAAAAGTAGAACTTCATGTACAAGAGTAATGAAAGTGCTCTTCGTTTATATACGTGAGAAAAGGTTTCAGGCTCCCAGTTCAAGATGGCAGACCAAACACACATTTATTGCCCTTCTACCTCAAGTTCTACCGACAAATATATATTGAGCACCTACTATGTAACAGGCAACTGAGATGAAATTACATCTAACAAGGTGAACATGGTAGGGGTCCATCAGGAAGCTAGCACTTGGGGAAAATTCCCAAACTCAGGAAGCAGATGAATTAAACTGAAAAACCAGAGAGATCATCAAAAGTACAGCCCATAACAAGCCCAGGACAATATGGTGGTAATGAATTTGCCCTAAAATAAAGGAAAAAGGAAAAGAAAGAAATTTGCCCTGAGGACCCGTAGAGAAACTCCAGACTCCTCTTCTTTATCACCTAAAGCAGGAGTCAGCAGAATCTATAAAGGACCAGATAATAAATGTTTTTAGCTTTGTGGGCCATACAATCTTCCTCTCAAAAGCACTCCACTCTTCCCTTGTAGTCTAAAAGCAGTCACAGACAACACAAAATCGTGGTGTAGCTGTGTTCCAATAAAACATTATTTACGAAAACAGGTAGTAGATCACAGTTTGCCAACCCCTGGCTATATTGTATGAAATGGACAAATAAAAAATAATTTAAAGGGAATATATCTGGCCAGAATTTTATCTCCAGCCCAGCCTCTTCTCTGCACCCCAGGCCTGTCTGGCTGCCCTTCCCCACATCCAGGTAATTTCCTGCACCCCAGCATACCTGTTGTTGATCAGTTATACAAGATGAATCCTGGTGGTGAATCTTGACCTTTCCTTTTCCACTGTTTATCTCGATCAGTAGGAGGCTCTGCCTGTTCGCTGCTTGAGTGAATCAGTTCACTTCTCTCCCTCTTTCCTGCTAATAACAGTAGCAGAAGCCCCTTGGACCACTACAGTAGCCTCCCATCAGATGCATCTTCATCCACCCATCCATCCATCCGTCTATCCATCTACCCGCCCACCCACCCATCCATCCAATCTCTTCTCCACATTTTCAGTAATTTGTTCACCAAATGTTTATCGAGTGCCTGCCATGTGCCAGCCACTCTTCCAGGCACTGGACTTAAATTGGTGAACAAAAGATATTTTTAAAAAATCCCCAATTTTGTGGAGCTTCTATTCCGGTAATGTGTGAGGGGGGCGGAGCAAGACAGTAAATATAATATATAAGTAAATAACAGCGCCAGAAGGTGTTAAGTGCTAGAGGAGAAAGCAAAATGTGAAAAGGAGTAGAGTGAGGGGCATCTGGAGAGCTGGGGCAGTTGCACGTTTATCAGGGTGGTTGGGAGAAGCCTCTGAGGTCAGGGTGGAAGGAGGGAGGGATTCAGTCATGTTCCTATCTATTGTGGGGAAGAGCAGTCCTGACAAAGAGAAGTTTCAGAACAAAGTTCCCAGTGTGGGGGCCTGTCTGTGTGTTTTGGAGCCTCCAGGAGGCTGGTATGGCTGGAGTGGAAGAGCTGAGGCAGCTGGAGGGATGATAGGATGTAGAGGGCAAGGGTGAGACCAGGGGGCCAGTAAGGAGGCAATGCTAGTAATCCATGCTGGAGATGATGATGGCTCCAAACAAGAAGGGTGGCCCTGACAGAGGGAAAAGTGGTCGGATTCCAGATGGATTGGACAGGGGGTGTGGGAGAAAGAGAAGGTCAAGGGTGGCTCCAAGGTCATCCTCAGAAGGTTGGAGTTGCCTTCACCCAAAGAGGTTCGGGGTAGGGGCACGAGGAGTTTGGTACTGGAAAAGGGTCTCTTTTTCAAAAGCTACTTGCGTCATGCCTGGTCCATCCTTATGTTTTCTCTCTTCCCCAGCCATATTAAGACTAAGATCCTCAGCGTGGCCTACAAAAGGCTCTGTATTGGGTCCCTACCACTGCTCTGGCTTCACATTTGTACCAGACTTCCCTTTAGACTCATTCTTTGGGCAACACTGGCCTCTCTTCATCTCCTTGAACATGGATGCTCTTTCCAGTCTCCAGTACAAGCAATTCCCCTGCCTGGAATAATGCCCAGCCACCCCGCATTCCCGCTGCCCTCATTTATCTCAATTAAATCCTGTTCAAGCTTCAGATCTCAGCTTTGACAC
The DNA here is from genome assembly GCF_028564815.1 of Eubalaena glacialis. Lineage (NCBI taxonomy): Eukaryota > Metazoa > Chordata > Mammalia > Artiodactyla > Balaenidae > Eubalaena > Eubalaena glacialis. Next base: position 94,100,425 of record NC_083722.1, on the reverse strand, counting down.
CATTACCTTAAGGAAACCTCCAGGTCTCCCCATATGCTCTCTCCTAGTGCTCTACATGTTTCCTATAATTACATAATTGTATGATTATTTGATTCATGTCCTTCTTCCCACTAGACTGTAAAATCCCAGGGGGCTGGATTCACATGCTTTGCTCACCACTGTACCTCCAGTGCCTTACACAATATCTGCGTATAGTAAGTACTTAGTAGATGTCTGTTGAATAAATGAATTTCAGTTTACCACCCACCTAAAAGAAAGTCGTTTTTACATTTACTTTTTTTTCAGAGTCTTTGTACAATTCTAGTATAGGGAATACCGAACTGGAAAAAACACAAAGGAAATAATACATTATCATTTATAATAATTACTAGTATCCTTCAAAGTTCATTATGCTTATTACCAAGTCCAAAGTTGTACTGCTCGCCGCACAACAGGTCAATAAATCAAGAGACGCGTTGTTAGGGCAAGGAATAGTGACTTTATTCAGAAAGCCAGCAAACCGAGAAGATGGTGGACTTGTATCCCAAAGAACCCTCTTGCCTGAGTTAGAATTTAGGCTTCTTTTATACTGAAAGGGGAAGGAGTAAAGTCAGACATTTCCTGGTTCCGGTCAGACTCCAGAGGGGCTGTGTTAATTTCTTCCTCCCTGCGGTCATTCACCGGTGGGTCTGGTCAGGATGTTCTCTGAGGGCTAAACAAAGGAATTTTAGCTTAATGCTCATTACCTGGCAGGCAGGGTTCCCAGAGAAGGGCCATCATGAATAATTTAAGCTTATAGGCAACATCCCTTTAGTGATTAACTTGTAATAGAATACAAAGGTTCTTCCCTATTACGTGCTCATTAAGGAGTCCAAGCCATGCATGACTCCTTTCCTGTAAAATATGGTGCTGCTCCCCAGATTTCTGGTTCTCCTCAGAAACCAGAGTGTATTACAGACTTGCATTGTCTGTCACCTTGAAGACAGACTAAGTCCTTTGACTTCTTCTTGGCCATTAAAACGTGAGCAGAAGTGACAGGTGTCAATTCCAGGCAGAGGCATTCGAGAGCTGGTGTGCAACCCTCCAGCTCCATTCACCTGGATTAGTTTCCTGTGGCTGCCATGAGAAATTACCACCACTGGGGGGCTTAAAACAACAAAAACTTAGTCTTTCACAGTTTTGGAGGCTAAACGTCCAAAATCAAGGTGTCAACAAGGCCGTGCTTCTTCTGCTTCTTCGGAAGGCTCTAGGGAAGAAACTTTCCTTGACTCTTCCACGTTCTGGTGGTTGTTGGCAATCCTTGGGGCTCCTTGGCTTGTAGATGCATCACTCCAATCTCTGCCTCCATCTTCACTTAGCCTTCTCTTTGTGTGTCTTTGTGTCCAAGTATCCCTCTTCTTTCTCTTATAAGGACACCAGTCATTGGATTTAGGCCCACCCTAATTCGGTAGGACCTCGTCTTAAATTGATTACATCTGCAAAGACCCTACTTCCAAATAGGGTCATATTTACAGGTACTGTGGGGTAAGAACTTGAAAACAGCTTTCGGTGGGGACATAATTTAACCCATTACACCACCCTACACTGGCAATCATGAAGCACATGTTGAGATGGAGGCTTCGTCAGCCTGAGTCCCAGAGTGACTGTAATGAGAGGTTTGTATCTCCTAGTTCACCTCATTTCAGTCACATGTCCCCTGAGTAGAGTGGCAGGCTGAATCAACTGCCCCAGGTAAAGCATGTATCCCTCTAGCTTTTTGATGACTATATTTAATTGATTCATGTAAATTAAATGTGTCCACACTGTATATCTTTCTTGTAACCCGTCTCCAGACTATCCTCCATAGGATATATTCTCAGTGATCATCAGTTCCTGAGGGCCTGCCACATGCCTATGTGCCAAGAGGGGTGTGTGCTAAATTAGACACGAGGATCCTTATCCCAATGAGTGTATAATCTAGTCTGGTGAGCAAGACAGAAAAAACTATCAGTGTTGGCTGACATTATCAGAGGACACCAAAGGAAGAGACTTAATAAGAGGCAGTGCTTAACAGGGCTCCCAGTATGTTTTAAGGACTGTGCTAAGTACTTTAAGGTATTATAATCTTTAAACCCCGTGGAGGTTGTATACCTTGAGGTTGGTATTTTTTATCCATTTTACAACTAAGAAAACAGAGGCTTAAAAAGATTCAAGCAACTTGTCCGCTGGTCACTGAGAATTCCAATCCAGGTCAGTCTGATTCACAAACCTGGGGTCTGTGGACTTTCCTGTACTGCCCCTCCAATTCAGCTGAGACTTGATGGTCTGCTAGAACACGGGAGGCTACACTCCGAACTACACAAAGTTTGCTTCTCCTTCTATAGTTATCCCACGGCTGCATTGATCATGTGGCACAATTGACAGTAAGGAAGAGAACAGAATAGTTAAACTACTCATCAATTTCTATTTCGGTAATGGCCTTCCTAGCTGATATTTATGAACTAATTAAACTCAACCTTTCATCTTTCTAAGATGGAACTAACTTTCAGACTTCAATTTTCTAACTTGGCCATGGATGCAAAGATCTGTCATATCAGAGGCCTTCATTTCTCCTGTAAAGCATTAAAACAATTAAAAGAAACAGCAGGATCAAAAGAATCAATATGAAACCAAACCAACCCTATTGTTAAGTGTTTCCAACCTTGTTTCAAAACAGCCTTATGAGGATTGTTTTCCAAACAGCAGTGTGTGAAGCCATCTACTTTTGAAAACTGATTTTCCTCTGAATACGGATCGGGTTTTCTACGCTTGGAGAAGCAGGGAATACCCAAGCTGGCATTCAGTAGTAACAAATATGAAATAGACCATTAAAAAAAAAGTTGTAGGAATGTTAAAATCCATGTTGACTGGTTTTTACGTTTACCTGGCAGCATTCCAATGCTAGCGTTGGCATGGAGACTGGAAACGGAAACTTTCCACCAATCTGTCACTTGCTACTGTTCCCACTTATTTTACCGTGGATCCAATTTTAACAGTTTTTTAAAACATAAAAAAAAAAGTTTGATGCTTTTTTGCTTTCTCTTTCAAGACGTTTCTCAAACATAAAAACACGCATGAAAAAGCTTTTTAAAATCAAAGATCTAGTTTTCCAAATACTCAGCTGTTTTCATTTGGATAATAGCCTGTTTTTTTTTGTTTGTTTGTTTTGTTTTGTTTTTCCACGTTTAGTCTGAATGCTTTGCCATGGGGGAGCCACACAGTCTGAAAGTAACTTTGTCCCCACTCTCCTCACTGCATTTATTACAGAGACTGGAACACGCATCTGCTTTTCAACAGTTTGTGGTCCTTTCGAGCGAGACCAGGGAAAGGTGAGGTTTCAGGAAGAAAGTTGGGCTTCCCAAAACTTCGGTGGCAGCAAGTTTGGTGTGGTCACACCTAGGTATTCTTGAAATCAATTTCGTTGAGGAAGAACAGTCTGAGATTCTTGGAGCTAGGCTCGAGGTCACAGGTGGAAGGCAAATCTGTCACTGGTCCTCTCGTAGGTGGCCTAGAACCCAGTAGGCACTCAAGTCATGTTGACACGAATGAACGAATCCCAGTACCGCCGTATCGCATCTTATAAAGACTTAAGGGTGATTATCTTGGGCTAGAAAGTAAAAGAGAGAGCTGCCTACCTAGAGCTTAAGGGGCCTCAGGCTGGCATCCGAAGCCTGGCGATCTCATTCCGCTTTGGCATCATTCTGAACTGCTCTGCCTGAAGCTGGCGCGATGTTAAAGAGAGGAAATGCATGCGAGGAAAATCAGAGAGCAGAGGGTCGGGAACAGATGTGAGCAGAAAGGAACAGCATTTGAAATGAAAGAAAGAAATTGGACTCCCACAGCTGGAAGGACATACCCCCTCAGTGTCGTCAGGGATGTGGGATAATTTTGCCCTCCCTTTGTTCTTCCCCGCCCCCCCCCCCGCCCCATCTTCCACGTTCCCAGGGTGTTTGTTTGATGTCTTTTTCTGTTCGGTTACTGGACCCTAAGACGGACCCAGGGGCAGTAGGTGACATACAGAAATGAACGAATTGAGCGGCTCTTATCACCTCCCTTGCTCCCCCCGTGTGTCCACAGCACCTAGCACGTAGTAGGCGCTCCCTAAACATCTGGAGAGCAAATGAGCTGCAAGTTTGCGGCGCTGAGCACGTGGAACTGGGGAAACCAGGACAGCAGAGGAGGGTATCCCCGACTACAAAAGCCATGCGGGCGCGTGCGGAAGGCAGCGGCGGGCGCTGCCTGCGTGGCGCCCGGGGCGGGGGCGCGGGGGCCCGCGGCAGCACGTGCGCGGGGGGGGACGCCGGCCGGGCCGGGCCGGGCCGGGCCGGGTGGGCGCGGGAGGTGTGCCCGCGCCGTGGCCCCCGCGCGTGCGGCTGCCCGGGCGGCGGCGTGAGTCACGGCGGGGCTCGCCTTTATAGCCGCCGGCAGGCTCGCGCGAGACGCCCGCCCGCCCGCCGCTCCGCGCTCCAGCCCGCGCGCCCCCAACGGCCCCCCAACCGCCGCCCAGGCCCGAGGGCGCCATGAGTAGCCCGCGCTGCGCCCCGCTGCTGCTCCTGCTGCTTCTGCCGCCGCTGCTGCCCAAGCCCCCCGCGGGGGACGCCGCCGTCATCACCGGGGTAAGAGGCCCCCGGTGCACCTGTCCGCCCGGGATGCGCGCCCGCCTCGCGCGCGCCCGAGAGGCACCGGGGTGGGGGGCGGGGGGGGGGCGACCGCAACGGGGAGGCGGGGGCCACCGGGAGGGTCATCCCGGGCGGGGACTCCTGCTCCAGTCGCCCTTTGGCGCACTTGGAAAAGTGCCCTGCTCCCAAAGCCGCGGACGGCCGGGACATCCGGCGCTCCCTGGAAGAAAAAGTGACCACAGTCTCACCTCACCACCTTCATCACCACCTTCTCCCGCGTGCTTCCCCCTCTCTCCTCGTGTTTGGTCTGTTTTTCTCTTAAGCTGAAAGAAGTTTCCTTTCGCGGTTTTCTCAAGCACTTTCCCCAGACGTTCCAGCCTCTATCCTTAAAATTTTAGTGTCCTGAAATGCAGAGGGGCAAGACCAGTACCCCCAAATCCCGGGAGCCTTAATTCTGTAGTCAAGGAGTTTGCTCCCCGAAGCATCCTCCGCAAAAACCCTTGGAAATAACTTGGTCCGAGGACATATGTGCACTTTGAAAAGCAATGTGGACGCTGCCTTCTGGGTTCCAGGTTTTTTGGTTTGTTTGTTTTTGTTTTTCCAGCGTCCCGAGGTTCTCCCTGTAAAAGTTTTCCACTTCCAGTTATTGATAAAGCACCTCCAGTGCTCTGGCTTAATTATGGAATAGGTTGCCATGTAGATGTTGCAGTTTAGAGATGTCTTCATCATTTGTAGAAGTAGGAACTAGTTCAGTTCTCTTCTGCGTCCACCAACAATTTTCTTTGTGTGGATCCGAAGGATGAGTTTACAGCACAAGGTAAAAATGTCTAGTCTACGTCAACAATGCAAAATCGCTACCATTTCCTGATTGTTAAATGCTTTACTCTTCTTTTTTAAGTCTGAAATTATTTTACACCTCCATTAAATTATTTCAAATATCTAAGTGCACACAATAGGGTTTAAATAAAACTTCTGTGTTTGAAATGATGATACACAGATAATGAAATAACGTTTAAATTTAAGGGAAATGTCATTGCTTTGAGAAAATTAAGCTCTATTGTCTCCATGTTAGTTAATAGGCTTATAGCACATTGAAAGTCCTCATACTAGAACAGTATTTGGTTACAGCCAATAGATATTTGGGTTACGGCCAAGAGATGCTTAATTATAAGCATTGTGATATTTATTAGAATGGTTTGTAGAGATTTTTACAAATGTATTTGAATAGCTTTGTCAGTCCCTGTGGTTGAAAAAAAGTTTTTACAGGTCTTTCTAATACATGAGAATTGAAACCTGATGAGTTTTTTTCCCCCCTCTTCCCCTGCTGGCTCATTTTAAATTTCTCCTAATCCTCTGAGTCCCAGATTCCTTTGTGATATAAGTATCTTTTTGTTCCATTCACAAGACAACAACACTATTTGAATAGATCAGCAGTGGGTTAAATATGAAGGGCATTAGGAAACAGCTGTCTAATTAAAAATATATAAACCTATGCAATTCTTTGTATTTCTGAGAACTGAAGCTTTTTGTGTTACACAATGAAATTTTATCACATTGAATGTTTATCTGTTAAGGTTTAGACTGGGCTTATTATATAATTATGTGTGCTGTTTTTCTTGTTGTTTTAAATCAGTGCTACAAAAAAAAAAAAAGAATTTAAAAAATTTCTCTAAAACAGCATGGCAATAAAGAAATGTAGTTATGTTTCCATGACAGGGACCATCTGGAGTCAAATAAAAAACTCAATAACTTATCTAGATATGTCATCTCTAGGATGTTAAACATCCAAGTGATTGATTGAATTTTAAGAGATTTTGGCTGAATTTTGATTGTCTTATTAAAAGAGCTAGTGGGGCTTCAGAATTCCTGCTCTTGACAAGTCCCATCTGTTGAAATAAAATATTGCCTGAAACCTCCACCTTAAATATTTACTTTTTGGGGGGTAGTATATGTAGTCATTTTTAAATTGATTTATATGGCCACATGAATTTGTTAAAACAGTATTGGAAAAGATCGTGTATTGAACGTCTCATTTATGGAATGTAATGGCTACATATGTGTGATTTCTGGCACTCAAAGAAAAATTGGAAAAGTGGGAATGTTTATATATTTTCCTATAAATGTTCAAACACCCCAAGATGAAAACTGTAGTTTAAATCCAGATATTTGTTCTAAATAGCTCGAGAAAAAATTCTTATGGAGGAAAGAAAACCAACTCTAAAGCAAGATAGTTGATCACTTTTAACGAAAAAATAGTGAATAAGAGTGTGCCCATATATTTCTGTTTTGAGAAGTTATAGCTGTCCCCAAAACCAAGAACTCTGAAGAAGTGTTTTAGTTGTTTCCATTAAATCTACATTTAAAATTGGTGTCTAAATTATACACTTTTTAGCTTCTTACGTATATAGTACAGGATGCTTTTACCTTATCACTAGCGAAACATTACTGCACACCGTTCAAACCAAGCATCCTACTTATGGTTGGTTCTAGGAAAGAAGAATAGTTCTTCAGATCTATTTTCATGCAAATAAGTTTAGACTTCATTATTTACTTCTACTTAGTCAAGTATGGAAATTCTTCCATAGTTAATTCTTTGATTATATGTATTTACAATTTTTTGTATCAAGAACAACGGTCTTGAGTAATCACTGTTGATAATTGCATCTGTCGCTTGCATTTCTAAATCTGATGGCTCTTATAGGATAGTTCAGGTAACTTTGTAATGCACACATATGTATATCCTAAGCCAATAATTTCCTTTTTGCAGGTTACTCACCCGGAAAAGAGTAATACAAGGCAAAAAGTCTTGGTCTGTCCATTCTTAACCTGTGAGATTTCTTTCTTTCAAAAGGAAATGGTGAAAATCAAGTCAATGGTGTGAGAAACATCAAATCTCGTGAACCAAAATGCAAATATTTGAAAGAGAAAATGAGCAGTATTTTAAAAATCTACATCAGTGCCTTTATGGGTCTGGAGCATTTCATGCCAGATTTAGAGACCATTTAAATCCCTTTTTAAAATTGGGCCCAATGTATTCTGCAGTTAATAGTCATAAAATCTTGTGATTCGATTTATGTAGTTCCTAATGGCCATGTATGGTAAAAGACTAATATAGACACGTTCTTCAAATTCAAAGCCGATTCATCCATAAAGCACAAGAAAAGGAGAGCTGATTTTGTTTTTTAAAAATCTTGTGGTTTAAGATTTTCATCATGTGTGGGCCATTATTTAGGCGATTTTTTTTTTTTTTTTTTTTACCCAAGTGGGAAAATCACTTCTGATCAGATTTTGTGGTAAATATGTTCACGCAAATGAAGATAACAGTTCTTTTTTTATATGTAAGATTATTAAAATCATAGCGGTTGGATATGAAAAGGGCATTTTTTTTTTTTACTGCTAATTTTAGATCCCCTTAGCCTGAGTCATTCCTGTTATCTGTATTTATCTGTGTGCTTATTACATTTCAGGCCTGCGACAAGGACCCCCAGTGTGGTGGAGCCATGTGCTGTGCTGTTAGTATCTGGGTTAAGAGCATACGGATTTGCACACCGATGGGCAAAGTGGGAGACAGCTGCCATCCGCTGACTCGTAAAGTTAGTATATATATTTGTGTTCTTGGTGGTTCTCTTACATTGTAGTAAGTCAACTCTGAGCAAGGCCTGTGTGACGTGAAACCCAGGGTAACGCGCTAGAAGTTGGGAATCAGAGAAGTTGAAGTGGAAAACCACTTCCTCACTCCTTTCCCTTTCCATTTGAGAGAATTGTATCCTTTACCATCCTTATTCTATTAATCATTTACATATCATGCTTCTCGTGGCATTAGAAACATTTCATGAAAATAATTTCAAACACTTAAATTTGCTTAAAAAATTTTAGGATATATATATATATATATACTGTGTATGCTTCTTTGCAGAAATCAGAGTATGAAAGCTCTTGAAAAGACTTTTAACGTCAGACCTACCGAAAAGGCAGAAGTAAATAAGTTTGTGTTTTGGCTTTTGCAGAAACTCATCCATGATGCAATCACTCTTGTATCTTAACTTGAAAGTCCTATATTTTGACTCTCTCCACAGGATGCATTGTTCACAACCATGGAGGTTCACGATATTTAACTTGCCAATTTATTATCTAACAGCTCAATATCACAATGCCCTGAACACCACTTTTGAAAAGTTATTGCCAAGAAGTGGCAGGACCAGTGGCAGGGCTGGACAGTGCTTTAGAGGTTGTGTCCCCAGGGGTTGCAGACTCTCCTGACTGCAGGGGTCGGGCAGCTGTACGTGACTTCTGGAAGGGGGTGGGTGGCAGGCAGGAGAGAGCAGAGAAGTTTGTGGAGCCTGCAGAATCCTTGCCCTTCAGATTCAAAACGTTTGAAATACAGTATGAGTACAGCCAGATCCCCCAGGGATGCCAGCTTGCAGGTGCCTTGCTCTTCTAGTGGTACATCTTCATTTACCCAGCAGTTACGTGGGGTGCAGGGGCAGGGATGTGTGCTGAAGGACAAGTCCCAGGCCTGGTGGCTTGTTGGCGGCGAGTTCAGTCCCCTGCAGTGTTCTCTCTACACGTGGTATCCTCTCGTCTTAAAATAGGTTGAACGTTTCCAAAGCAAGCTGAATTCCACCTTCTGCTTTTTTTTTTTTTTTCCACACATGGCTTAGGGTTTAAAACTGTAGTAGTGCCAAACATCTTTCCTGTCCTCCAGACTTACAGATAACAGCTAATATTTTGACTCTCTTGGAATGAAATAAGGAAGGACGTATATTGGCTTGGGTTTTGCTCTGTGCACTGTAGTGGGGACCCTGGTTGATCGGACCCATCTGAAGACGGCATTGGGCTCTCCTGTGGTTTCCTTGAGAAACACTTTCTGTTGTGTTTAGACCTTTCCTCCCCCCGTGAGCCGGTCTTGTCGTTTGTAAGCATGATATGCACCTTTTATTCTTGGCCATTTTGAGACAGGAAATGTTTTAAACCGTTAGTTGTCTGGCTCCGTGCCAGACTCCACCCCTCCCTACCCCGGGTGGGCGGCAGTGGGGTGGGGAGGGGTGGTGAAGCCGGCCCAGCCGCCTTTGACCTTGATCTCAGTTTTTATCATCAGCCTTATCCAACGAGAGTCATCTTTTGTCCATTGGAGTCGCTGTCGCTGAAAAGTTGACTCTTAACTCACCCTCCTTTAAGACTTACGTTGTCTTCGTACAGGATTAGTATAACCTCACGTGCCCTGGGTACTAGAATCTTGGGGCCAGTTTGCTAGAGCGAGTGAAGAGTGACACATTCTGGGGAACTATTTTTGTATGAATCGCAGTACTAGTTGCCGCTCGTTGGATGCAGTCTTGTACCAGACGCTGGATACTAAGTGTTGTGGATGTGTTTCTCATGTAATACTCCCAAGAAGCCTGTGAAGTAAGATTTAGTTTTGTCCTATTTTCCGTGCAACAACATTCAGCCTCAGAGGGGCTCAGTAAGTGGCTGAGGTCCCAAGGTGATAGGTCAGAGGGCAGGCTCTGGATTTCACTTCTGTCTGATGCTCCATTGTCTGTGTGGTCTTAACCACCGTATTCTTCTACTTCCGTGAAAGCTGTCGTCATGTTTAATTTGAACATGTTTTTCAGTGCAATTAACCCAAACTGGTTTGTGTGGGGAAGATGCTCACTGAGATGAGGGATGATGGTCCAGAGTTGGCACCTGTCTCATCCTGTAGTTCCAATGAGTTTTCCAAATCTGAGATATTTTGACAAGAGAATCAGATTCTGCCTCCCCGGTTCCTCTAGTTTCTAGTTGAGGTTTAGTGCAACGTCAGTTCTGAAAGGAAACAAAGTCATTCTCCTGCCGTAAACCCAGGTACATCTCTGTGCTGTGTTTTTATCACACTTAATAACGAAGTCTATAATAACAGAGTAGGGTTTTCCTAATAGAATTAAGTGATAAAAAAACTGAAGTACTGAAAAAATAAGATTTTAATGTCAGATCTGAACTTACCCCCTATTCAGATGACCACTTGAAATGTGTTTCTAGACCTCAATGTTACAGCTTTTCATATTGGTTATTTTTCTGTCTTGAACACACATTTTCGTAGGTCATTTCAATGACTGAGTTCTAGTCCCAGAGTTGTTACTTGTCTTGGGCGAAATTAATTTATCCCGGTGAAAATCTAGTTCTTCCAGAGTATTTTTCAATTATATTCTATTCAAAACAACTCAAGAAAAAGCATTTTTTAATAAACATATCCTGGTGAAACTCCACTCTGAAGTTCTGCAGCTTATTAGTAGATGGTAAAAATATAGATAGAAAATTCTTTTTAATGCGATGTGTTTATTACTTTTACCTCCCTGTTTTCTTTTTGTTTGGTTAAAAAAAAAAGTGGATTAACTCTGACTGTGGTCCCAGGTATTGGTGCTTTAAAAACACAGGCTATGAATAGGTGAGGACTACACCTGCTCAAATTTTAAACTTTCCATTCTGGTTTGGTCTTGACATTAGCCACAGATGTTTGTTTATTTTGATAAAGTGAACAGTATTTGATGAATGAAACTGAGACCTGTAAGTAGAAACTGGTGACCCCTGAGTTTATTTTACTGTTTTGTTTCAGATGTATCAATTAACTTGTAGAGTTTACAGTCACTGCTAGGCTACGATTTTGTAATTGTAAAGTTTTTAACTTCACATTTGATAATTCAAAAATAGAATAAAATATGTCTACTTAAAAAGAATAGGATGCACATCAGCTGAATGGATAAAGAAGATGTGGCACATATATACAATGGAATATTACTCAGCCATAAAAAGAAACGAAATGGAGGTATTTGTAGTGAGGTGGATGGAGTTAGAGTCTGTCATACAGAGTGAAGTAAGTCAGAAAGAGAAAAACAAATACAGTATGCTAACACATATATATGGAATCTAAGGAAAAAAAAAAAAGGTCATGAAGAACCTAGTGGCAAGACGGGAATAAAGACACAGACCTACTAGAGAATGGACTTGAGGATATGGGGAGGGGGAAGGGTAAGATGTGACAGGGTGAGAGAGTGTCATGGACATATATACACTACCAAATGTAAAATAGATAGCTAGTGGGAAGCAGCCGCATAGCACAGGGAGATCAGCTCGGTGCTTTGTGACCACCTAGAGGGGTGGGATAGGGAGGATGGGAGGGAGGGAGACGCAAGAGGGAAGAGATATGGGAACATATGTATATGTATAACTGATTCACTTTGTTATAAAGCAGAAAGTAACACACCATTGTAAAGCAATTATACTCCAATAAAGATGTTAAAAAAAAAAAAAAAGAATAGGATGCATGTTTTCTAAACACATTTTTAGGCAAATAATAGTTTTAACATGTATTGATTTTTAACAATTAGTTTTTTAACAATTAAGAATGCATTACTAAATCATATGTCTACTGGGAATACTTTGCAGTTTAAGAAACATTTGTTTCTATTGATACCCACACTTTTAGAGTTTATAAAGATTAGCCATGTCCATCCCATTCTGATTACCCATTGGCTTTGGAAGTTCAGAATTATGTGACTAGTACTTTTATTCTTATTGCTTATTATTTTATCAAAAAATTTTAAATTTAAACAACTATGTTTCCTTCAAAAAATTAATCTTGTTTTTAAATTTCATTCCATTTTTTATGTTAACATTTTTAGCCCTCATTTTGGTTTTCTATTTTTATTTTTGAGCTGCACTTTAAAACTTGACTAATACATTTTCCTTTCCTGAAGCAAAAAATTTCTGACTGGGTCTTGTTCATGTTAAAAAAAAAAAAAAAAAAAAGGAAGAATTAAAAAGTTATTAGCTGTTTCTATTTCAGAACCAACTTATGGTGAAACATTATAGGCATAATTTCCAAATAGAGGATAAATTTTTTAAAAATACTGACTGAAATATAACTAATATAAGTGCAAAATTTAGCAAAAGATGGGTGGAAGAATACAAAGTATGCTCATTTGCTGTCACAGATGTCAAGAGCCACTGTCTGCATTTGCTCTCTCAGGACAGCTTCATGGCCATGATTACAGGTTCAGATTGGCAGAGAGACTCACAAGACATGAATATGCTTTAGTTTAATACGGGGTTTCTCAACCTGGGCTCTTTTGACATTTTAGACTGGATGACTCTTTGTTGTAGGAGCCGCCCTCTGCATTATAGGATGTTTATTAGCAGCATCTCTGACCTCTACCCCCTAGATGACAGTAGCACCCCGTCCCAGTTGTGCCCACCAAAAGTGCCGCCAGACGTTGCCACATGTTCCCTGGGCGGGGAGGACGGGGGTGTTGGAGGGGGCTGGAATCACCCCGGTTGAGCACCCCTGTCTAATAGTTCATTTACTATGCCTCACAGGACACAGCGTAGGAGGTACAGCATCTTCGCCTCCTTGGGAACTCATCAGCTCCCTGAGCACACAGCTTCTTTTGCCCACTCGTCCACACAGGTGCTGTGGCTGCCATACATGATTGCCGGGGGGGCGTGTGTGTGTGTGTGTGTCGGGGGGTCCCCTTGACTCATAGAAACTACCACTCATTTCCTGCAAATCTTTTATGAGCCCCCTAGTCCCAGAGGCTCAAGGCTCCCCCAACTCAAGTGCAGTTTCACCCAACCAATGAGGCTGACCCACCATTCCCTGCTTTTCTTTACTTTCTCTGGGGACACACTGCAGTGGGAGGCCCAGGTCCGTGTCAGGTCGGCCTCCATCAACCCAGGCCCCAGGTTACCCCTCTACTCACAGAATGGGAGCAGATAAAGTACTGCATGATTTCGGCTTATGTGAGTATATACCTACTCCAAAAAAATTAGAAGAAACAATTTAGAACTTTACCAAATTAAGATACAGTGGCACTCTTCATAGCTATTAAAACCAGAAGCTGTGGGACTTGTCATTTTTATTTTATGCACTGTTATACGATTTGAATTTTTTGGAGCTGTGTACTTCTATTGAAAAAATTGTAACAAGCCTGGTTTTATTAAGATTAAAATTGTAAGAGGACCAGTGCTTTTTATGTCGCGTGACTAGGCTTTTCTGCATGTATCCCATTATGTTTCCTTCTTTAACACAATTGACTCTGTTTTGAGCGACAGCACGAATAATACTTCTGTTTTGTATCAGGACTGTTTTCTCTTTAAAAGTGCTGCGAATGTATTGGGAATCGTGCCTTCTCAAGAGTGCGGAAGGTTCTGCCTCGGTAACTTCTAGAATTTGCTGGTTGGAAACCTAGACTATTAGAAACATTGGCTTGAGTGTGTAGTTGATTCTAAAGTAAACCATCACGTTGGTACTGAGTGATGAGCTCCTTGGCTCTATTTGTACATCTGAAGATGCATCTTCCATGAACACTTGCTCATGCATGTGTGACTATCAGACACCTATTAGGTTTGTCATACAGTGAATGTAGAACTAGCGGTGAATAGACCAGTCAAGAAACGGGCAAGTTATCTATGGGGTGTATCGTGTCAGAAATCGTGGTCTGTGTGGTTAAGAGCTCATAGATGGAGGAGAAAACTGCTACAGGCTGGTCCAGTGAAGAAAGGCTCAGAGGAAGGAGGGAGAAACACAGACTGGATCTTGAAAAAGCATAAAAATACGAAAAGGACATTCAGGTATAAAGGGACCTGCAGGACAGTCTAATCATTATGTTCAGTTCAGTTGGAGCAGATCTAGGTTGACGCTTCCACAATCTTGGTGCTCTCAGTAAGAAAAAGAATAACACAAAGATATTTTTGAAGGTTTCACAAAAACACACAACCTAGTGAGCACGTTGCCAGGGCCCCTCCTAGACCCTGGAGGGACCCTATGTAAGCGAGAGCCTTTGGCTTCCGAGTTTGGTGGCATTGATCAGTGCCAGGCAGGGGGGCTCGGGGCGAAGGGGGAGCTCCAGGACCTGAGAAGGTCACCCCTTTACCTGCAGGGAGGCCACAGCCTATGGTGGGCACAGGAGATAGGACACGCTCGAGAAAATATTTGTTAAATGCCTATGTGCCAGGCAGAGTGCTGTGTCCTCATAAACAAGAGTCCCTTTCTTCCCAGAGCCTGGAGTGTGGACCTGGTGGTATTTGGAAGAAGATGGAGCTGGGTTTGACTGTGACACGTTCCTTTTCTAGCTGGGTGACCTCAGTCAGGTGCATTACTTCACCTCAAGAGGAGGCCACTTGGCTTGTGTCAAAACGAGGCAGGAATCTGGCTCCCGCTTTGGTGTGACATTCATACATGATGCCTTGATGTGGCCCGGCCTGTGGCAGACCGCCAGCGTTATTTCTTTTTTCTGCTGCTTTTGCTGAGGACGACCCACGTGACAGGCCAAAGAGTGACCATGGTGTCGAGATGCACAGAGCACCGCACTGAAACCATGAGGGCACTTCTTAGTACCTGAAACTCTCTTACTGGGTATCTGTCATTAAAATTTAAGTTCCATGAAGGGCAGAGGCCTTTCCTGTTTGGTTCGTCACTGTATCTGCAGCACCTAAAATAGGGTCTGATATGTTGGTGACACTCAGTAAATGCCTGTTGAATGAATGAATAACAGACACAGGCTCGGTGTTCTCCATGTATACAGTTTGACACCCTTATTACAGTTGGAGCTCACTTGTTCCAGGCTCCTTGGATGTCGCTGTCTGTGTTCATTTTTCTCAACCTCAGCGCCGTTGACATTTTTTTGACATTTTTTTAGACCAGATAATTCTTTGCTGTGGATACTGTCCCCTGAGTTGTGGGATGTTTAGCAACATCCTTGGCCTGTACCCACTGGCTGCCGGTAGTGCTGCCCCCTCCCCTCATTTGTGACACACAAAAATGTCTCTGGACCTTACCAGATGTCCCCTGGGGGGCTGGGGGCAGAATCACCCCAAATTGAGAACCATTGGTTCGTGTAGTAGTTTGGGGCTCGGTGAAAGGGATCTCTCAGATCTCAGGGTCAAGAAAGGATCATAAAGGTCATGAGTTATAACGTCTCATACCATCCACTTGTAATTGTCCAGGCCATTCCTGCTGCCTCCACCTCCTCTGACATAGTCTCGGTGGCAACAAATGAGCCAGCTATCCGTGGGCCTTTTTTTAAAAAATAAATTTATTTATTTATTTATTTATTTTTGGCTGTGTTGGGTCTTCGTTTCTGTGCGAGGGCTTTCTCCAGTTGCGGTGAGTGGGGGCCACTCTTCATCGCGGTGTGCGGGCCTCTCACTATCGTGGCCTCTCTTGTTGCAGAGCACAGGCTCCAGACGCGCAGGCTCAGTAGTTGTGGCGCACGGGCTTAGTTGCTCCGCGGCATGTGGGATCTTCCCAGACCAGGGCTCGAACCCGTGTCCCCTGCATTGGCAGGAAGATTCTTAACCACTGCGCCACCAGGGAAGCCCTCCGTGGGCCTTTTGACACACACAGTGACAGAACCATTCTAGCACGCGTCTGCATGGAGCCGATGGCCAAGGTGCCCCCGAGTAGACACTGTCATTAGAGCCTTGAAAATAATGCTCTTGCAGAAAGACAAAGGAACTGGAATGGCTCTGCCTGTTCACCACATACCTCCCCTGCCGTCCTACTGCTTCCCTTTCTTCCCTTTGTATTTATTGATCTCAACCATCTCCCTGGCCCTTCCAGAACCATTTTGGAAATGGAAGGCAGGAAAGAAGAAAGAGGAAGAGAAGAAAAAGGAAAAAGGAGGTAAGAAGAACACGAGCATGGGAGCACCCAAAGATAATGCCCAGAGTAATTAGCCTTGACCGTTGTTGGACACCCATAGAGTTGGGTCCATCCGATCAGTTCAACCTAAAAATAAGGTTAGAATGGTTCTGCCACTGTCTGCAGACAGCCTTTTGTTTGATGTATAAAGAAATGATTTAGAAGGCATCTGGAAGATGCATCTCAGATTTTCTCCTAAGGACAGATCACTGGTGTGGGGCGGCCCCTTTTGGTGGAAAGAATAGGAAATACGGCTAGAATGATACCGAAGGAAGCATTTGAGTTGGGAGGCAGGAAGGATGCATTTCCGTGCCTGGCGGAAACTGTAGAAGGATCCCGGAGGCATGAGTCTGTACAGGTTTGCTTTATTGCATTTCTGCAAATCGAGCTTGCCTCCTTCCCTAATTTTCCTCTTAGTACTCCCCTAGCCCCACCCAGAATTTTGACTTCGTCTCACATCTTTTTTTTTTGGGGGGGAGGAATGGTTTCTGGGGGATTTTTAATAGATTTTTTTTTTTTTTTCTGGCCGCGCTGCGTGGCTTGCGGAATCTCAGTTCCCTGAGCAGGGATTGAACCCAGGCCACAGCAGTGAAAGCACCAAATCCTAAGCACTAGACCACCAGGGAACTCCCTCACATATTTGCACAAATGTATGAATTTATATATGTCTCATTATCAGTGAATTTTTATTTGCTCACTGTATACATGTGGTCGCGCCCATAACGTTATGTTCTCCTCAAGGAGCTTCAGTCACAGGACGCTCTAAAAAGAATTAAAATGAGAACAAGTAGAAGGCAGTGTAGCTTGCTGGTTAAAAGCTTGGTCCCTCAGGTCCACCTGCCAGCCAGGCTTCAAGTTCTGGATATGTGACCTTGGGCAAGCTCCTAATCTCTCTGTGCCTCAGTCTCTCGTCTGTAAAATGGGTAAATTAAAGTATTTGCCATCTTCACAGAGTGGTCGTAAGGATGGAAAAGGATAATACATTAAACAAGTGCTGAGCCTGTCGTTTGATGAATAGCTAATACTCAATAAACACTAGCTATTACTATTCAAAGAGATTTCTCAACCAAGTTTTTTTTGTTTTTGTTTTTTTAACATTTCCTGCTCTGACTCAGTTTTCTTTTTTATTTTAGGTTCCATTTTTTGGACGGAGACTGCATCACACGTGTCCATGCATGCCCGGCTTAGCCTGTTCACGGACTTCGTTTAACCGATACACTTGCTTAGCCCGAAAGTAACCACTTCAGAGGAGAAACTTTAAATGTGAACAGCCACACGATGTCCGTAAAGTCTGTTTACCTGTGATTGTACCAAACAAATAATATGCCAGAAAGAAATGCTACTGCTTCCTCAACTTTCCAAGTAACATTTTCCTCTTTGATTTTTAAGTGATGTGTTACTTTTCTTTTTTTTTTAATCGAAAGCGGACTTATGTTTTGAATAGAAATGTAAAGTGCAAGGCATTATGGAACCAGTTTCACTTCCCTGTTTGTGTTTTGGTTTGGCTTCTTTTTAATGCCAATAACTTGTCCATTTTCACAGAAGTGCGGAGAATAGGAATTTGATATTTTGTTACAGAAACTTTTTTTTTCTTAAAACACCCCCTGCCCCACTGTGTGCGCACGCATGCACGCACACGCACACACACACACACACACACACACACACACACACACACCCCCACCTTGGTCTCTTTCCCTCACTCCTCAGTGAGTCTTAAGACTCTCATTTTATTGTTTGGCATTTCCCTCTGACCCTCTAGCATTTTAAAGTAGGGATCCACATCCTTGAGCTTGCTGGTAGAATCACTGATGAGAATCAAGCTTTTTGCCTGATACTTAAACAGTGAAAAGAATGTGTAGTTGAACTAGACCCCAAACTTCTCTTATATGGAGTGGAGGCAGGGGTGCTTCTGAACTTTAACTGAACCTGCTTATGCAAGTGGGTTTCAGGTCTGTGGTTTGACTAGTATGAGGACAGAAAGAATGGGAAGTCAAATTAATTTAGTCCAGATTTCTAGATTTGGGATTTTTTTAAAAGACTTTTCCAGTACAATATTACATTTATTTCTTTTCCTTTTTATAAAGTTTTTTTTTTTTTTTTTAACGAAAGTCTCCTAGTTAGAGATGTTCTAGAAAATGTCACTTGAAGAGGAAGTATTGATTTTAATCTGGCATAACACTAGTTATCGTTTTTAAATCGGTATTAAGTTGTCATTTAAACTTTATTTGTAACCCAAAGGTCTGTTGTAATGGATTGCCTGACATCCCATCATTTGTACCTGTATCAGTATTGCTGTGTAAAAATTCTGTATCAGAATAATGATGGTAGTATATATCATTTGATTTATTTTTAATATCATATCCTTATTTTTGTCACAGCTGTCAGTTTTTATTACAAGCGGATTTCTATATAGCCCACGTTCTAAAATGGGTAAAGACTCCAAAGTTGGTAATATAGCACTAACAGTGTGTAAGTTTTCATTTTATGGACAGAAAAGTTCTGTTTGCATGAGTTTTAAGGTAGTATGAAAATAATGTGTTAAATCAGTGAGGTTTTGGAGCATGAAGGAAAATTATGACATGCAAAACTGACTGTTATCAGGAATGGACTCACGGGATTTCACTGTCTTGATTCAGCAAATAGTAACAGGGTGTTGATCACGGGTGGTTAGGCAGGGTGCTAGGTGCTGGCCGTACAGCGATGCCAATGTAGCCTGGCCTTGAAAAACCCACCAAGTGTTGTAAATGGATTCAACGTTGCAAATAAACAACTTCTGGAATGTGTTTAACTGACTAAAGTGGCCGTGCTAACCCACTAACAGTTGCAAAAAAAAATTGTCCATTTTGTAGTTATTTATTCATCCAGGGCTTACAAATACACATTATGTGTAACTTTACCTCTGGAGTAACGTGTCCCATGAGTGTATGGGATTTTGCTGTACTAAGTACCATACTTGGTCATAGAAGGATTATTTTTGGTTCAGCTTAGTTTGGGTTCAAGAAACATTCCTTGGTCAGTTTGTTGGAAAAGAAAAATAGACTTCAAGTGGAATTATGGGTAATTTTGCTCAATGCTCTTTTTATATAATGTTCAACATGTCCTTTTTCATAAGTGGTGAAAACTTGATTGGGTCCATCATCCATTTCCCCCCAGGTTAAAAGACATACAACTTTTATAAAATTTTGCTTTTACATATACCAACTTAATATTTTAAATCACTACCTAAAAACTCAGACTACATGTACACAGCCAAGAGAACAAATGTGGAGCTTGTGTAGAAAACTTAGAACTGTACCTACTGACTCACTACGATCCAAAGAAAAACAGAACTTTGTCATTTGTTACCTCTCTCCTTCGTTATTATTTTTATTGAGGAGTGTACCCTTCTATTTGGTTATTATTTTTTAACTTGTTACCAAAGTTAGCACCTATCAAGCCATTGTTTCAAAAACCTTGTGATCATGCTTCATGGCGAGTCTTTAACATAATTCTGTGCAAAGCACACAAAGTCTTGGGCCATAAAGATGGTAGTGCCGTTTCTTCCAGTCTCTAGGACAATCTCTCACTGAAGCCGGAACTTCGTAGGCCGGAATTTCTAAAAGTAAGGTAAAGTGAGAATTTATGCAAGAAAACTTAAGTCAGCTCTCTAGTCTGATATAAATATTGTGAATGGATTCCATCCTTTCTAAGGTAGAAATAGACCTTATGCCAGAAGCTACTGACCAAACTCAAATGGACCTTTGGATTTCTTGGCAAACATTGATTTTCATGAAAACTGTCATGTCTGACTTGAGCCTTTTTTTAAGAGCAGCATTTTTTTTAACTGTAGAAAAGTGTGTGCCAAAACTGTGCCCTTACAAACCCGGTTATCTAACTGAAGACCTTCATCCGTCCCAGCATATCCCTGTAGTCTTTTGTTGGAGCTTTACCAAACCAGACCAGTGATAGATGAAACACATAAACAGACTTTACTCATCATTGGTTCTATCATCAGAAATCTCACCCCACTCTTTTCTCACTTCATTTTTCAGAAGATTATAAAGTCAGGGACCATTTTAATGGTTTTCACAAGTGGCGTTTTCTCACGTGACTGGGAACAGGCCTGTCCCCTAGAGACAGTACTGAGGCTGGCATGAGTGTGTGTGGTTCATTCTCCAAAGCAAACAAGCAAAACAGTAACTTCTTCTTATGGAAATTTTTAAACATCAACAAAACTAAACAAAATTGTATGAGGAAGCCTCTGTCTCCATCATGCAGCATCTTATCAATAATTATCATCTCAATGCCAGTCTTGTTCCACCTCTACCCACCTCCCACCCCATCCTCAAACCTTCACCTCTCCTGTCCTGTTCCGAATCAAATCAGTTTGGTCCCTTCTCCATAGGGTCCACTGTGAGATGGACAGGCACAGCCTTGTGTGTTGGTAGTAACATCAATCCTTCTTTTATGATGGCTCTCTGCTTAGATGTTGCCAAGGCCCTTTCACTGATTAGCCTGTCCTAAACATTTCCTCTTAAGATATATTTTTGAAATCCCAAGTTGGAGTTCAAAATGGAGGAGCAAAATATTTTCAGACCCAGGATGTGCGTATATGAGTGCATATTTACTCTTGTATAAAATTTTAAAAGAAAATATTTGCTGCTCAAAGTAAGAAATTTTCACAATAATATTGCTAACTGTGTATTGTGATTGGGTTCTGGGAGTTAAATGTAGTCTGCTATCGTTAGTCCGTTGGACAACTGATGTTAAATATTCTCTGTTAATTCTCCTGGATTCGGTTAACTAGGGGGAAAATCCCTGAATGGAAGGTATGGCTGGTAGACTCCAATTGTCTTCCACAATTCATTCATTCATTCTCAAATTCTCTCTCTCTCCCCGCCCCTCCCCCATCCCTCTCTCTTTTCTCTCTTTCCTCCCTCCCCCCTCCTCCCTCTTTTCTCCCTTCTTTCTCTCCCTCCCCTTGCCCCTCCCCCAAGAGGTTTTACCTGGGTACCGGGTCACTCATCCAGACATCTAGAGACTGCATTTACCAGCAACCCTTAGCCAGATGTGACTTAGCAATGGAGCGTGGGCAGAAGTGATATGCCTCACTGCCTTAAAAGTAAATTGCACTCCCCTTCCTCTCCAGCAGGGAGATGCAGCAATGAATCTGGCTCCTTTGGACCCAGAGAGTGAAGGTAGGGCTAACCCACCAGTGGGTCACTGAACGACTTCCTGAAACAGTCACCCAGCAGCCCAGAGAAGCAGTTCAGCCACTCCCATTCGAGGACTCTGTTAAAACACTTCCGCTTCTCCCCTAATCAATACGAATGGAATCATTCTTTTCAAAAGTGCATCATTTGGTTAATACTTCTTTCTGTGATCTTAAAAACTTTGTTTTGGTGTTCTTGCACAGTGGTTGCCCTGCAGAAGGTGGACTCAACCCCCAACCCCCCAAATTGGTTTGGATGTTGGGACAGATGCTGCCACACACACTGGGAAGACGTGACCATTGATGACTCACTTCGTGGGATTTTCTGGTGAGAACAGAGCAGCACGTCAGCCCAAAGTGGCAACAGCGAGGCAGTTTGGTTGGTTTTAGTTTTTAGTATGGTCAGGAGGCAGGGCTGGGTGAGAATTCCTACCTGCTGGGGCTGTGGGGAGGAACAGAGAGGAGAGTGTGAGGCTGGTCAGTGCTCAAACGTCCAGAATGGAGTTTTCATCTTTATTGCAGTCCTGAAAAAATATCATAATGAGAAACTGATAACCAAATGGAAGAAGAATCTTCAAATCAGAAATGGTTAAATTCACATTCTTTGGTCACAAGAGCATTCCTGTTCCATACACTAGGAAAATGTGTAAATGTATTTCTTTTTAATTTATTTATTTTGGCTGCTTTGGGTCTTTGTTGCTGCGCACGGGCTTTCTCTAGTTGTGGCGAGCGGGGGCTACTCTTCGTTGCGGTGCGCGGTGCAGTGGCTTCTCTTGTTGCGGAGAACGGGCTCCAGGCACGTGGGCTTCCGTAGTTGTGGCGCGCGGGCTCAGTAACTGTGGTTCGCGGGCTCTAGAGCGCAGGCTCAGTAGTTGTGGCGCACGGGCTTAATTGCTCCGCGGCATGCGGGATCTTCCCGGACCAGGGATCAAACCCGTGTCCCCTGCCTTGGCAGGCGGATTCCCAACCACTGCACCACGAGGGAAGTCCCTAAATGTATTTCTTGCTTCTACTGTTTCAAACTCAAATATGTCATCTACCCACGAATTAAGAAATTTGGGAGACAGGGAGAGTCACTGAGGCTCATTACAACCGCACGTTTTCTTATGACGTTTAAATGAATTTTAATGTCACCAAGAGGTGCTAGAAAAAAAAGAATAAACTTCAAAAGACAGACTTTCAGTGAACGAAGGTGTTTTTCCAACTAGCAAAAGTAAAGTAACATGCCGTTAGCAGAAGACTAATCACGCCTTTGTATAATTGTGTTCCTTTTAATAGAGGCAGGTATTAAATATATATCTAAAGGTGTTTAATTCTAATATCTTTATAAAACTTATACAGTAACTTACAAATTAAAAAAAAAATCTTTTGTCAGACCACATGTCACCCTACTCATAAAGGATTAGAACAATTATGCAAATCAAATTCTAGAAATAGCTTTGGTATCCCATAATTCCTCAAGATAGATATGCAAATGAACTGGATCGTGCCTGTGGGTTAAAAGAATTACACACTATACAGTTAAACTCTTCAGTATGTCACTCTCCAGAATGAATACCTGTGACAGGGGTTCTTTCCTATCTGTTCTGCCTTTTCTTCTTCTACTAAGCACATTGCAGTGCAAATTGGTCAGGACTCAGGGACTATAGGGGGAAAATATAACGGGGTGGGGGGGGGTAAAAGGAAAAAAATAAATACGTTAAATGAAAAAGGCGAGGTCAAGTTTCATCCCCTCATGCATTTTAAATTTTATGATCTCTAGAGAATATTTTAATAAGGCATGTATTAAGTCAGCGTTGCAACTTTAATAAGTTTTCAAAGCCTTTCAAAATTACAGCACATCTACGTATCTTCAAGAAAGTGAAACCATTTATTGCACCCTCCAGGTTCCAACACAGATTCTAACCGAAAAACAGTGTGTGCTTCTCAGATATCACATCCTGGCAGAAAGCAAGATTTCCATCCCAGAAAGCTATGCAGACTGGCATAACTCAGGTAATAAAAATATCTCGAGTGATGTTTCAAATATACACTTTCCTACCAGTTTACATCTTCTCTACTGTAGAATAGGCTGGCCAGTTAAAACTTCATTTGTAAATGACTAAATTGTTCCTCCTAGAAGGCAAGTGGTAAAATAGCTTTAATTTACCTGTCTCCTTAATGTTACTGAGAAATAAGACAGTTGCATTTATGCCTTGACATTGCAGCTTAAAACATTTGTGCATGTTTTCTCTGTGTAATTTGAAGTGACTTTGAGTCTTCAGGCTTTCAGATATAAATTTCAAGCTATTTATTTATCTTAAATGCCTGCAACCAGTATATAGGGTGAATCGAATACTTACTAAGACTTTTCTTCTCCTTTTCCCTTGAGCAAAAGCACAAAATACCTTTTTCTGTAGCGTAAGCCTGCTACTCCTCCTTCCTTTGAAAAGCGAGGAGAGTGGTCTCCTGGAGAGCTACCTGTTTGATTTCTGTTCGGTTCTGACATTTCTAATCTGATTTGCTGGCTCTCCCTGCAAAAAGATTTTAGGTAACAAACTTTCTCCATTAAAACGACCATATCCCTTATTGGCACTTGAGCATTCGCATAGAGCTGGAACAGAAAACTTTGAAGAGAGAATTATGTGGTTTTATTTCCCTTAGAAACACTTATTTTGAAAATGGACCCCAGAGTGAGGAGAATGTGGGAATCAGAAAGATGGGGAAGATGGAAACTGGACAATTTTTTGTTCCGTCTTCTGGTTTTTCCTGCTTCCCTCAGTAGGGCAACCAGAGATAGTCTGCCTAAGGGCCCTTTCCGGGCAATCGGCTGTGAGGTCTGTTCTCCTCATTATCCCGAGCTCTTTTTCTCGATCTCTCTCCTGGCGTATCTCATGTTCTGCCTTGATTTATGGTTTGAGGCACATTTGCCAGGTTTCTCCAATTACCTTGCTAACTCATCAGCAAGAGAACTGGACCTTTCTTATCCTCTGTGTTCCCCTGCACTTCCCAACATAGAAACTGGCTTCTTATTCACTTAAATGCCTATGGATTAGATGGATTCATTCAAGTGGTTTTCCAGATTCCTATAACTAAATTTATCATACTAAAAGCTTAAAAATACACTGATCATGACAACAGTTTTTATAAAGTGCAATTAAATAGAACCAGCCTTGTAATAGTTATTTTTTTTAAATCTTCTAGATTTATTTCAATCTAAGAAATCAAGTCAAATCTATTTTATTATTTTTTTCCAGAGCCAGGTTAATCTAACAGTTAACAGCAGGCTGAATGATCTGATAACTGGAAATGTGAATTGAATTAAATAAGCCTAATGTTTAAAAATTTGTGACTACAGTTCCAGGATATCAGGCATATCTGTCAAGGGAGTGGAGAGGATGGAATTGTTTTAAGTATCGTTGCAGTTAATTGTTGCTTCAAATAACAGGCTTTCTGAAAATATTAGTGGCTGAAGCAATAGCAGTTTTTATTTCAAGACCAGAAATCTAAAAAAATCTAGAGATATGAGGTTGCATGTTTGGGTAAGTAGATCAACAATGTTAAAACAGATGTCTGCTCTTTTGATCTTTCTGGTCTGCTATTTTCACCATGTTGACACTATCTCTTCTCATGGTTGCAAGATGGCTGCTGTGGCTCCAAGCATTACCACCTCATCAAAAATATCCCAAAAGGAAGGAAAAGGGAGGGCAAGAGGGCTCTGTTCTTAGGCTAAGGTAGATCCCAAAAGTCTTGTCCAAGTTGGAGAAAAAGCATAAAGAACCCCGTGGACTCAGATTAAGTTTCCTTTTAATTTTGTTTACTCCAGAAACAGCTAATAAACAATGCAAAGGATAACGATATGGGTCTAGAATATGGATGGGTGGAGACAGTTTCCCATTACCTCCTTTGCCCCTCACAGAGGGGGTCTTGAAGTCCAGTGGTCTTGGAGGGTCACACAGAGTGGCACGTCTACCAGGTGAATGGAGAACAGTGTTTTGAGTCCACTGCATTTTACAACCTCAGCCATCTCAATTCACGGACAACTTGAAATGCCAGTAAGCTGGCTACTCAGCCCACCATGGCACTCAGATCTAATGACTGTGTTTGGAGACTTGGAAAATTTTCAGGACCTGCATGGGGACAATCTCCCCTTCTCTGTAGAGGTTAGTTCACCCTTTATGTCTAAGAGTTCAGCCTGTATGTTTGAAAGCTTAACAGCAGTTGAGTTGGGAAAAGAGGAAGTAAGGACTTTGGACGCAAGAAACAACGCAGCAAAGGCATGTTGGTGTGACCCAGTATGGTCTGTTCAGGGCACTGCCAGTGACTTGGAGTGGCTGGAGCACAGAGCCTGAGTAGGGAGAGGGAGGATGTGAGACCAGCGGGGGAGCCAGGAGCCCAGGTGTGCACCATGAGAGCCCAGCAGTGGGGTGACTGGGCCAAGAAGCCCTTCCAGAAGTCTTGGATCTGAGTCCAGCACAAACCTGATGTTCAGCCAAGACCCAGGGGTACGGCTGTACAGGTTAGTTATGCCCGTGCCATCCCAGTTATTACATATTGTGAATATTGCCTCTGCTCTAGAGGAGCTGGTGAGGGATTCCCCAAGCAGAGGAGGGGGACGGGCTTTCCAGGGAGAGCTTATACAAAGGTAACCAGAGAAGGGAGAGATGGAAATACAAGGGGAAGATGAGGCCAGGGTGGTGGAGGGGCCGGACCATAAAAGGCCTTCTGTGGCAAACCAGAAATTTGCACTTGTATGGGTCATGGAAAGACAGTGAAGGGTAGAACCAATCCTGCCAACCCAATGATCCATCCTGACTCAGCCCCAGGACCTGGGACCCTATTAACCTCTTAGGGGCAGGGCATTTGAAAATGTAGATGGCTGATGGTGAGCCCAAAGCCTTGGCAGAAATGATTGTGTTGTATTTTCTTTCTTTCAAAAAGAGGGAGAAAGAAAGGAAGAAAGAGAAAGGGAAGGAAGAAAATAAAGAGAAGGAGGGAAGGAGGGAGAGAAGGAATAAGAGGGGGAGGAAGGGAAGAAAGAAGAGGAAAAAGGGAAGAAAGGAAAAGGAAAGAAAAGAGAAAAGGAAAGGTAGAAACCAATATGGCAAGACTGACAAGATCTGGCAAGGCTGAATGGTGCATATGGAGGTTATTCTTCATCATTATGGTTATTGATTTGTTATTCGCTTCCCCACTTTGAGATATTTCAATTTGTAAAAAATGAACATGGTCAGGTGGAAATCTAAAAGTAGATATGTCTTTCTGCAAAGCGATTTGACATATGGTGTCAAAAGACCTAAAAATGCTCATTTTTGACCCAATAATTCCATGCCAGGACATGCAGAGATTTATAGACAAGCAATCTATTTTCTTTTGCTTCAAGTATAGACATAACCCATTTATTTCACCTGGGGAGGAGCGGCGGGGGAGTTGTGCTAAATTAACTTTTCAATGACAGAAAATGAGCTATTTTAATGGAAGTCTTCCCCAAATACATTGTTCCTGTCCTGGTACAAGGAGGAGAGTATTCTGAAATACAAGTAACCTTCTCTTGATGATTCTTTATTAACATAATTAACAATCAAAGTACAGGCTAATAAATTCAGTGATGAAAGTAGCTGTTGAGGTGCAAGGGGAGTTTTGCTCCTGCACAGTACTCCTCTGGACAGCTAGTTCCTCTGCATCTCTTGGTTCTTCTTTTTCCTTTACAGTTGGCCGTCATTTCTCATTACTTGTCACTTGAATTCTCATTAGAAATCTCCCATCCAGTCAGAACAAAGCAAAACAAAAAACAGGAGTTAGCCCTGACAGCCTAGTTCCTATGCCATGGCAGGTGCTAAAAATTCTGACCATCACATAGGCTTAGTGACTTCTATTTTTTGAACTTCGATCATTTGTGGCCAGTGGGGGGATGTTGGATGAGGAGAGATTTACTTCCTGGGCCTGTCTTTAGATAAGCTAAGATTTCTGATGGGTGGCCCTTGGATAATTAATGTCTACCCGGTCGTATGATCTGGGGAGAAACAGGCTGATAGTTACTCGTATTTTCCAAATAGGAGACTGTCTGCATAGACTGATTGACATTTACGGACAAAATAAAATAATGCTGACCATTCACCTGTGATAAATTGGCCACACCCTCTTATTATGACTTATCCATCTTGGACTGAATATTTAATAGTTTATATTATGCGCAACTCAAACTTCAATATATTTACTGTACCCACTTTGATTATTATTTTATCAAAATGGTTACTTTGCTTACATTCATGTTTTATGTGTTCATAAAAAAGTTTTGAAGCAGTATATATATATATACTGCTTCTTCCCTTGAAGAGAAGATCTGCAGATTTTTTATCTTGCATTTTAAGTTAACAAGCCTCCAAATGTCTTAGAAATTATGGTCAGCTAAACAGCATGCACTAAAAGGATAATAAAAACATGAGTACCTTACTTAGACGCATATTACCACCTGTCACAGCCTCAAACAACAGGAACAAAAAGCCACTCCAGAATGAAAATGCTGGTATATTTATATAATGCAAAGAGAAATACAGATATAGATCCTCAAAACGGAAGATACGTTAATAAAAATGTAGCATTATAAGCGAAAAAATACAGTACTTGCAGAATTTAGTCTTTCAACTTAAGGTTACAATGTGTCTAACAAAGAAATAGTATTTAAAATTATAGTTCTCATTATTAATTTAAAATAACCATCAGGAGAACAGCACAGCTTAACCTAGCAAACATTTTAAGGAAATGCTTTGTCTCATAGAAATAGAGTATCATTATATTCCATCCATTTATACCATGAACAAAAGAATAACAATTTTCAAAGTGGCAATTAGTTTCATAAGACAGAATAAAACTGGGCTCTTCAAAGCACAAACTGTTTCCCTAAAATTATTTTAATTTTTATTGGCAAAAAATACCTAAACAGTTTTGATTTAGTACTCTGCTTGTCTCTGAGCCCTCCCAATCCGTGAACCACAATCAGTACATACGAAAACATGCAATACTGTATCTTCTCCACACCATTACTAACCAAAACACTTTTTACTCTTTTGAAAGGTACAGTTTTACAGAAATGTTTCCACTCAAGATTGGTATGATACAAAGAGCAGTTGTTGCTGACGGGCATTTCCTAGTAGTATGAAGCAAGGTAGGAAACAAATCTTGTGTTAACTTGTTACTGACTAAAAATGACTGCCTTGCTACTCGTTCCCATTTCTGCTCTTTAAATTCAATATCAATACTGAACAAAATTCTCAGCGCCTTCAAAGAACCAGAGCAGTCCAACTGACCCCACCGATGGCAATTCAGAGGGAACTTGAGACAACTTTCCCTCTTTCTCCTGCTGCCAACAGAAGACCCTCAAGAAATCGAACTTGTGAAGTCCCCCTGGGTTCCTCTACCTCACTGCAAAATGTAATGCCACTTGAGGTTGTCAAAAATAGCTTCTGTAGAAAACTGGCCATGGTCTTTAGGAAAGGTTGCATGAAGAAAATTAGTTTAGCCTTTATTGGAAAAAAAAAAAAAAAGTAACTCATGGAATAAAAGACATCAGTGCCAGTACCAAGACTCCAGGGCCTACTGTCAGGATGAAAATATATTTAGGAGGACAATCGCAAGGAGCGGGGGTGGGGCTGGGACTTCAAAACCCTCCCCCAAAAGGGGTCTGTACAATTCTAGTGATGATGCACTTCGAGAGCCGTTTTGAAGGCAGCTCAGAAAATTAAACAGGGGGCAGAAGGGGGAGAAAAGACGTCACTGTCCAAGCCAAAGGGAGAGGCCGGGTTGGGGTGCAGGTGGCGGGAGAGCCACTTATAAACCGATGCCTTTCAAGTCGCAGGGGAGGGTGGCCTGGGTGGCCTGGGGGCTCTGGCAGCAGGGGAACTGGGCCCGGAAGCAGTCCCTGAGCTCTCTGTTGAACAGGAAGCACACGACGGGGTTGATGCCGGCCTGCGCGAAGGTCAGCCACACGGAGGCCGTCAGGTAGGCCTGGGGGACAGCGCCGGGCCGCACCAGGACCCGCAGGTAACTGGCCACGACGTAGGGCCCCCAGAGGAGCAGGAAGAGCAGCGTGATGGCATAGAACATCTTGCACAGCCTCTTCTCTGTCTTGAACTCCTCGAGCACGAGGAGGCGGCGCGCGCCGCGGCCGGGCCCGGCCGGCCGGATGCCCACGAGCGCGGGCGGCGTGGGCCCGCGGCCGAAGCCCGCCGTCCAGTTGGCGGCCGCCTGGCCGGTGGCGCCGGGGCCGTGGAAGGTCCAGTCGTGGCTGACGGCGGGCACGAGGCGCGCGGGCCGCATCTTGCGGCGATCGTGGATGAAGAAGAGCAGGCGGAGGTAGACGAGGTGCGTGGCGCCCACCACCACGGCCAGCAGCAGTAGGAAGCCCAGCGCGCCCGGGGCGCCGTCGGGCCGCTGCTCCAGGGCGCACGGCGCGTCCTCGTCGTCGCCGCCGCCGCCGCCGTCCAGCACGGGCGGGAAGGCCGCGGCCAGCGCCAGCGCCCAGGCGGCGCACACCAGCATGGCGGCGCATGGCCAGCCGGCCAGGCGCTCGGCGTAGAAGCGGTGGTGCGCTATGGCCAGGTAGCGGGTGACGCCCACGCCGAGCAGCAGGAAGGCGGCGTGGAAGCAGAAGAGCGCGGCCAGGAAGGCGAGCAGCTTGCAGCCCAGCGCGCCCGGCGGCGCCCCCGCGGCGGCCGCTGCCCGCCGCGCCGCCAGCATGACGGCCGGGAGGCAGGCGAGCGCGCGCAGCCCGTCGGCCAGGCACAGGTCGAGCAGCAGGTAGTACGGGGCGCGGTGCAGGCTGCGCTCCCGCACGATCAGCAGCGCGAACAGCACGTTGCCCGCGAGGCTCACGCACAGCAGCAGGCTGAGCGTGGCCAGCTTGAGGCCCAGGGCGGCCGCCTCGCCGCCGCCGCCGCCCGGCTCGCTCGCGTTCGCCATCGCGGCCTCCCCGGGCCGGGCGCCGCGCTCCGCTCCGGGGCCGCCCCCGGCCTCGCCGCTCTGCAGGCCTGCCGGCCGGCCGGAACTCCACCAAGCGCGCGGGTCCCCGGCGAGCTCCCGGGCCGGCGGGGCTCAGCCCGCGCCCGGCTGACCCCTCCTCGACTCCCCGAGCTGCCGCCGCGTCGCCGCCATCTCAGGAATGGTGCGCGCAGGAGGCGACGGCCACTCCCTGCGCCTCGGGCGCCGCGGGCTTCACTGCGGACCGGGCCGCGCCGCCGCCCGCAGCCCCTGCATCCTCCTCCTCCTCCTTCTCTTCCTCCGCCGCCGCCGCCGCCGCCGCGCCTCTGGGCTCTGCCCCACGCCGGGCCAGCCGCCGCCGCTGCCGCTGCCGCTGCCGCTGCCGCCGCCGCCGCCGCGGAGCCCCCTCCCCTCCGCCGGAGCGCGCCGCGTGGCCGCCGCCGCCAGCCCCGCCGAGGCATCCCGCGCCGCCCGGGCCGGGCTGGGCTGGGGGCGCCGCCGCCGCATCTGCGGGGCCGGGAGGCGGCCGGGAGGGAGGCAGGGCCCAGGACGCGAGGTGGCGGCAGGTCGCGTTTGGCCCCAGGTAACGGGGGTCCGGCGGCGGTGCCCGGCGCCCGCCCTGGGGTCACTGAGGTGGCCGTGCGCGGGGGGCGGTTGCCTGGGATGGCAGGGTCGGGAGGCCTCGGGGCGTGGGGGCGGGGTGTGGGACCGGAGGATCTGGGATTGAGCCCTCTGCCCGCAAGCTCATAGTAATTCACAGTCATCGTCGTGATCACAGCCTCGTAACCTCTAGTATTCAGGTCAGCACTGATGTGGGTGGCAGTGTTCTGGGAAGCTTTACGCTCTCAGCGTTCACAGTAATGACAAAGTTGGTTCTATGCTTAAAGCCGCTTTATATCTGAGGAAGCAGAGGCTTGGAGGTCAGGGGAGTCGAGAGCCGGTAAGTGGTAGAGCTGAGATTCAAATTTCACTCGGTCTGATTTCCACGGCTGGACTCGCAGCGACCCTGAAGCATACCCTGCTCTCTGCCCCATTCGTGGTCCCAGTGAAGGCATCTGTCAGGGAGAAGAAATTCAGCATTTTCCCTTGATTTGGAAGGTGAATCCCATGTCACCTTCCTCCCAGGATGTCAATCTTCTGGGTAAGCCCGAAAGGGCAGCCCCTGTTATGATCCTCAGACGCACCAAGTTCTCTCTAGGCTTTGCGTGGGCTGTTCCCTCTGCCTGGAGCAGCCCCTCAGCAGGTTCCCCATCCTCTGGGCCACTCTTCTGACCAGTCTAGCTTACTCTGTACCATTGCCCATTCATTTCCTTCTTAGCACTTAATATTTACTATTATGTATTTTTATTGCTTTTGAAGATCCTGTCCTTTCAACTGATCTCTAAGCTCCAGGAAGGCAAGGGACTGTGTCTGGTTTTTCCTAACACTGTATCCCCAATGCCTAGGATGGAGAAGCCAGACTTAAGAAATATGTTCTTTCTCAGGTACACTCATTTTTTGCTTTGTTTTATGCAGAATATTATTTATTGGCATGGCAGGTACTTTGATGGGCATTTTTAGGATGACACAAGATCATAGAAAGACTTGTCAGGCTGAGGAGTCTAAACTTTAGTCTATAGGCAGTCAGGAGCCCTTGGAGGTTTCTGAGGAAAGTGCTGTGATTAGAAAACTACTGATGTGCGTCAGGAAGTTTATTTTGACAGTAGTGTTTAAGAGGAATGACAGAGCAGAGTCTGGAAGTCTAGTCCAGAGCCTTAGCCTTTAACGTGCACAGAAATCACTGGGGATCTGATTCAGTAGGTCTGGATGGGGCTGGAGATGCTGCCTTTCTAATAATTTCCTAGGCGACACTAATGCCTCTGGTCTACAGACCACACTTGGAATAGCAAGGACCTTGAGGGCATTTGGACATTTTGTAAAAATCTAAGTGATGGCCAGTGAGGGCCTGACTTAGGGCCCCTAAGTGGCCAGGGACAAGTGGCTGACCAGGGAAGTCTACAGATATTTGTTGACAGAAAAGAGAAGTAGATTTTGGAGAGTATTTTGGTCAGGAATTGCATTTTGATAATAGTAGCTCAAAAACGTACATGAGTTTATTTTCTTCATAAAACAAGAAGTCTGGAGATTAATGACATTGAGTTATTGGCTGAAAGTCTGAGTCTCTGAAAATCTTTTAGCCCTTTCCTCATGATCAGTAGTAGGCTGCTGACACCCCAGCCATTCCCTCAGCATTCCAGGCAGAAAGAAGGAAAAGAAAGGAAGAGCAAAAGTGTCCTTGCCATCTAAGTGGGCCTCCTCTGAGGAGTTTTCTAGAAGGCCTACATGATAACAGACACATATTCATTGGGTACCACTATCAGCAAAGGATATTGGGGAGTGATTTCTTACTTTGATATTTTAGAGCCAGGCACATAGCCACAGACAGTGAGTTCCAGCCTTGATGTGGACCTTAGCACTTGGGCTGCTTCTGTCCAGAGGAAGGGATGCCTTCTTTTAACGCACACAGAGACACCAACTCTGGTTCCTTTATGACACTGTTAAGGGCAGCCTGTGTTCGCTGAGCACCTGCTATGTGCCAGGCGGTGTGCTGAATACTTGACATGTGTTATCTCGTTTCATCATTTTAAGGGCCTTAATGGGGTGGGTATTGTTACAATTTCCATTTTGCGGATGAGGCAGAGAGGTTAATTTGTTCAGGCTTTCACCACAAGTAAGTGTGAGAGCTGGGATTGCAAGGCAGAAAGTCTGACTCTAGAGCCCACGCTCATAACCACCATACATATTGCCCCTTCACCATAACTGCAAAAAAAGGTGCTACCTTTCTAAAAACAAACAACCAAACACTACTGATGTTCACAGAATTAAAGCTGCTTCAAAGAGGGGAGAGATTTTCAAAACCATCTCATCCAGTGCTTTCATTTTGTGAACTCATACACGGCTGAGTGGGCAGTAGAATCCAGGTCTTCTCACTCCTAGGTCAGTACCCTTCCCACTTAGATGAAATCTTCATATTATTTGTTCTAATGACCACTTGACATTTCGCTTAACCTCTTGGAATCTCAAATGTTCCCATTTACAAAAGGAGAAATTGGACCAAATGATTTCAGAGGGTCCTCACCTCTGAGGTTCAGTTTGTATGTGAGAAAATGAAAGGTAAATGGTTATACAATCCCGAATGGGGAGAGATTTATTCTGCATAAAAGGACCCAAAAGGAGAGACATTAGTTCCTTATGATTTAGGTTTCTCTATGTTTTCTACTTCTCTCCATGGCTCAGTATGCTTCTCTTTGGGATTTGGGATTTGGTTTAGTCGTCTTCTCAGGATCAAATAGCAGAAGCAGCAATAGAAAATATATAAATCATGGCTCTCACAGCAGTTATATGCCTGCTTCTTTAATTGTCACCATTTGTTCAGAAGATTAATACTTAAGGAAAAACTATTAACATTTCATTGCCAGAATCAACTTATTTTCCCTTTATTGTTTCTAGGAAGCTTCACTGAAGAATTTAAAATAGTTTCTTAGGCACCAATTTGAGAGCTAGCGTCTCAAAGCATAACAGCTCCGTGGGATTCTTCCCTCTAAGAAAAATTGCTTCCTTTTGCACATAGATAGAAAAGTTGGGGTTTCCACCCCAAATTAGTTCTGTTACTTCTTTGCTGCACATGTAGGTGATGTGAACGGTAATGGAAGTCTGCTGTTTGGAAGACCGGTTTACAGACCTTGACCTTGACTGATGGGTTCAGTCAAGGGCACGGTCCCCATAATCACGGGAGCCAGTTTGGCTGATGTCTCCTGTCCAGCCTCAGGCTTCTGGCTAGTCATCTGCCAATGGGCATGTTGAGCATCAAGTTAGAGAAGGTTGGTTTGACTTAGTCTCATCCCAACTCTTAGAAAACATGAGCCAAAATCTATGTCCAATGGATGCTGAGTTATCCAAGGATATTACTCAGATTGGCCTCTCCATGGGAGGGAGTCATAACTTCAGGACTGCAAATGGACTTGGAGTTAAATATACCTTAGTTCATATCCAAGTCCCATCAATTACTAACATGTATCCTTAGCCAAGTCCTTTACCTCCTCTGAACCTCTGAACCTCAAAGGCCTTTTTGTGAGGAAGATTCCATTAAATTCAATCCATTTACAAAAAAGAGTGTAACACAAGGTGTGCACCCAGGTGGTGTGTAATAAATGGTAAATACATTTTTTGCTCTTACTAGGCTATAAATACCTTGGCTAACCATGGCTTGATTGACTTTTATATTCTCAACCTAGCCTAGGAGGATGCCATACACACACACACACACACACACACACACACATATATGTGTATATATTTATATGTCTCAATATTTGTGTGGCAGGTGTGAATGTCAGTCTATAAAATCAAGGGTGCCAGAAATATAACTGCTTCGTAGAAACTTAATTTCTGACTGAGTTGCCATTTTGCATTGATGGTGAAGAAAAACATGTAACCTTGGTGCTTCTGGGGTTTCATCATGGACCTTTGCTTCTTTGGGATGTGCCATAATTCCAGGCTAGTGCCCAGATTGCCCAGCACACAGTCATTCAGGGTAGTGTGTGCATGTGTATGGGAGGTCAGTGACGTTTGGTCAGTTGTTGCCATGTTGTTTCTGTCCTTATAAGCCATTGTGGTTTGGTGATTCTTAGCTGCCTCATGCCAGACTTGGGGTGTGAGAATCGGGGCTGAGGATGTATATCGTATTAGATGCCTCTCAGCACAATGTCTGGGAAACCCAGTGCAGATCCCCTCTCTCTCAGTACCCTCTCACTCCTCCCTTCTGCCTTCATCTCTGGGGACTCCCTGTCTACTCCGGCATTGGGGAATATTGTTCTTTCTTGTTCTTCTGGATAGTGTAATTGGTCAGTTCTCCTGGGAATCGGTGGTCCCAGAATTTAGGTGTTTGGGAGAGCAAAAGTCAGGAAGCTACCTTCCGTAAACCTCTCCTTGGCGAGGAAGGCTGGACCCTGCTATCTGCTTCAGTGTGGGGAAGGAAAGGGAAAAACAGGAAGAAAAATTATCAGGTCATATCTCAAAATATTGTCCTTGCTGTATATATTTGTTGAATGAATGACTGAATATGTCATTTATGTGTACATGCATGGCATACTGTCACACTTCTAATAAGCAAAATATGGTTTAATGAAAACTCTTTTAACAGTTTTCTCCATGTGCAAAAAAGTGAAGTTGGACCCTTACCTCACAAATATAATATACAAAAATTAACTCAAAATGGATCATAGACATAAATGTAAGGGCTAAAACTGTAAAACTTAGAAGAAAACATAGGAGTGAATTTTCATAACTTTAGATTAGGCAATCGTTTCTTAGATATGACACCAAAAGGATGAGCAAAAAATGGAAAAGATAGATAAATTGGATTTTATTAAATTTTTAAAGTTTGCACTTCAAAGAACACCTTCAAGAAAGTGAAAAGACAACCTACAGAATGCGAGAAGATATTTTCAAGTTATATATCTGATGAGGGAATTGTATCTAGATTATATAAAGAATGCCTATGAATCAACAGTAAAAAGCCAAACAGTCCAATTTAAAATTGGGCAAAGGATTTGAATAGGCATTTCTTCAAAAAGATATACAAATGGCCAATAAATACTTGGAAAGATGCTTACCATCGTTAATCATTAGAAAGATGCAAATCAAAACCATAGTGAGATACCACTTCACACCTAGTGGGATGGCTGTTATCAAAAAAATAGACAATTGCAAGTGTTGACGATGATGTGGAGAAATTAGAACCTCATACAATGCTGGTGTATAAATATAAAACGATGCAGCTGTTTTGGAAAATAGGAAATTTCTCATAAGTTAAACATACAGTTACCTATGACCCAGCACTATATACCAGCACTATATACCACTCTTAGGTATATATCCAGGAGAAATAAAAACATGTCCACACAAAATTTGTACACAGATGTATACAGCAGCATTTCTCATACTAGCCAAAGGGGGAACAATCCAGTTGTCTGTCAGTGGATGAGTGGATAAACAAAATGTGAATTCTCCACATAGTGGAATATTACACACTCATAAAAGGGGATGAAGTATTGACTTATGCTGCAACATGGACGAACCTTGAAAACATTAGGCTAAGTGGAAGAAGTCTAATGCAAAAGGCCATGTATTGTACGCTTCCATTTCTATAAAATGGCCAGAGTTGGCAAATCTATGGAGACAGAAAGCAGATTAGTAGTTGCCAGGGACTTGGGGTAGAGGGGATTGAAGAGTGACTGCAAATGGGTATTGGAGCATTTATTTTAGGGGTGATGAAATTGTTCTAAAATTAGGTAGTGATGATAGTTGCACAACTCTGAATGTCCAAAGCAAATAACATAATTGTGAAAAAAAAACCCATATTTCATATTAAAGTCAGGTCACCTCTGTAACCTTAGGAAGTATCCTTATCAAAAGAGTGCTGCCGGCCTAGAAAGTGACATGGACTCCTCATTGCTTCCTGAGTGAATGTAAGCCTTTAAGGTGTGAACTCTCGGGCCCTTCCCTGGGTTTGGTTACAGAAATCAGTATGTCTTGCCATATGGTTATGTGTACAAGGGTTGTGTCTTTGGTTTGCTTCAGTATTTACATGCTTTGATGCCAAAATGAACTTGGGAGGAGGGATTAAGAAATTCTTATTCAGTCAGTAGCTTTACAGTACAGTGTCTACCCATTGAGAAAGATGTTGTTGTTTTTTTTTTTAGATCCATTAGTACACCAAGGTGTTTTGCATACACTGTCTAATTTACTTCTACAAAACCCTGTACCCCCATTTTACAGATGAGGAACCTTGAGTCTTATGTTAATTACAGCAGTTAATTACATAGTCTATAGTGGTAAAGCAAGGTTAAAGTCTGGTCTACCTGGCCTGAAAGCCTGAATTCTTAATAAGTACACATACAGGGCTGCGTTGACTAATACATAATTGAGGGGAAAAAACCTATCAATATCTTATAAATAAATACTAAACTGAAGGTTGTATTACTTGGTACAGAATTGAGAAAAACCATTATGCTATAGGCGGTATTTTAATCGTTTGAAAATGAACACTTCTAACATTTAGAAGAAACAAAAATATACACTTGTCACCACTTAAAATCTCATTTTTGATATTTTGGTAGTATATTTTTTTCAAAGAGTTATAGCCATGACTCCAAGTGAGAAAAAGCCTTCTTTTATGTGGCCCCTCTCTTTTCTATTATATAATATTTAATAGCCGCTTCAACTCCCTCTAGGGTTAAATCATGTTGTGATCCTAAATTTTGCTTTCGAAAGATGGAATGCAAGTATCAGGACAAGGGTGCTACTGTGGGTGCCAAAGATGATAGGATCAACCCTGTTGCTTAAATGTCCTCTTCCTGTGTATGGAATCATGATATAATTAGTATATATCAGAGCTACTACTTCTATAATCCTCTCCTCCCCCTCCTCTCTTATTTACTCAAAAATCAAATAGTGCATTGATTGTTGTTATTTTCTATTCTAGAGAATTATAGAGTCTATAATTTTTAAGATACAGATTTTTGGAGTACATCCTTATATAATGGTCTAAGCTATGGTACTGAGGCCCATAAGACACACCTTTAGGGATGTACCTACTCTTTCTTGATTTTCTGTTTTACCAGTTATCCAATAACTTTCTTGTAATGAAAAATGAAAGTTTAATTCTTTAAAATACTCACCCTCTATACACGTTCGCATCCACACACATAAATTCTTCCTCCGCCCGCCCCAAGCTTTGCACTGGGTTTTGATTTAGATGAAGTATAGAATCTTTCACTGGCCAGAATTCTTACCACTGTTAGGGAGAGTTTCTGCAAAAATAAAAGGTGGGCTTACCTCAGAGGCAAGGCAGACTGATTTTGATGGTGAAACAAGCCACATAAAAGGTATGGCTTTAGCACATTTCTCCTTAGACTTCCATGTGATTTTAAGAAGGTCTGATTTCAGTGTCACAGGCATTATGAGTAAACAGCTACATTTCTCAGAACCACCCCACCCCCCTGCTGCCACCCTTCTGCCACTCTCCTAACAGGGATAGAACTCTAATGAATACAAGTTAGTTAGAGTCAGCTTGGCATCAGTGAGCTGTGGAATTGTAGAATTCCATCCTGTGTAGTATAGTTCACAGCTGAATCAGACATGATAAGTACATTTTGTGAATTGTACACCTTTTTTGTTTTCCTTAGAGCTAATGATTGTGGTTTTTCCTCCCCGTAAAGTGATGTGTGCCTGTAACCCACTCAAACTTTTTGACAGAACCATACAGTTTCACTCACTACAGCCAAACTCATCATCCAATCAAGTGGTTGTATTTTTGTCCTTGGAGACATCTCTCCTGGAACCTTCATTCTCTTCAATCTGATCTGAACAGCCGTCTGCATGACTGTTGCCCTGGCACTTCCCTTCAACATCATGTTTGTCTCTTCCCTACTTTCCTATGTCAGAGCTCCTGTTTCCTGTAGCCCACATCTTTTTCTTCTTCTTTCCTTCTCTTTCTTTCTTTTTTCATTTCTTTTTATGTGGTGTATATATCTCAGTAAGATTTTACATATCTGAAAATGCACTTCTTTCACCTTCATACTTGATTGATAGTTTGGCTGGGAATAGAATTCTCCTAGGTTGGAAATAATGGCTAATGATGTTGAGCATCTTCTCATGTGCTTATCTGCCATCTCTGTATCTTCTTTGCCAATAAATCTGTTCAATTTTTTGCCCTTTTTTCATGATACCATTTGTATATATTTTTATTATTGATTTTTGAAAGTTTTAAGAATATATTCTGGAGTCAAGTTCCTTTTCAGATATATGATTCACAGATATTTTCTCTTGGTCTGTGGCTTCTCTTTTTATTCTTTTAATAGTGTCTTTTGACAAGCACAAGATTTTGATTTTCACCAAGTCCAGTTTATCATTTTGAACTATTTTATGAATCTGATTTTGCTGTCATATCTAAGAAATCCTTGCCTAAATCAGGGTCACAAAGATTTCTTCTGCGTTTTCTTCTAGAGGTTTTATTTTCTTAAAATTTTACGTTTAGTTTTATGTTTCATATTAAGCTAAGTCTTATAAATGGTATGAGGTATGGGAGGTATGGATTGAAGTTCTTTTTTTTTTTGCGTATGGATAGCCAATTGTTCCATCCCTCTCTGTTGAAAAACTACTATTGTTCACTCAATTGCCTTTGCATTTTTGTCAAAAATCAATTGTTCATATATATGTGTGTCTATTTCTGGACTCGCTATTCTGTTCAGTTTATCTACATCTATCTTGAGGGCAATACTACGCTGTATTGATTAATGTGGCTTTTCAATAAGCTTTTAAAATCAGGGAGTGTTATTTCTCCAAATTTGTTCTTCTTTTTCAGAATGTTTTGGCTATTCTGAGTTATTAGCATTTATATATAGATCTTAGAATCAGTTTGTCAAATTCTACAAAAAAGCCTGTTGGGATTTTAATTGGGATTGTGTATAGATCAATTTGGGGAGAATTGAAATCTTAACAATACTCCATCTTCCTATACATGATCAAGGTATATTTCTCCATTTATTTAGGTCTTTAATTTCTTTTTTTTTTTTATAAATTTATTTATTTTTAATTTTTTTTTTAATTTTTGGTTGCGTTGGGTCTTGCGCGGGCTTCTCATTGAGGTGGCTTCTCTTGTTGCAGAGCACGGGCTCTAGGTGCGCGGGCTTCAGTAGTTGTGACACGCGAGCTCTAGAGCACAGGCTCAGTAGTTGTGGCGCACGGGCTTAGTTGCTCCGCGGCATGTGGGATCTTCCCGGACCAGGGATCGAACCCATGTCCCCTGCATTGGCAGGCAGTTTCTTAACCACTGCGCCACCAGGGAAGCCCAGGTCTTTAATTTCTTTCAGCAATATTTTGTAGTTATCAGTGTACAGTTTTTACACATCTTTCATCACATTTATCCATAAGTATTTCATATTTTTGATACTATTATAAATGGCATTTTAAAAAACTTCCATTTCTCATTCTTCAGTCCTAGTATATAAATATATTATTGAGTTTTGTATTGATCTTGTATCCTGAGATTTTGCTAAACTCACTTATTAATTCTAGTAGCTTTTTGGAGTAAATTCCATCAGGTTTTGTACATAGATGATTGTGTTGTCTGTGAATAAGGACAGTTTTACTTTTTCTTTTCCAATGCTTTTTATTTCTTTTTCTTGCCTTATTGCACTGGCTAGAACCTCAGTACAATGTTAAATAGAAGTGATGAGAATGGACCTCATTAGTCTCTTCCCCCATATTAAAGGAAAAGCTTTCAGTTTTTCACCATTAAGCATGATATTAGCTGTAGGTTATTGTAGATGCCTGTAGATGAGGAAGTTCCCTTCTATCCGTACTTCCCTGAGAGTTTTTTTTTTTTTTAAATCAGGAATGAATGTTGGATTGGCAAATGCTTTTTCTGCATCTTTTGAGATGATTTACTATTTCAGTTTGTTAAATGATGAATTACATTAATTGACTCCCAAATGTTAAACCAATCTGCATTCCTGTGAGAACCTCTAGTTAGTCATGATGTATTATCCTTTTTATGTTTTCTTATATTCTACTTGCTAAAATTTTGTTTGAGATTTTTGCATCTATATTCATGAAGGTTATTGGTCTCTAATTTTCTCCTCTTGTACTGTTTTGTCTGTTTTTTGTTTCAGAGTGGGGCTGGCCTAATAGAATGAGTTGGAAAGTATTCTCTCCTTTCCAGTTTTTTTTTTGTGTAGTTTGTGTAGAAGAAGAATTTATGTAGTTGGTATTATTTTTTCCTTAAATGTTTGGTAGGTTCACGAGTGAAGCCATTTGAGCCTTGAATTTCCTTTGTGGGAAGGTATTTAACTACATATTACATTTCTTTTATAGATATATGGCTATTCAGGTTAGTATCTATTTCTTGAGTAAACTTTGGTAGTTTGTCTTTCAAGGAATTTTTCCATCTCATCAGTGTTAATTCATTTTCAGAGACTTATTAATCAGCCCTTTGTTTTCTTTAGAATTCCCTTGCTATCTGTAGAGTCTGCTTGATACCATCTATCTCATTCCTGATTTTGGTAGTTTGTTTCTTCTCAATTTTTTCCTGAACAGTCTGGTTAGAGGTTTGTCAGTTTTTTAAAATCTCAAAGAACTATATTTTTGTTTCATTAATTTTCTCTGTTGTTTTTTTGTTTTCCACTTTATTGGTTTCTACTCTGATCTTTATTATTTCCTTTCTTTTACTTAATTTGAGTCCAGTTTTCTCTTCCCAGTTTCTTAACATGAAGCCGAGTTCATTGATTTGAGACCACTATTCTAAGCATTCTTATTATAAAATTTTCCCTCAGTACTATTTTAGCAGCCTCCCACAAATTTGATGTGTGTGTTTTCATATTTATTCATTTGAAAATACTTTCTAATTTCCCTTTTGATTGCTTGTTTGAACCATGGGTTATATAGAAGTGTGTTATTTAGCTTATATATATTTGGAGATTCTCAGG
The DNA here is from genome assembly GCF_028564815.1 of Eubalaena glacialis. Lineage (NCBI taxonomy): Eukaryota > Metazoa > Chordata > Mammalia > Artiodactyla > Balaenidae > Eubalaena > Eubalaena glacialis. The sequence continues at coordinate 94,058,458 of NC_083722.1, read as the reverse complement.
GATATTGCTGTTATTAATTTTTAATTTAATTCCATCGTATCAGAGAACATACTCGTGTGACTTGAATTCTATTAAATTTATTGCGAGTTGTTTTATGGCCCAGAATATGGTCTGTCTTACTTAAATGCTCCATGTGTACTTGAAAAGAATGTGTATTGTGTGGTTGTTAAATAGAATGTTCTATAAATGTCTGGCCAAGTCAGTCGATAACGTTGTTGAAATATTTTATACTCTTAGTGATTTTCCGTCTACTTGTTCTATCAGTTATTGAGAGAGGGGTGTTGAAATCTCAGACTCTAATTATGGATTTTCATATTTCTCTTAGCACTTCTAACGGTTTTTTCTTCGTGTATTTTGGAGTTCTGTTATTGTCAGGAGCAACATGTTTAGAATTGCTGTGTCCTCTTGATGAAGTAACTCCTTTATATTATTAATTGACCTTTGTCATTCCTGGTAATATTCTTTGCTCTGAAATTTAATTAGTGTGATAATAATATAGCCACTCCAGTTTTCTTTTGATTAGAAGTGGCACAGTATATCTTTTATCTACTTTTATTTTTTTATTTAAAAAATTATTTCATGGTAGGATATGCTCATAAAATCAAGCTAAGGATCAATGTAATGTCTAATTTTGCTTACAGTCTATGCCTGGGATTTCAGGATGTCTGCTTGTGTTTGCGTGTGTACATGGGTGGGTGGTTTCCAATGAATTCTTGAAGTTCTTTTGTTTTCTTAACAGTTTTTCTCATATAGTCTTGGTTCATGGGAGGTGCTCAGTAAATATTTGTTAAATTGAAAGTTTTTGTGTATTACCTGCAGAAAGAAAAATAGACTTTCTATCCTTTTTACTTTTAACCTGCTTCTGTCCTGTTGCCTTTCTGCTCTTTTTGTTGTTGTTGTTGTTAAGGTTTGTTTTATGTCCAGGATGTAATCTATATTAGTGAACATTATAGAGCATTTGAAAAAAATGTGTATTCTGCTAAAGTGCGGTATATCTCAGTTAGATATTGTTGACTGATTTTGTTGTTCATTTCTTCTTTACCCTTGCTGATGTTCTGTCTCATAGTTCTATCAATTGCTGAGAGTGGAGTGTTGAAGTCTTCAACTATAATTGTGGATTGCCTTTCTCCTTTCTGCTCTTTCAGGGTCTGCTTTGTGTATTTTGAGGCTCTTTTGTTTGGTGCACACATATTTGGAGTCATTATGTCTTCCTGGTGGGTTGATCCTTTCATCCTTAGGTAATGTTGTTTGTCTCTAGTAAACTTTGCTCTGAAATCTATTTTATCTCATATTAGGAGAGCCGCTCTTAACTTTTTTTTTTTAGAGTAATATTTACGTGGTATATCTTTTTCCATCCTTTTCCTTTCAATTTAACCATGTTGTATTTGAAGTGAGTTTTTTGTATATAAGATATTGTAGGATCACGGGGTTTTTGCTCATGTCATTGTTTGTTTATTTGATCCACTCTGCCTGGTAAAGGTAGAAGCCTAAGCTCCCCTCTTGGCCTTGCTGGCTTGGGTAGAGGTAGGGTCACAGTCTTTCCCATGGTGTTTGGTTGGTGTAGAGTAGTTCTTGTCTAAAAGTTTTTATCTTGCTTGGCTACTCCTTTCCGTGTCCTTTGGTTAGGGAGAAAGGCTTTTGTTGGGGCTTTTCTTGTCTGTACCCATTGTCATTTCCAGGTTGTCAGCTTTTCCAGCTCCAAATCTGGGATGTATGTGGCCAAAAAAAAAAAAAAAAGAAGAAGAAAAAAAATCCCAGGGAACTCGCCATCATGTCATTCCTTGGGTCCCAAGGTCCCTAGCTGGTGTGCCACCTTCTTTAAACCTTCTGTTTGTTTCATATATAATGTTTAGGATTTTTCACTGTACTCCGTGAGAAAAACTGAGAAAAGCATTTCTACTCCATTTTGCTGGAAGCATATTTCTTCTCCATTGTCTCTGAAAAGATGTGTTACTGGACATAGAATTCTAAGATGACATTTTTTAATTTCAGCACTTTGAAGAGATTGCTCCACTATCCTCTTGCTTGTATTATTTCCCGTGAAAAATCTTCTCTAATCCTTATTTTTGTTTCTCTGTTCATAGCGTATCTTTTTCCTGGTATTGAACAATTTGATTATGCTCTGCTTTGGTGTGATTTTCTTCATGTTTTTGGTGTTTGGAGTTCATTGAGATTCTTGGATCTGTTGGTTTATATCTCGTAAACAGTTCCTCTCTAGAAGCAGATGGTTCGACCAAACTTACAGCAAATGCTAAAACAGCTGTTAATTTGTAGTTGAACTCTGATGTTTACTAGTCCCATATTGTTTATTTAATAAGCATATATAGTCTTTGTACACTTTTTCCACAGTGTTCTGTTTTTAGCATTTGGGAGCATAATTCGAATCCTTCCCTAAGTCAAAGGCCGAGCTCATTTTTCATATGACAGAGAGACGTCTTCAGGGAGGTGAAACTTGTCCTCAAGAGAAGAGTTTGTACATGTTAGGAGCACAGGCTTGGAACCAGGCTGACTTGGGTTTCAACTCTGTACGTCTTGCTGTGTAATTGTGGGAATGTTCTTTAACCATTTTGAGCCTCCAGTGTGTAAAACAGGGATGATAATTGTATCTACCGCATAGGGTTGATATGTGGAATAGCTGAGATAAGTAAATGTGGAACATAGTTAAGCAGTCATGAAATTGTAGCTATTATTGCTGTTGGTATTTTTTTTAAAGTAGTATTTTTTAGTGTAGCTTTAGGTTGACAGTAAAATTAAGCAGAAGGTACAGAGACTTCCGTTACTCCTATTACCCCTACATATGCACTTCCTCCCCCACTGTCAAAATCCCACCCAGAGAGGTCCATTTGTTACAATCCATGAACCTACATTGACACATCATTGTCATCCAAAGTCTGTAGTTTACATTAGGATTCAGTCTTGGTGCTGTACATTCATTGGGTTTGGACAAATGTATAATGACATGTATCTACCATTAGAGTACCGTACAGAGTAGTTTCACTGCCCTAAAATTCCTCTTTTCTTTGTCTATTCCTCCCTCCCTCCCTGCTAACTCCTGGCAAATACTGATCCTTTTACCGTCTCCACGTTTTTCCCTTTTCCAGAGTGTCATATAGTCGGAATCATACAGTACGTAGCCTTTTCAGATTGACTTCTGTCACTTAGTAATATGCACTTAAGCTTCCTCATGTCTTTTCATGGCTTGATAGTTCATTTCTTTTTATCCCTGAATAATATTCCAGTTAATGGATGTACCACAGTTCATTTATCCATTCACCTGCTGAAGGACATCTTGGGTGCTTCCAGGTTTTGGCAATTATGAATCAAGTTGCTATAAACATTTATCTGCAGATTTTTGTGTGAACATATTTTCAACTACAATACTTTGGCTAAATATCATATAATATGATTGCTGGATCGTATGGTAAGAGTATGTTTAGTTTTGTAAGAAATCGCCACTGTCTTCCAAAATGGCTGTACCATTTGCATTCCCACCAGCAATGAATGAGAGTTCCTGTTGCTCCACATCTTCATCAGCATTTGGTGTTGTCAGTGTTTTGGATTTTGGCCATTCTAATCAGTGTGTACTCGTATCTTGTTGTTGTTTTGATTCATAATTCCCTAATGACACGTGATGTTGAGCATATTTTCATATGCTTATTTGCCATCTGTATATTTTCTTTGGTGAGTTGTCTGTTCAGGTCTTTGCCCATTTTTAAATCAGGTTGTTCATTTTCTTATTGTTGAGTTTTAAGAGTTCTTTGTATATTTTGGAACTGTTGGCATTTTAATTTGAATGATCATTGTCTTAAGTGCTTGGACAAAGGTTTTGTTGAGACCTCAGCATTCTAGGCTGCAAAACATGAAAAATCTTTTTTTTCATCTTTTGGAAGGAGGTAGAGAAATTATCTTCACCTGAAAAAAATTACAAGATGTTCCCAAAGGAACATCTTGATCCAAAAAGAATTTCCGGCTACCTCTTAGATATACTGTGACTTCATGGGCCTTCCATGCTGTGACTCTTTCCCCACAAAATTAGCTTGTACCATGTGTTTCTTGATGATTGCCTTACTAAGTAGTGGGAAATGACTGCTCATCACAGCCTTGCCTTTCTTCTGTGTCTTTCTTACATGCGTGTCAATTAACAAGGGCCTGTACTGTAATCAGCAGCAGTGACAGTACACCTGTTAACAAATCACCCCAACTTCCAGAGAACTGGCCTAGATCATTCTGTAAAAAATAGTCACTAATGCCATAGAAGAAAAATATGTCCTATTGTTAATGAAGGTGGTATTATATTGTCTGATTTCCATCCTTCACCCCTTCACTGTGCATCAAAAGATTTATATCATGGGATTCATTTTCATTTTATGCCTTTTATTTATGCCCCAGTTCTTTTGAAAGTAATTTTAATTCTCCCTTTTATGAGAGTGAGGCTCTGTGTCTTTGTAGTTCTATATAAAATAAAGGGAATGATTGTTTTTAATGCAGATTTGAAAGAAATATAATGGATTTCAGCTACAACAATTTCTCCCCATTTAGAGGAGATGAACACCTAGTTAGATGAAGAACGTCATTCCTAGTATAATTTGAATACATCCTGTTTCCATGACAACATGTACTTACCAGCTTGCCTGCAAAAGAAGTGTTTGAATTCTTTCTTTGATAAAAGATTTGACCAAACACTGGGGTTCCATTTTTTAAAATTCCAATAATTTCATTCCAGTTTGGGGCTATTTTTTTTTTTGACATGGGCTGCTTCTGAGGGAAAGAAATCTAAAGACCATTTTGGAGGTAACTTCACCTTCAGAATAAAAGGAAGGAGATTCACAGGGCAAATGTTAATGAGCATGGGAAATGAAGATATTTTTGCAGGTCATAATCATTTTCTCCTCTCTTCCAGTTAAATTAAATCAACAGAGATGATGCAACAACTTATTAAGATGCTATTTGATTTGACAGAGAATGATTCAGTTATTCATTTCCATCTGGACATTATAATCATTAGGCTTGTTTCCTTACTGCTAATGTATGTCTTGCCTTTATGGATGGTTTGTGCCCTCTTACTGCTAAATTTCGATTCTTGCAAAGAGTATGGTCTTATTAATGGTTTTCCCTCAGAATGAAAGATAGGAGATTATTTGCATCATTGACTATGCTTTTGCAACATATGAAAGAAATGATACTGTATTTTATTGACAAGATTATGTTTCATACAATATAAAAGATGACCCTTGGGTATTTTAGGAATGATAGAGAATCAACTCAAAGTTAGGATAATTCAGAGTTTAGTTCTGAGGGATCTAGAAGGTTTTGAAAGGACAAAAATGATTCTTAATTATCTCCAAGATCATTGTCAACATAGTAAATATTTATGACACAAGACACACGTGCAAGGTGATCTGTGGGCTACCATGTTGCTCATAACTCCCACTAGGGACCACATTTTGTAACACACTTTGTGTAAATAATATGTGCATATCCCTCACTTCCCAGAAAAAGGCACCATCTTACCATAAAAACCAAGAAACTTTTAAAGAAATACCATAACGTGCAAATTAACATTATCTACAGAATATGTAACAAATGAAAATCAACAGGAAAGAAGTGAAAAACTGACAATATCTTTCTTTATTGGGAGCATGCATTTCCTGCTGATGGTAAGAGATTAAGTGACTGCAAGTTTTCATTGGCCTAAAATGCTGTTTGAAAGCATCTTCGTGATTCCTAATGTAGCACTTTGCATACGGTAGTTATTCTAAGAATTTTATACAATTACAGGTTTTTTTTTTTTTTTTTTAGAAAACAAGTAGTGTGGTTTCATTTCAAAAATTGCTTATTTTCCTTTTCTAATCGCCCATCAGTTGATAATAGCTTCTCAAGTTTTAGACTACTCAGCTTTTAAGAAGTAAATGACTTATAAAACACTTCATGAATGTTTTAATCACACAGGGATTCGTCATCCCAATATTTATTGAGTATCCGCTACACGAGCCATCTGTTCTGTGGAGACCACAAAAGTAGGCTTCCCACCCTCAAGGAACTTAGGCGAATATGGAAAATAAGCTACAGGTGGTCATTTCGTAACATGGCTAACAGTTTGCCGAGGAAGTTGATATGTTCTATATCAGGATTTCTTAAGCCATAGAATGATGTGATTATTTAAGCTTAAACATAAAGCTGGGGAAAGCACGATGCCCTTCCTCAGAATACTGGCTTGCAGAATGCTCCCGTTAGTGATATCTGAGCCATAACTGACAGCGCAAAACGAAATCGTATCCGTAAAGCAGTGAGCTTCTTAGCCGTGAAGAAGTGACCGGCTGGTTGCTGGTCACTCTACCAGCAATACACTCCCACTATACCAGCAGTTTTCAGCCGCTGTGGGGACTGGAGGCCTCCATGATGGACATGGCAAGCCACGTGCAACAGCCCGTGCTCCGGGGACGTGCTCCTAGCACGACCAACCGCCCCGGTTTGCCGAGGACCGAGGAGGGGTTTTCCAGGGCTTTCCGTGCCCCAGTCCCGACCGTCTCAGGCAAACCAGGACAGTCGGTTGCTCTACACATTCTTCTCTAACTCTCCAGAGTGCAGAGGAGCACACCCGTGTTCAAACCAGCACAGGAGGTGTGCGGCTCTCCCCGCCAGGAGCGGTCATGAGGAAACAGCGCCCAGCACTCGGGGGGCATTTTAAGGGTTCACGCAGAGCCTCGCCTCCAGACAGCTCTGTGAGGCAGGGACTAGCGCGGCACTCACTGTTCAAATGAGAAAAAAGGAGACGCAAAGAGCTTGACTCAGTTTTCCAAAATCACCCAGCTGTTAAGTGTGGGCAGCTCACCTTGCCTCTCTACTGTCCGTCTTTTCCTCTCCTTTAAAAACTTCCAAAGACCATGTGGAAGCCTGCTGGCCTTCCTCTTCAGGTCCAGTTTCTTATCTGAGTCATCCTCACCTCTCTGGTTGATTGACTGGCCTGGGGGAGCATTAATAACTACTCTTTGATAAGGAGTCAGTGGTTTGCAGAGTATATTTATTGCAGGGAGGGGAGGGCACATAGTAGAGACAAACCTTGGTAACAATTTAAATGCCCAACAGTAGGAGTTGCTTTTTAGGAAGACTAATGTGCCATCCCCACAAACGATACACTGACCGGGGAGAAAGTCTAGAAACTGGGAGATGAATGCACAGACTGTTCCTTTCAATCAGTAGCTGTTGCATACCCAGTTCATTTACTGAACAGATCCTGGTGATGTGCCATACATATGGCCGGCTGTGGGCACAGCAGAGCAGAACAGGGGCCTGGCCCTCTGGGACCGGATGTTCTGGTGTGGGATGCGCTAGGTCATTGCGGCTGGGACACGTGCTGGGAAGGAAGTGATCAGGGGTGGAGGCGACTTGCTGTAGAGCAGGAGGTTGCCCAGGAGGCCTGCATGGGAGAAGGGGCAGCTGTGCAGAACAGAGGGGCTGGAGGTTCAGGAGAGGAACCAACAGGGGCCGATGCCTCAATGCTGCCACGGACTTGGAAAGGCAGGAAGGATCCAGAAGATGCTGAGCCCTGGTGGCCACCGTAAAGAGTCTGAGCTTTCTCCCAAGAGCTGTAAGAAGCCAGTGGAGCCCTTTAGACATGGTCAAATGGGTGTTTGGGGAGAATTGCTTAGGCTGCTGTCCCATAGCGGGTTGGAGGGGGGCTGGTGCCGGAAGCAGGGAGACTAGTGTGCTTGGCTGGACCTCAGCAGGTGAGGCCCGGGAGCGGGTGCTACCCCTGGGAATAAAGAGGAAGACCAGTGCAAGGGCAGGAAGAACAGGACAAGGACTCTGGGGCTGATGTGTGGACAGAGAGGTGGAAGGTGGGACAACCGAACCTCAATGCCGCAATTTCCAAGCCCAGTGACTGGGAGGACCGCCATCTCCTCATCACAAGGGCTTTAATAAGTGCTCTTTCCCTTACCCCTCTCTCTTCCACTTGCAACCCTGAACCAGACCTTCAGGGGTCTTTTAGATTCTGTAACATTGCTTGAGCTTTTTCGATGTGCAGCTTGCAAGGTGCCTTAGACATGTTTTCTCATTGCATGCCTCAAAGCAGCAACAAGAGGGAGCTCTTGTTATTACCTCTTTGTTCCACAGGAGAAATCTGGAGCTCAGCAAGGTGAATAAAACTTCCCCGGGTCACGCAGCTTACCTGGGGCAAGGTCTTGGTTAAGGCAGGATTCAGTCTCACTAAAGCAATCACTCTTACACCACACTACAGTCTCCCCTTACACCCCCAGTGTCCCAGAGGCGTTTCTAGTCTCCCCCACCCCTCCTAGCCTTGCCCTGGGACGGACCAACTGCAGCCCTTGCCTTTGCTGGAAGTGTCTGTCCGGGTCTGTGCCCCTGCCCCGTGCCTCCAGGCCCAGTATCTGGGGAGACAGGTCTGCCATCTAGTGGCCACTGCCTTCCTTTTTCCTCCGAGCTTTTAAAAGAAAGGAAAACGACGGGAGTTTCCACATACAAGACAGGCCTGCATATTTATAGCATCACACCCTGTAAACAGGAAACTTCTCAGTCTTAGAGAAGGAGCCCAGTAACATAAACATAGCATATTGCCAATGAGTTTCTCCACCCATTCAACGAACACTTAAATAGATATATGTATTGTGTGTGTGTGTGTGTGTGTGTGTATATCAAATATTCATTCCACTGGAAAGTGTGCTTCCTGAAATAGGGATTTCTTTTGTCTGTATTGCTCGCTAATGAATCTCAAGAGCCTAGAACAGTGGCATTTACATAGCAGACATGCAACAAATATTTACTGAAAGTGGAATAAATGACTACTTAACATTTACTACATCTTTACTGTATACTTGATGTGTACGTTTTCTCATTTAATCCTAATGACATCTCGAGAGGTAGGGACTATCAGGATGCCCATTTCTTAGATGTGGAGACAGAGGTGCAGAGGGATAAGAAGCTTTCCAGGTTTGGGGAGAACTGGCTTTTGACTCAGGTGTTCTGACTTTAGAGACCCTGTGTTTCATACTGTGTGGAGTGCCCCTTGTGTGCCAGGCCTCGTGTGCAGAATTGCCACCGTTTAGACAAGCGGTAGAAATACCTCCTGGGGACCACTTGCCATTCCCCTGCCACGTTTTGTCTTTATTGAGTGAAGCTTCCCTTTCCACAGTGCTGTGACAGCAATAAATGGAGTGAATTCAGGAAAGACTGGCTGACCAACGAGTCCCTGTCACTAGCTAGCTCTGTGGCTGTGTCACCTTGTACAGTGGCCCTGAACCTCAGTCAAAGGAGGAGACTGAGTTCGGATCCCTGCCTTCCCTTCCAGCTCCAACATTCTACTGTTCCTGTGACTCCCAGGGAGCCGGATGTGAGGGGAAGACAGAGGACCACTTGTTACTAGGCAACCAGTACCCACCTCACCCATGTTGCCATGGTGATGATGAAAGTCGGGCCGATGGGATTACCAGCTCCTGTTAATTGCATATGAAAGCTGAAGGTCTCTGTCTCTTTCTTGCTTGCTCTCTCCATCTTACTTTCTTGTTCTTCTAGGAACTGTGGAGAGATCTCCTCTCCTCCATCTGCAGTGTCCCTGAGGCAGCCATAGTGCAATGGAAAGCAACTAGAAATGGAGACTGGCTGTGCCTCTGAGTAGCTGTGTGACCTTGGGCAGGTTACTTGGCTTCTCTGGGCCTCCATTTACCCATTTGGAAAATGAAGGTCTTGGAGTAGTGGTCCCTGTCTAAGGCTCTTCCCGGCTCTCAAATCCTTTTTGATGCCTAGGGAGCATGTCAGGGGAGCAGACCACACTGTTACTAGGCAACCAGCAGGCACCCTGCCCAAGTTGCCTTGGTGACTGGATGCTGGAAGGGAGGGGAGTAGCTGCTGCAGCTAATTGCTTAATTATTTATGAGTGCCTCAAGTCTTTTTTGTTGCTTTCATTGCTAGGGACTGTGGGGTCACCTTCTCTTCCTCCCTCCTGCCGCCCCAAGCTGTCTGAGTTGCGTGTTATGCAGTGGGAGAGCACATTGGCCTGGATCTCAAGCTACCCACGTTCTAGTCCTGCCTGTGTTATTTCCTAGAGCTGTGGCCTCGGGTAAGTCACCTCACCTCTCTGGGCCTCAGTTTCTCCATTTGTAATATGATTGGTGTGCGTAGATAATCTCCAAGTTCCCTTTCTACCCTGAAATTATTGGAATTCCTGCTGCCCAGTTGCAAAGTGGGAAAGATGAGGGGCATTTTCCTCATTTATTATCGTCTAAGGATGATTCTGAAGAGTGATAACAAGAGTTAAGTCTCTTACACATTTCAAACAGGGAGGGAACGAAAGTATGCCCATTTTTCCCTCCTTGCTTCTCACCTTAGTCATGTTGCCTGACTTCTTTTATTAATCTTAAGGTGATTTAAATTTTATATTTTTTGTATATCATCCGCTTCCAAAACAGATTTGAGGGGTTCACGGTATAAGATGCACACGTGCAATTGGATCATTAACATAAAAATAGGAATAGATTAACATAAAAATAGTGATGCTTCTTCATTGGTTAATATTGATGTTGTGATTGAACAGCAGATGTAATTTCGAGCATCCTGGAAGCCAAAGCAAAAAGAGAGGGAGGTACATAATTGATATTCAATAAAGACAAATTGCCAGACTGTTCCTAGTTCTAAATTCTGAAAGTAATTTTTCATGTGGTGCATACTCTCTTTTAGAAACTACAGCTAAAACTTTAAAAATATCCCTTTCTTGCTGAGAGTATTGTCACAGAACATAAGGAAGAAGCTAAACTTGACAGTTTGACTAGTTTTAATCAATAGAAAGCAAAAACTCCCTTTCTACCAATGCCTTAGAATTTTATATAAAGATTAAAGATGTCACTAAGTAAATATAAAATTTCAGAATCAGCCATTATTTATAAATCAATTATGTATAAATGTATGTAACCATTTGCATGGTAATTTAGCAATGTAATTTAGCAATTTTAGACACAGGCAAAAATTCTTCTTCTCCAAACTTATTCTGAAATAAACTTGTGCAGATGAGGAAAGACATTAAATATAAAAATGCTTATGGTAGCATTATTTATCAAAGAAAAAGACTGCAAACCAAATAAATCTTGAGGGTTATTGAATTAAATTACATTACTTCTTTAGAATGGATTACTTTGCAGTCCTTAAATGAGTAGATTTATATGTTTTGATATGAAAGTCTTCAAATATATAATGTCAATTAAGATAAGGAGGTGCAGCAATGGTATAAAATGCTTCTATTTCCTTATAAAAGATATAGGTAGGTATACAATTTATATATGTAGATATATGCCTTTACAGGCATATACTTGCATATAGTTGCATTTTTCCGGAAGGAAACTGTTAACAGTGGTTTCCTCTGGGCAAGAAGATTGATAGCCTTGGGAGGGAAGGAGACTTACTATTCATTTTCTTATTTATACTATGTGGACCTGTTAGTTTTCCAGTTAGAGAGGCAGTAGAGACTGGCAGTTAGAAGCCTAGACTCTGGAGCCTGAATACGTATGTTCAGATCCTGGCTCTCTCACTAACTGGGTGACCTTGGGGTTAATTTAACTTCTCCACTTCTCATCTATTAAATGTGCTAATAATAGTATCTTCCTCATTGGATTTTGTGAGGATTAAATGAGTTAATAAGGATAAAGTGCTCAGAATAGCTTGAACACTGCCATGTATGCATTTTCTGGAAAAAAATAAAAGGAGAAATTAACCAACCCCAAAAATGCATCTAACCGAAAGCGCCCCTTGTACCGCAGAGGTGGAAGGGCTTTTAAATATGTCACTGCTTCCAGCATCATACGTTGTATAAAAATTATGTTCGAAGCAGGAATAGCAAAGCAGCGGTTGTGTTTTCATTGTGGTCATTTTATCTGAACTTGAATACCTTTTAGGGAAGGCACCTACCCTGGGATTCATAACAGGTGTTTACAATGCCTGTGAAACCCCCGAACCCATCTAGTTTTGTAGCTCCTCTTGTAGTCCATCCCAGAGATGCTCAGGCTAAGAGCGGAATGTATGCTAGGCCACGGAGAAGATCTTTGAGGAGACAGAACTCTACATCCACAGCTGGTAAAGGCCAGAGAGGCACTATCCAGAAATTCAAGTTTAAGGAGGGTGTCCATGTCCATGCCAGTTATGACATGTGTGTTCACATGCCCTCATGCGTCTCCTTTTCTTTTGAAAGAGAGAATGATAGACACTTGCCAAGGGGCGGTGCTAGGAGGCTCAGGAATCTTAATGGCCATAGGGGCTTCCTCTGTATTCAAAGGTGCAGAAAGCGGAGGGTTGGGGTCCTGATGCCCAGTTTCCTCCTCCTTCCTTGTGGGTGCTTTGGGGCAAGTGTGGAGACCTTGGGCTGATTTCGGGCACCCTCATTTAAAGTTGGTCACACTCTGGGCACCTGGTGGCCCCTTCAAATCAGCTGAGTTAGGAAACATGCAAAACTGACCTGTAACAACTTCATCCCCCGGTCAGTGGACCTGGTTCTGTCTGTCTGACCCTTTCTTTCTGCACTCTTGGGCACTGCAGTCTCTATTCATTTGGCCAGCGGTTCCCCGGGCATCTGTCTCTCACATCCAACTGTGCTTCCATCTGCCCTTCCATCCCTCCACCCCTCCTCCAACCATCTGCCAGCTTTCCCACCCATCCTTCAGACTGCTGGTATGTCTATCCACCCCTCCTCCCCTCCCACCATGTGGGTCTGAGACTCCATCCACTGGACCATCCATCCATCCATCCATCCCTCCATCTTTCTGTAGCCCACCCATACATCTTGCTCACCTCCTGTCTGGCTGCAGAACCCACCGCTTGACCCTTCCTCTGTTCCCCCCACCCCTGTAGCCTGCAGTCCGTCCCCGCCGCTGCTCTGCCCTCCCCCAGACCCGCGAGTCCGTCAGTCCCCGAACGCCGGGTCGGTGCCTGCGCCGAATCGGTCCCCCACTCGCGTGGGCCGTGCTTTTGTTCGGCTGCCCCGGGCGGGCCGGGCCCGGGCGGCCCGGCAGCGCGGCTCCCAGGCCGGGCGGGCGAAGGGCCGGGCCGGGGCGGGGCGCGCGCGGGGCGGGGCGGCCGCGGCGGGGCGGGCGGGGGCCTGGGTGACTCAGCCGCTGCTCGTCCCGCGGTCCGCGCGTCCGCCGGCCTCGCAGGCGGGGCGGAGAAAATGGCGTTGCCCCCGGCCGCCGCGCCCCCCGCCGGGGCTCGGGCACCGCCGGGGCCCCGCGCCGCCGCCGCCGCCGCCGCCGTCACCGCGCCGCCGCTGGGCCTGCAGCAGCTCTCGGAGCTGCGGCCCGAGCCGGGCGGGATCCCGCTGCACTCGCCCTGGACCTTCTGGCTCGACAGGTGAGGGGGGCGCGGGGCTCGCCGCCGCCACCGCCGCCGTGCGCCCGCCGGGCCTGCGCCGCCGCTTTGTCTCGGGGCCCGCCTCCCCCGCCCCGGGCCGGGTGCGCTCGGGCGGCCCGGGCCCCGGGCACCGGCCCCGCCGCGCGAGCTCGCGCAGAGCCGGCTCGGAAGCCGAGGGTTTTGGGCCGGCGCGAGCGGCTGTCGGGCGGCCTCGCCTCACGGCCGGGAGAGAAAACACGCAGTCCCCAAAGTTTCGGCATCACTTTTCCTCTTTCTTTCCTTCCGAAGAAGAAACGCCGGCGGGCGGGTATCCTGGCTGGGCAGTGGGAGATGCCGGGCCTGGCGGGGGTGATCGGTCCTCGCTGTAAAGTGGGGAGAGTGATGCTGTCCTGGTCACCCCCCCACGGGGCTCTGGGGGAACTCGGGACACGACCCTCGCTGTGACAGCGCTCGGGAAAGTCGACCAGCCCCCTGGGAAGTGTGCGGAGGTGGTATTACTATGGCACAGCGGGCGCCTACCCCCGCCCACCGATGCTGCCTTTGATTTCTTTCTCATCCACTGGGCAGCTATTTCTTGAGCACTTACTGTGGACCCACACGCCTGCTAGGCGCTGGGGATTCAGTGGTGAGCCATGCCTCACCTTGTTGGTCAAGTGGGGACAATTATAGCTTTCTCAGGGGACAGCTCAGGTACCTTCTCAGAAATGCCTACATGACTGCCGCGTCTAAATTAGCACCCCTCCTCCCTCCCATCACTCATGTCCTCCCTGTTTTTCTTCATAAAGTTTATAATGCTACCGAGTTGTGTTGTGTAGGAAACTGTTTATTTTTCCATCTGTCTCAATCCCTCAACATTTCCCCCTCTGTCACGGGCCAGTGAGCAGGAACTTTGTGCCTGGCACCTAGTAGGAGCGCAAGAAATTTTTGACAAATGAATAAATGGATGAATTGCAAAGTCCCTTCGTAGTATCTGTCACCCAGCCGGTGCCCAAGGATGACACTTCAGGGTTGTCCCAAGAGCTTATGGAAGTTTTGATGACACTGTATCTCTATGGTTAAGTGTTAGGGAGGCATGGATGTGTCAGTTTTCTGCGAAATTTACTCAGTAGACGCCAGTCTGGTTTTTAAAAGCCTTGCGTAAAATACCTGCAAGATTTTTAAAAAGTGATATTCATCTTTTCTTAGGGAGACAAGCTCATTCCTTTCTTCCTGTTGGAATTAGCACCCATCTACAAGAATTGACACTTGGAGTCATTGTCTTTTCTGGGGACACAGAGAAGTTGGGGGGTGGGGAAGATACAGTGAGTCTCGTTTTTTGTTTTTAATATTTTCACTTTCGTTATGAGATGCTGAGAGAGCGTTTTACTGTCAAAACAAGAATGGTTTTGGCACATTGTAGCAGAATGGAATCGTGTGTGTCTTTGTTTTCAAAGGTGTGTTGTAACTGCTGTTACCTGGTATCTGTTTTCAAGGCGTTAAATCTGGACCTCTGGACCATTGGCTACCGGTGGGCTGCTGGAAACAGTATCAAGGGAGTGTGTTTATAAACAGGTCAAAGATTAGTCTCCTTACAGGCACAACATTTTTAAGAATGGCCTAAGATACTAATAGTATATAGCAACACAACTTTTAAAGAATATCTGGTATCTTTTTTTTTGGAAGCATAGTTGATATACAATATTATGTAAGTTACACAGTGTACAATATAGTGATTCATAATTTTTAAAGGTTATACTCCATTTATAGTTATTATAAAATATTGACTCTATTCCCTGTGTTGTAAATATATCTTTGTAGCTTAACACAACTTTTAAAGAATATCTAATATCTTTTAAGTTAAGACCACGGTAACTCCAACGAAGACAGACTATAGCTTTTCTACTGTGTGTTTGCACATTTTTGTTCTCTGAAAGCCAGTAATCAAATGAAACATGTTACTGCCACCACGTCCAAATCTTCAACAGAAGTGGCTGTATTAATTTAGAAATAATATTTAGTTCCAGCATTGCACATATGAATTCATTTTGCCCGATTAGTCATCCCATAGCTACTATTGAACTTTCTCCACTTCTCTGGAGATGCAGGGTGCCCCTCTTTCCCTCAGGGTTGTGAACACATTGTGTTCTAGAGGTTCCCTTGTATCTCTTTTCCCCCCCAGAGAAACAGGATTGTAGAGAGGGTGGTAAGGCTCTCAGGAGAGCCCTCCAAGGGCAGCCTTCATTCACCTCAGGTAGCGGATGTCTGCCGCCGATGACATCAGTCTCGAGAACCACACCATCCAAAGGTCTCCTGCTACTTGGAAGTCTTTGGCACCTACCTCTTGGCCTGTTCTACCTTCCAGCCTACTCTGTGATGATGAACAAATGATCTAGCCTCACTAGGCCTCACTTGCATGGTTTGTGAAATGGGGATAAATAATCATAGGATATTCTGAGGGCTACATGAGTGCTATGAATGGAAAACACCAACGAGTGTCCTAGCATAGAATACGTGTACAGTAAATGCTAACTACTAAAATTATTATTCAGTGCTCCCTAATTACCACCCATTTGCCCATCAGTGGTTCCCCAGAGCAACTTGTCTGAATTCAGTGTTAGGAAGCCAGCATCCTAATTTATTTCCGTCATGGATGAATTTGAGAGTCCCCCCAGTAGAGTTATTTGCAGTTTCAGTAGTAAACTCCAGTAAGTCTTTATTTGTTTTTTTTAAATAAATTTATTTATTTATTTATGGCTGTGTTGGGTCTTCGTTTCTGTGCGAGGGCTTTCTCTAGTTGCGGCAAGCGGGGGCTACGCTTCATCGCGGTGCGCGGGCCTTTCACTGTCGCGGCCTCTCTTGTTGCGGAGCACAGGCTCCAGACGCGCAGGCTCAGTAGTTGTGGCTCACGGGCCTAGTTGCTCCGCGGCATGTGGGATCTTCCCAGACCAGGGCTCGAACCCGTGTCCCCTGCATTGGCAGGCAGATTCTCAACCACTGCGCCACCAGGGAAGCCCCTGTTTTTTAATTAGACTTTATGGCTAAGGATTCAAACATTTGGGGGATAATTTTGGCTGGGGGTATAGGATGAAGAGTTTTTCTCCCCTTTTCTGGGTATGTAAAACTCGGACCTGTCTTGATTCTTGGAGGCCACTCTTGGTTGTGTGCCTCTGACTGCTTTGTTTTCATCGCATGGTGACCCCCCTCTCCTCTAAGTTTTATACATGGGCTCAGTGCTCAGGCCTCTTCTCTTGTTCCCATCCACACCAGTGATCTCATCCAGTCAACAAGGCTTTCAGCTCCATCTGTACACTGGTGATTCCCAAAACCTTACACTCATGCATCCAGCTCCTCCTCTCCGTCTCCATGTGGATGTCTAATACACATCCTTACTCAACACGTGCCAAACCGCTTCCTCGGCTGCCCTCCCCATCTTGTCTCCTTCGTCTGTGTCATCTCAGACCAGAGCAGTTAACAGCAACCCCATCCTTCCAGTTGTTCATCGCCCCCCTCCAAATCTTGGAGTCATCTGTGATTCTCCTCCTCTTCCTCCTTACCTCCCCCCCTTTTCTATCCCCTTCCCCATCCTTCTTCCTCCTGCTACATCCGTTAACAACAAATGCTATTGATTCTACCCTCAAATGCATCTAGAATCCAATGTATTCTCACCACCTGCATCCCAGACCCTGGACCACACCACATCTGTCTCCTGGATGAAGGCAAGAGCATCCTAACTGCTCTCCCTGCTTCTGCTCTTGCCCCATACAGTTCTTTCCCATCACAGCAGCCAAAGAGGTCCCTTTAAATACCACAGTTAAAACGTGTCACTTCTCTGCTCCCGGGTCCTCTCCGAGCAAAAGCCAGAGTGCTTATCATGGCCCTTGAGACTCTGCAGCATTTCCTGGCCCCGCCTGGTACACCTTTCTCCTGCTGTCTCTCTGTCACTCTCCCTACTGCACGTGCCCTTCTAGCTTGCTGGACCCCTTGCTGTTTCTCCACCATCCTAAGCATGGGCCTTTGCCACTGGGGGTCCTTCCTCCTGGGATGCTCTTCCCTCGATCATCTGCTGGGTCTGGGCTTCCCTTACTTCCAGTCTCTGCTCGAATGTCATCTTCTCAGCGAGGCCTTCCCTGACCACTGGTACAAAATGACCCGCATCTCCTGACACACTCCCCGAGGCCCTGCTCCTGCTTTATTGTCTCTGTAGGGTTAGCACTGTTTGTGTGTCTGCTCTCACCAGAATGGACACTTCCCAGGGTTCTTTTCCCCACCACTCTGTCCTCAGCTCCTAGATCAGAGCCTAGGACAGCTCAGCCCACACTGAATATTTAGGGGGCTGTTGAATTCTACCCACAGTGACTTTCCCTTCTCCTGTGGTGGCTGATTTTACTCTAATTATCAGTTGCAAATCTGCATCCTAGCCCTGACCTCTCTCCTGTGTTCTGGACACACACGACCTACCCTGTTATGGTCAACACCACCACCATCCTACCTGGAATCCCCTTCTCTCTCACATACCCTTCCCCGTCCAGTTCTGTACTTGACGTTGCTCCAAGGCTAAGCCGTCCCGTCCTCTCCGTGTCCCTCCCTCTGCACATCCTGGGCCCCTCCAGCCCCAGTCACACGCTATAGCCTCCTGCTCCCAAGCTTGTCCCTCCCCAAGCCTCCCCGACCTGGGCTTACAGGTTAGCCTCTGGTCTCGTCGTTCCAAAACTCCCCTGCCCCTCTCCTCTGCCACGGCAGTGGATTTTGACTCTGTGTTCTCACCACCTAAGGGTGCCTCTGTTGTGGGGTTGTGTGCTCCAGCCAGGTGGAATTGTGGGTCTGCACCCCTACCTTTCCAGCAGGTCTGATTGACTTTTGTGGTACAAACTTCTGTATTGCTCTTTTTAATGTGAAACCCACGTCCTTTTCAGCTTCATCACCTGTGTCTCCCCAACTCCCATTATACCGCTCAGTCTGCCCACTCTCTCTGGTAACAACAGCAAACGCCTGGCCCGTCTGCTGGATAAACCATGGACTAGCCAGCCTCTGAGATTTGTCTTGTGAAGTTCCTTCTGCTTGGGTTGCCCTCCTCCCCTTTGTCTACCACACATCCTTCGAGGCCTTCCTGAGTTGCCACCTCTATAATTGTCCTTAAAAGCACTTGGCCCAGGCATGATTAAGCCCACCTCCTTTGTGGTCCTACCGCATGTTTATAGCCTGTATTTGTATTAAGGATCATTAATTCCTCCTCCGTCCCTCCCTCTTGACCATGAGACACATAACTGCCTCGTGTCTGGTCCCGGAAGTGCGCCTTAGAATGTGCATAGTAGGTACCTAGTGAGTATTTGTGTTCTTGTGGTTTGAATCGCAAAGGTGGGCCCTCACTACATCGCGCACCAACCCCACCCCCTCAGGATTTAGCTCTACCCAGTCAGTGTTAAAAAATACAGGCTCCCAACCCTGCCCCAGACCTGCCCTATCAGACCTCTGGGGTAGAATGTGCATTTGTAACAAATGCCTCAGGTGCCAAAACTTCACAGTTACTGCTCTGTTTGTTGATGAGATTAACTGAACATATTAGTCGCCAGTCACTGTTGTAGGCGCTGAGAATGCGAAGATGACAACATGGGCCTGGGCCTCCCAGGAGGTTACACACCATCTGCTTCAGTGGCATCAGTGAAGAGTTCAGCCAGGTACTGAACTCTAGAGGGACCCGCCTTCCAGGGTAGAGTACGTTCAAGTGTGTTCCAATGGTGTCTCCATAAGAACACGTCTCATGGAGGCGGGGTGGGACCAGGCTTGACAAAGAGGATCCGCAAATCATCCTTGTTCATCCCAGAGCGGCCTACTGGGTCTAGGTGAGGGCAGGGGGCTGCATGGAAGGCCGTAGGTGACAGGGAGAAAGTGGCTGGAGTGTTCGACTTTTCCTATCCTTTTTCCCTGTTCTTGCCTTTCTGAACCCACAAGCTCTCTTAATGACCAGGATTTTATTTTCTGTAAGAGGCAAAGGGGTCCTGGGTACTTCAGGCAGGGAAAGGCCCTGACCTAGGGGATCCCAGCCTGTCCACCTGTGGGTCAGTAGCTGCTTCCTACAGACAGGCCTGAAGGCCCTAAACGTCCTCACTCAGAAAGCTTACTTGTCCTTACCTGGCACTAGCTTCTCGAAAGTATATTTTCCTGCTTTCAGGATTACAGATGCCATTTCCTTATTTCCAAACCTAAGACAGCTGGCAGGACTTCAGTGACCTGGCCCTTCTTAGTTCCGTTGTCAGCTCTGTAACACTGTTACACTTCTCTTTCACCCAGCCTCCGTGTACTAAAGGATTAATTAGATATCGAGATGAAAAGAGTCCCAGTTGCTACCGGCAAGGAGCTCATAGGCCAGGAGTGACAATCGACAAGAGAAGGGGAAAAA
This sequence comes from Eubalaena glacialis, assembly GCF_028564815.1. Lineage (NCBI taxonomy): Eukaryota > Metazoa > Chordata > Mammalia > Artiodactyla > Balaenidae > Eubalaena > Eubalaena glacialis. Next base: position 94,038,738 of record NC_083722.1, on the reverse strand, counting down.
ATCAAAATCAAATAAACCTGCAAAAATAAAGCATTTAGATTATATAGATGGTTTCAATAGATGCACTATTAAATGTTATTAATAGGCCCTGGCCCATTTTTGCAGGTGACTCTTTCTCAAACAGGAAGCTGGTGTAGCCACAAGCCACAGATCTATTTAAAAGTGATTAAAATGAAATCATCTTTAATGGAGCAAATGATATACAAGGGACCCCCTTCATCAAGTATCTGGGCTTGTGCAGATTTTCTCTCTGGCAGCTGAGCCTGATGTTAGTAAATTCAACAAGACGACGGGCTTTTAGGAGACATATCCCTGGCTTTAAAATTTTCCCCGTTTAGGTTATTCTCTTGGCTGAAATGAACTGATCTCTCGTATAAGGTGAAGGCATCATTCGTTTTTTCACCAAACGTTTATTGTGTGCATGTGCCCTGGGCATGTCTGTCCATAACTTGGCTATCCTGTAACGTATGTAAAGTTTTAAACCTTTTTTTTTTCACTTTAACTTATTAATGTTCACAACTGTTTACTTCAGGGCACTGGGCACTAGACTGGAGCTGTACATAATTATCCACAGAATCCTCACAATACTGAAGTAGGCTGTACCAGCAACATTTTACACGTGAGACAGCTGAGGTGCGGACACGTAACTTGCCTGAGGTCACACAGCTAATGTAGAACAGAAGCGGGATTTGGAGTAAGGACTGTGTGACCCCAAGCACTGGCATCCCTCACCCCACTGAGCACTGCTTCCCTGTGCGTATGAACAGTGAATGGGACACAGTTCTCCCGTATTTCATATCCTCGAATGTGGGAGCTGTGCAGGACTTGAGAGGTCATCTGGACCTGCCACTGAATTTCTCAAATAAGGAAACTAGGGGCCAGTGTCACAGGAGATAATTAAGCCAAGGACTCCCTGCTTTAAAATTGGCAGAGAAAAAGAAGAGAGCCCCACCTAAAACCCATATTTAAGTGCCTTTGTAGGATTGTCCTTCACATTTAATGATAACTCCGTCTTAATCATCTCTTTGGGTGATGAAGAAAATGCATCTGTGAAAATGATGATTTTTTTTTTACATTTTTCTGATGATGCTGTCTGTATTCCATTAGCTTTTATTTCCCATTTCTTATGGTGATTGGCTTTACATGATATAAGTCAACAAACCTCAAACTTTAATGTATAGACAGATCACCTGGGATTCAGCAGGTGTCAGGTGCGGCCTGGAGACTGCAGCTCTAACAAGCTCCCAGGTAATGCTGCTGGTGGATGGACTATATAAGTGGCAGGGATGTGGGCAGGGTTTGGGGAAACCTTTTCAGCTTCTTTCCTTTGTAGGAAGCATCTCCAGAAATCCAGGTCCCTGGTAAGTGGTACTGTGGTCTGCTAAGAGCTAGCCAAGGAATGGTTAAGATAATTTCTGAGGTACTGACAAAGGCATCTGTCCCCATGAATTTTATTCCTGAGCTTAGCCTGCAGCAACCAGGTGGGGTTTAATGGAGAAGGCACATTTGGACTGCTGGAAAGTCAGGGTTGAGGGTTGCAAGGTGCAGGAGAGTTGAGAATGTATTTGGTGCAGCGTTGTGTTCGCAGCACCAAGCAGAGTAGGGGGTCATGCTGGAAGTGATTAGTTTAGGCTCCTGACAAAGAGCCAGGTTGCCAGGGACCCTTGGTTCAAGTACCAACTCTCCTATTAGCCAGCTGTGAGCCTTTGGGCAAGTCGCCACCCTCAGACTTAGTTTGCTTATCTGCAGAGTGGGGTTGTAACCGTTATTTACCTCATGGTGTTTAATTAATAATGCATGCATGTAGCACACGATGTGTGATCTTTTCACCTACTGGGAGCACAGTAAGCCTCTCTTGAATAAGAGGGAGTATAAAAATGCTTTGAAGCATCTCAGACTCAAATTGAGCTAAATGAGTTCTGTCTTGTGAAGATTCTCAGGAACCTGCTTTAATGAATCGATAAAGATGATTTGTAAATAACACATTGAATTATTGCATGTCAATGGTGGTTATGTGCCTGGAAACCATTTAAGTTGAATAGTTGGTCCAACTTATTGAACTTCCTGCCTTCTCCTAATTCCCCAAATGAAAAGGGATTTTAACCAGTTTTACATAGAGAATCTTAAGCTGCATTTGCTCTAGTTCCGTGATTAAGTTGAAGACACACAAGGGCAATATAAAGCTGGACTTGGGGATTTTGTAACATTAAGAGTTCCCCTGACATCTTAACACTAATCGTCTACTTGGCAGACCTAGGAGGATCCCTTCCCACTCCTGCCTTAACCATAACAGCTTCTGGATTCGCCAGGTCCAAGTGGAAGCAGCTCCTGGAAGCTGTGGCCTTAAGCCCAGAGAGACTGGCACCGGATGGAGTTTCTTTCCTGAGGATGGACCCAGGAGTTTCTCAGCTCTGTGTCACTCTCACAGACTTCTTGGGATTTTTGCCCTCGGTCCCACAGATTAGAAAATGTGCTCGGTGTCTCTTAGTTGTGATGGCTTCCCCCTCTGTTCCTCTTCCGCTCTTGCCGCTGCTGCTGGTGACGACAGCAACTGTTGCTTGTTAGATGCCAGTTGCTGTGTAAACACTTCATGCGCCTTAGCTCTTGCAGTCTAAGTAGCAGTCTAAGTAGGGGTAGAGACCATTCTCAGAAAGGGGAAGCGAGGGTCAGGAGAGTCAGGCTTGTCACACAGCGGGTGGCTGGCAGAGCTGGAACTCAGTTCTGTCGATTTCAAAGACCATCCTCTCAAGCCCTCTGCTTTCCTGCCTTCCTGCCACAGCCCAGCTTAGCTTTTGTTTGGTAAATTATCTTCCTCTCATGTCCAGCCTCAGAAAATGATGACCTGTAAATGCGTTCTTCCCGAATTGTGTTCCTTGTATCACGTTTTGGGGTATCATTATTGCCAAGGGTTCTGGTGGCATCTAACCCTGTCCCGCGTCTCTGCTTCTCCCCCCCCAGCCCCTGCCCCCCAGCAGTGTGGCTAAATGGGTAGTGGTGGAAGAGAGAGTGAGTGGCAAGGGCAGTGGGTGGGCCCAAGGATGGAGGAGATAACCTAAGAAGGGCTGAGAGGGGGATTTGGCGGAAGATGTGCTGTCTGTGACCACCCATGCTGACAGTGACTGCTTGGTGTTTTACTGAGAAGCGTCCTCCTCCAAGAGGAAGATCGTGGGCATCAGAGCCAGAGAGACCAGAAAAAGAACCCGGATCTGCTCCTCAAAAACAGGCTCACTGAGTTTCTTTCCTAGTCTGTAAATGGAGATAATGATACCAACCTGGCAAGCTTGCTGTAAGGATTAGAGATCTATATGCAAACCCCTCTCATATAGTACGTGCTCAGTAAAAGGAAGCCATTATTATATTACTATCATTAAATCAGAGGGGAAACTCCTAGTGGAACAGTTCGAACTCCTTAACCTGATCCATCCAGGAGGCATTTCTTGTTCCATTGCTGTGTTCTCAGCTCCAGCTGTATACTGTGAGAGGGTGACATAGTATTCAAAGAATGTGAAAGTAGGTCCTGATTCCTTGGTTCTGCGATTGTCCACAGCTTTGGCCGTATAGCCTTCCAGGAATGGACACATTCAACGTTATATTACTGGTATATTCCTCCCTCAACTTTCTCTCACACTTCCTGCCTCCCAGGCCAACAAAGAGGAACCTAAACATTGTTTCTTTGCCTTTAGGAATCTGGGAAATTCAGAGAGGCAGGGGTGCCAGTTCTAGAGCATACACTTCATGAGGACAAGGGCTTCGTCTCGAATGAGCACTGCTGTGTCCTCATCAGCTAAAAGAGGTGTGCAATGAATCTTTGGTGGTTAAATAAGGTTAAATAAGTATAGGTCTTCTTAGGCTGTTTGTTGCACGTACACGGCAGGGTTTCTCAGCGTGGACTCTTGCCATTTTGGACCTGATCACCCTTTGTTGCGGGTGCTGTCCTGTCCAGCCCTGGCTTCTGCCCACTCGATGCCAGCGGCACCCCTCCGGTGGTGATAACCGGAAATGTCTCTGGATATTGCCAGATGTCTTCTCCTCAGAGGCCCCATCACCTCTACCTAGATGAGCACCCTTGGTCTGCAGAGAGAGGGTTTGGTTAGGGTTCTGTTGAGAGGTTTGGGTTTGTAACATGAAGTCAAAAGATTTTTTTAAAGATGTGAGAATGTACTGTATGTATGATACCAGTAAAAAAAAAAAAAAAAAAAAAAAAGTTTCTTTCATTGAAATCCACTACACACACTTCCCTTCCAGTTGCTGCAACTTTCTGTTAGAGGAACAGGGAAGGGAGGGTTGCCGGCTGCCTGCTGCCGGGGCTGCAGCTTTGCCAGCAGCTGCCCGCACTGCTACTTTAAGAAACAGTAACTGTAGATGGTACAGCTTCCAGTTCAACTTTGAATGAGCAAGTCCAGTACAGACTGACCTGTTTACAAGGCAGATCACTTACAAATCTCGGCTTGCTTTCCCTTTTAAAATTGATTTTGTGGATATGGCCCAGTTCTGTTTGCTAAAGATGGCTGAGGTTCAGGCACAAGTTATAGGCTTTTTAATGTTTTCTAGTGACTGTCTGGATCAGATTTGGCTTGCAGGAGAATGGCTTTCCTTGCGCCGGCCAAGCCAGCCAACCATTCACTACTGTCAGAAGGTCCGACAGCATTTTTCTTATTTTGACACCTGGATATTCATAAAACTGTCCAGCATCTGGAAGGAACCTTGAAAATTAGAGAATCCAACCTCCTTCATTAAGAAATTAGGCGACTCATGGCACAGGGAGATCACCTCGGTGCTTTGCGACCACCTAGAGGGATGGGATAAAGGAGGGTGGGAGGGAGACGCAAGAGGGAGGAGATGTGGGGATATATGTATATGTAGAGCTGATTCATTTTGTTATACAGCAGAAACTAACACAACGCTGTAAAGCAATTATACTCCAATAAAGATGTTAAAAAAAAAAAAAAAGAAATTCGGCAAGTCATTTTCCATAGAAGCTGACACGTTTCCTTTCAAACACCAATACATCAGCATCCTAAGGTGTAAAGCAGAATAGAGCTGTTGCTGAGCGTGATCCTGTTGGTTTTAGCGAGGACCTTCTCTACCTTGATCTGATGGAAAGACTGTTCGGAGAACATAACGTGGACACAATCTTGTATTAAAAGTAGGATTCAGCAAAAACAGCAGCCTTGATGAGAACACACCAAGAGTCAATTATAAAACCCCATTAAAAAATGTAAGTGTGTAGGGGCTTCCCTGGTGGCGCAGTGGTTAAGAATCCGCCTGCCAACGCAGGGGACACGGGTTCGAGCCCTGGTCCGGGAAGATCCCACATGCCGCGGAGCAACTAAGCCCATGCGTCACAACTACTGAGCCTGCGCTCTAGAGCCCGCGAGCCACAGCTACTGAGCCCACGTGCCACAACTACTGAAGCCCGCGTGCCTAGAGCCTGTGCTCTGCAACAGTAGAAGCCACCGCAACGAGAAACCCACACACTGCAACGAAGAGTAGCCCCCCGCTCGCCGCAACTAGAGAAAGCCTGTGTGCAGCAACGAAGACCCAACGCAGCCAAAAATAAATGAATAAATAAATAAATTTATTTTTTTTAAAAAAAGTAAGTGTGTATATGGCTTGACTGGACAGTTTAGCAGTGAGGGGTAAAGAGCAGGAAGTCTCAGGTCACCTGTATGCAAATCAGGTTTCTGTGGCCTGAGGCACCTTATCAAACCTCTGTAGGCACTGGGCTGCTCAGCTGTAAAATGGTAAGAAGTAATAATGACATCTGAATACGCAGGCTTGTGAGGATTCAGTGCTGTGATGAAGGTGACTTGCTGAGCACACAAGCAAGAATTCAATCCATGCACGTCAGCCCCTGGCATTGTTGTCGTACGAAGCGCTGCCTCCTTGTTTCATGCTAGAGCCCTTCTTGGACTCTGGAGATTATAGAGGTTTCTTCAGAAACCTAGTGCAGTGAAACTGAACAGACCTAAATGACTTTATATAATTGTCTCCTGCTAGAATATGAGTAAAAGACCAGAACGTGGAGACAGAGGCATTTAAAAAGAGGCATATAAAGCAAAGGTTTATCAGTGATTTTTTTTTTTCTGGGTAAAATGGTGGTATTCTCATGTTGTATTTGCTTAAATTGACATGTTGTATGAGGTGAACACTCAAATTATACTCATGCTAAACCATCATAAATTGAATGGTAGCTTTAAAAATTAGTAAAAATTCAAAATACACAGTTTTAAAAATGAAAAAATGCAAAGGACGTTTCCTACCTTTGGATCCTTATACCACCCCCCTCCCCCAATCCCACTAGGGAAAGAACCCTGTATATATTCTGCTATGTGCTTTGGGCAGCCAGGGGTATATCTTCCGGGCATATTCGGTGGAGAAGTCAGCTAAACTCTTCAAAGGAAGAAAAGTCAGTATTAGAATAAATGCCAGTAGATTTTCATATAAAGGCAATAGATTGTTCATGTGAAAATCTACTCAGAAAAGGTTAAGGTTTTGGGGGGTTTTTTTTAGTTTTTTTCCCCAATCCTTTTGTAATTTAAACCCCAAACAGCATAAAACCTGTATCAAATAGCAAATTAGTATTTATCTAAGTCAATACAGTTGTACCCCGGGCAGTCCAGATAGAGCGACGGATGCATCGTGGGTCAGACGCCACCGTCGCAGGTGCTGATCCAGTGCCTCGCTCTTCATCACGTTCTGCAACGTAGCTATTTGAGGCTTCGGGTCTGGCGGCAGAATGCAGTCATGGTGGTTATTGTGGATTTGCGTTTGTCAAACAAACAACGTCCGGCACACTCATAATAACTAGAAAAGAGTTGTAAACCTGGTGCTTTGGGGAAGATTTATTTATCAGACTCCACCCGCTCAACAGGGTCCCTTGTTTGCCTCCACACTAGTCCGTAATTACGCTTCCTTGTGACCTCCAGGCTAGGGAGCTGTGTTCAGAAATGCGTTTTTTATATCAGGTTCAACACCCAGGTCCATATGACTGGTCCATAATTCCAGGACTGTAGTCTGCAGAGCTCTGCCCCTGGTGCCTGATGCTTGCCCCACGCCTGGGCCTAGCCCTCTGCTCTGCCATCCCCTCCACCTCTGAGCGGGCTCAGTTTTGTGCACATCTCTTGCCAGGAAGTTCACCATCTTGAGGTCCCCTGGGGACTGTGTCTCGGAGGGTCAGTGGCTGGTAAGGAGCATTCCTTTTATAGATTCCAGATCCTGGTGGGTCAGCTGTGAGCTGGTGCTTGCTCCACACCGCCAGCCTCTTAGTTCTTACAACCAGACGTGGGGCTGTCAAACATTACTTGAGTTTTTCAACCTTAGGCCTGATGTCCCTGGACCCCAACATTCCTGAGCAAGACCTGCTAATTCAGTGTAGGGAGAAAGGAGAGGTAGCAAGGATGGAGAGGCTTCACTTCTGCAGATTGATGAGACCACGTCCTGTTACCGCCAAACCCAGGACATGGTGCTGGGTAAAGCCGGTCACAGTGGATGGCTCTTCTGGTGAATAAGCTGGTAGTATGTTGCCATCTAGTGGAACATATGGCAAACAAAAGATTAATGTTTTCTGACCGCAGAGTTCAGCAGAGCTAATTAAATCAGCCGAAGAAAATAACTGAAAGTATTTTCTAAAGGCAGGTGTTTTGGAAACACATGCAAATTCAAGTGAGGCGAAGGGTGACTTTTAGTAATCATGTTTTCTTAAAGTTGGCAAAAAGGTCACCCAAGAGTTCATGAATATTTACCACCAAGGAACTAACAAATTTTTCAAACATATAACCAGGTCAGGACCCTGCATTGCCATTGTCATCTATACAACAGGCCCAGTTTCCTATCCAGAGTCCTAGGCCAAAAAGGCTTGGTTATCACATGGTGGTTATTGTATTTTTTAAAATGTGATTTTAAGGTTTCCAATGTCTTTCTTACATTTCCAGTTTTCCTGTTAAAACTCCACAGGATAAATATGCTTATTTTTAGGAGACACGAACACCTGACTTGACAAAGTAGGAGTTTCACATTTTAAATTCTAACTAGCATCCCAGAAGTGTCCGCTTCTGTGGTTTCAGACCTGATTTGTGTGAAGACTTGCAGACTTACATTACACTGTGGAATGTTTCATGAACACTGAAACGTTTTCCTTGTTTCTTTGCTCTTTTGCTTCTGTTTGCTTAGATCCCTCCCTGGTGCCACAGCAGCTGAATGCGCATCAAATCTGAAGAAAATCTACACAGTACAAACGGTACAGGTAAGATCAAGAAACCTGCTGTATGTGGGACAGTTAATCATCCAACCTGAGACCTGTGCTCTGCTGGCGGCGCCCACCCAGGGCTGTGCCCTGACCTCAGCTCTCACGTCCACTCTGGCAGAGCAGCCCTCAGCCACGTCTACCCCAAAGGCCAGCTGAGCACATGCCCGAGTGGCCTGCTGTTCTCTTGGTGACGTGTGGAACCTTATCGTCTCCCAGACCCTCGTGCCTCTGGTGTGGTTTTGACGATCTCTCTCTGTGTCCTCATTTACGCACCAGCTCAGCCGCTCCCTCTCTGGGCTCTGTTTGCCATCGGTGAGAGGCCCTGGCACCCACCTGCAAGCTTACTGAAGGCCACAGGGCAGGATAGTGTTGAGCCTGAAAGTGGAAGGTCTCGGACCCGTGTCCTACTCCACGTTCAAATTCCATCATCCTAAACTGGGCAGGGATCAGCCCTTTAATTTGTGTAAGACTGGTGTGATGGTAGCACCTGCCTCCATGGGTGGGTATGAGGACCGAACGAGATGATGTCTTTATCAGGCTTAGCAGGAGACCTGATACATGGTAGGTTGTCAGCAAATGTAAGCTCTTAGATCTCTTAGTTCTTTCTCTACCCAACTCTTAGGATGAACGTTAAAAAAAAACAAAAAACAAAAAAACCACCTGGTTTATTTAGTTGATCACATTAGTGTTTTCAAAGCAAATTCTATCAAGTTTCTCCTCCTCCTCTAGTTTAATACATTGTTGTACACAAGATAAGGCTTTTAAGGCTGCTTCATACTTGCATGGACTATGTGTCCTGAATTTTCTAGAAGGGCCAGTTTTAAATTGTGTGTTCTGCCCTTAAATCTTTTAATGTCTTAGAAATTCCAATAGATCGGTGTCTCTTTGGCAGCCTCTCACTTGCACAGGAGTTGTGCAGAGATCTTTTTTCAGACACTTCTCCCAGTATCTGGTTCAGGAAATTTAGTACTCACGGTTATGCAGCCCCAGGAATCTGATTGTAAGGTGCCTCGTGTGGCCACAGAGGACCCTAAGCCTGGTGTAAAGACGCAGTCCCTACCACAGGCTGTCTCTGAACTATTTGAGAAAATGACCTAAGCATGTGGAGAGCAGAATAACAGTGCTGTTGTAAATAAGCATTCAGTGCCAAGTACAAGCAGTGTCACAAGACAGCACGTGGGCCACCGTCCAGAGGGACAGATGCTCTCAGAGTCCAGGAAGGGGTCCCCTTCACTTCTCCCCGTGGTGACATTATGGACCTTGTTACCTCTTCCCAGCACCGCTGTGTAAACCTCAGAGCACTTGATTCTGAAGCCTGTCCTCATGTAGAAGTTCTTAGAGCCCACTGATTTTTTTTTTTTTGAGGTCCTCATTAGACTTTTCCCACGCTATTGTGACATTGGATCATCAGAACTGTGCCTGGGATTCCAGGAAGACATTGGTAAAGTTACACGGAGAGATTAGTTTGTTTCCCTGACCTTGTGTGATGACAACAGAGCATTGGTTGAGCCTTGGTATCTGGCAGCAAGTGACATAGGGTCTTCAGGGACCAATTTAAAGTACCCAGGCAGGCACATACTAGGAAATACCTTCTTAAAAACTTCGTTGGGATATAATTTATTCAGTAAATGCAGGTTTCCTAAGTGTAGAAGTTTGGTAAATTTTGACAAAGATACGCAAACATGTAACTGTCACCCGGATCAAGATTAAAAAATTCCATCCTGTCAGGAAGTCTTTCTTTATGCCCTCTTCTTACCAGTCCTTCTTTTCTGGAAGCAACCACTATTCACATTTCTGTCACCGTGCATTGGTTTTGTCTTTTATTGAACCTCATATAAATGGAGTACTATATTGTGCCTGGTTCCTTTCACTCCATACATACTGAAGGATCCAATGAATGAATGAGAAATTAATAAATGAACCACTTTCCTGTCACAGCAGACTGCTCACATAACGATCTGTTAAGCTGTAACCACACATTCTCAATGGCGGCAAAAATTGATGCTCGGCGTGACCAAAAAAATCATGCAGTTTTTATGTAGAAAGCACAGATAGGCATACAGTACATAAATAGATATATAGTCTCTTGGTGGTATTAAAGTTTCACAAGAAAGTGATTGGGAAAAGGGCTCCTTCAACATAGGGGGATGATAATGAAACACTGCCCCAAGGGGTCAGGAAGTTCTGTCGTATCTCCGATGTGTCTGTCCTCCTCCGTTTCTTCATCTGTAAAACAGGTGGTAGCAGTTCCTCCTCCCTAGGGTTGAGTGAAGGTTAAATGAGATTGCATAGTTCTTAGCAGTGCTTGGTACTTAGTAAGCCCTCAGCTGTTGGCAGCTTTTACAGAAGGTTGGATTCTACGCTTCAGCTTCATCGGTTGACCGGGGAGGTTGTGGGCCTGGGTGTAGGGTGGTCACACTGCCTGGGTTGGTATCTCACATCTGCTACTTAGTAGCTCAGGCAAGTTGCTTAACTGCTCTGTATCTGTTTGCTCATCTCTAAGATGGGAATAATTGTGATACCAACTGCATCATGAGGTTGTGAGAATGAAATGGCACAAGGACGTAAAAATCACCTAGTAAGTGCTGGATAATAATAATGAATTCGTCTGCTGTTATTGGCCTGCTTCTATTGGAACATCTTCTTGTACGTTCCTCAATCATGTTTTAAATCACAAAACTGTGTACCACTACTTCTAGATGATTTATTTCAAGTGGTCATTCCCCAGATTATACCACTGCAAATACCTCTACTTATGAAAATGTATTTAACTTGTTGATGAGTTTGGGGATTTCAGCCTGTGTCTTTAATATCTGTGAGTAGTCCTTAGTATTTGAGAACTAGCCTGGGTGCTGATTTTAAAGTCATTTGAGGATATGCTTTTGCCCCACTGTCTTTTTATTTTGTGGTTATATGTTGATTCTTGAACTCTCGCTCTGTCAGCACTAAAAAATTACATCCCTAATCGTGTCTGTTTTTCCCTCATCTATGTTTAGATGCAGTGTAATTATCATGTGGTATTAATGATTGCTTTCCATAAGGACATATTGAATAATATGTCTTTTTGTACTTTGAGGCCCTCAGCAAATCAGAGATGCTGATGGGGGTGGCAGAGGAATTGTTATCCCCCTTTGTTAGCTGGAGGGGCTGAGGCTGGGAGGCAAGTGGCCCGAAACGTGGTAGAAACAGCCAATCACGCTGTGCTCTGGAACCGGAACTCCCTCCTTTTCTAGGTCCATCCTCTTGCTTTTGGTCCACCCTGACTGGGGAGTGAGGGAGGCCTGTGTCTCCAGCTGGCCCACTGACCCCTGCTGAAGACTCTCATCACAGCCGCCAGTAATGCCCTCTGCTTGGAGTTAAATTTATTCCCTACTTACCTGCCTTTCTTGGAAAATTCCATGTTTCATCTAGATGTGTTTTCCAGGCACTTACTGATTCCTTTTACTCTTTTGTAAACATTTCCAAATTTTCCACATTTCTTCTGTGTTTTTATGTCCTAAATGCATGCAGTGCGGAATAGAACACAGCTTCTGAACAAGCCTGATTTTACCTGTGGGAGAAGGGAGTTACCGGCCAGATACGATTTGCAGGGGAGTGCCCCCTTGCTACCACAAGACCAAAATTCCAGCCCTGAAAACTCATTCCTGTGTAGCATTCTAACCCACCTCAGGTATCACCTTCCAGGTTTTGCCACACTGTGTCCTGTTGTTCTGTGTCCTACGCAGTGGTCCCATAAATTGACCGACTTTTTACTTAAATTTACGGAAAACAGAAGCTTCATATTTCTTCTGTAAATGGATATCCAGCATCATTTTTCATAAACAGAAGGTCTTCAGAGAAATATAGATACAATCTCTTAAAATGAAGAGAATCTTCCTTCTATACCTGTATATGGCCGGTGATATCAAGGCATCATCCCTTATCAGAAGGTTGTGGAGCTGCTGTGCTCTCGCAGGTCATTAAGGTAGGACAGCAGATTGCTTTGCAAATCATTGGGAAAGGAGGGCTGTCCCTTTTGGGAGGAGAGGTTTTATAGGTCAGGACCGATAATGGAGAACGATAGAAAGATTGATTCAAAGTCCTCACTGCCCTGGAACACAGCAGGGCAGCCCACGGTGGGTGGCATCCTGCAATAGAATGACCTGCAGTGAACCATTTGGGTGAAGGAGCAGGGTCGAAGGAAGAAAGAGAGAAACTCCCTCCTGAAAAAAGAGAGGGAAAGCCCTGCAGGCAGGTCTACTTCATAGTTCTGTTTAGTGAAGCTTAGTATCGAGAATAACAGGATTATGTAGCTGTCATTTAATTTATTCATGGGGTACGTGATGGGATCAACATTATAGTCACAACCCAGTTGTGCAGGAACAGAACTGAAGTCAGAGTACCTGGATTCTCTGTCTGCTGGCATGTTGGCAGTGGAAGCCATTGTACAGGTGGGGTGGGATGGGAGATTAAATCTTGCAAAGTGAAAGTGATTCAGTCACTTCAGATGTAAAACTTGGTCTCTCAAGGGGGATCAGAATATGCCACCCCAAAAATCACTTTAACTTAAGAATTACTTTGAACTGAAGGCAGTTGAAAAACAGCAGACCCAGGAGGAGCTCTCTGACCTCCTCTATCTGCCTGAAATCAGGGCATAAATTACGCTTTTAAAGGTGACATAAATTTACATTTGTAAAGGTATCCCTTTTTCTTACCACTTGAGTCTGCATAACAAACCTACTAAGCAAATGTATGTACCCTGTATTTCCTCAGCACAGTCACACCATATACCACCTCTAGGGGCCCCAGACCCCCTTTCCTTTGTCTGGTCACTCTCCACAATTTATCATCCTTTGTTAAAATGGTGTGTAAGCTTCTGAGTCCAATCACGTCTTTGGGTTTTCACCAAAGTGAAAGCCCTGTGCACTGAAAAATATTAACATCAATAAACATATACCTATGGGCCTTACCCAGGAAGCCGCATACACACTGCTCTGCTTTTTCCCCCACCTTTTCTCCTGTTCTCTCAATGTGTGAACCCCACTTAGCTCCCTAACTCGGACTTTGTTTTTCATTCATGGACTTAACTGCGTGGTGAGAAATTGCCCACTCCCCCATCAGTCCTCCAAACTTTGGTTCTCACTTGAAGTCAAGCCCTTTGGAATGCAAAGCAAAACCCATTTCTCTCTCCACTACCTGGCTCTCCCAGGTCAGAAACACTTTGCTTTCAGCCTGTTGTGTCTGCTGTGAATTAAAAAACATCCATTAAGCTCTTCAGTTGCCTTTCTTCTGGGCTCTGCCCTTCCCATAAACCATTGCTTCACTTGGTGGGATGCAAGCCCCAGCCAATTAGAAATACCTAAGGAATGAAAATGTTTGTTTAAAATTTCAAAAATACTTTCAAAGGTTTATATGCTATGACCCTCGGAAGAAATTCTGGATTTGTTGGTTTTTCTGGAGGTGTATTTGCTGGATGTTTTTCTTTTCTTTTTTTTTTTTTTTTTTTTTAACACCGTGTTGTCTGTCACCACACGGCATCTTTTCTTCTCAAGTATTTTCAAGTATAGTCTCTTTTTTTTTTTTTTTTCCTTCAGAACATTTAGTAAAAAAATGAGGAAATTTGCCAGTTTTCCTGGTAACGATTGATTATCTATTTGGCAAAAGACCGTTGGGAGGAGCATAATTGCTTCAATCAGGGCTCGTAGGTTGGGGATTTGTTAAGTGGACACCATGGTCTAGTGAAGCTAACCACATCTGGGACTCATCACAGCACCTGCCCTCCTTGGTGTCCACACATGTTGACTGAGTAAGTGATGCCTGACTTCCCTCCCTCTCCTCGGGTTGTCATTAAGGCTTTTGAAAAAAACCCTTCATTATTAGTAATAAACATTATGCTTAGTTTTACTGAAATCTACTGTTTGCAGACCACTTAGAATTAATTATAAGTCTAAGGGCTTTTGAAATCTGTTTGCAAGGTTCTATCTGTAGTAAAATTTAGATGCTTTAACAAACATAAAAGGATGTTACAGAGAATATGACCAGGAATTATCAAGTTTCCAGTGAAACAGCGCTTTCGCTTCCGCAGGGGAGGAAGAAGGTCTAAGGAGCTGTGTGATGCCGGGTTCCTTCCTTCAGCTCTTTTGCCATCCTGCATGCTTGACGAGTACTCCACACACTGCGTGAGGTTTGCAATATGGAAACAGACCGACTTAGTGCCACGGACTTTAATGGGGCTCTTTTCAATGAGGTCACAGCATATTTCACTCTCATTTTGTGTTCATGCAGAAACATGCAAATATGCACTTGAATAAGTACGTTAGGTCAGGGTGAAGTCTCTCACTGTATCTTCTTGGGCTGTAATCTCCTCCTCTCAGATTTGCCAAGACTAACAAAATCAGTTGTCTGTCTGTGTTTTCAAGAGAAGCTTCTAAAGCTACACACTGTAGCACGATCCTTAGTGTGATTTTCTCACCTTTGGAACGGGAGAAGCATTTTGTTGTGTTTTCCAAGGTGCTTCAAACACTGGGTGAAAAGTTAGGATTTGAGAACTTTGGCAAGGGTGTGAGGGCAGGTGCTCTGGCCTGGTATGCCTTTTAGGAGACTTGAAGTTTGCTGGCACCAAAGTCCTCTTGGTGGAAGCAGGGATGTATATTCTAGCATAAGTGTGTCCATAAAGTCTGCACAGGTCATTGCCACATCATTGCAGAAGTCCTAGGCTAGAGCTAAGACAGTGGCATAGTCAGTGTGATTAAGGGCACGTGCTGGTGGGAAAACATCTTCAACAGGTGCCCCTCACTCTGTGACCTCGTCCATGACCTCGTGACCTGGTCCATGGCTTCTAGGACTGGAGAAAGATGTGCCGAAAATATGTAGTAATATCTGCAGAGGAAATAGCTTAGTGGTTAAGGATGCAGGTTTTGGAGTCCAACTGCCTGGCCTCAAATTCCAGCTCTGCCTATTCACACCCACACCACAGGCTATAACTGAAATATTGGAGTAATCTTATCATTTGCACTGATAGCAAACCATTTATAAGGTGGGTATCTCCACAAAGACAGATGTCTGAGGGTCTACTGTTACTACAGAGCTATTTTCAGTTACTTCCTACATTAGCACCGTTTTAGTATAAGGGACCCAAGGTATTCTTTTTGTTTGTTTATTTTTTGTTTTTTTCCTGACATTAAAAAAATTTTTTTCTTGTCATATTCTTTTTTTAAATAACTTTTATTGGAGTATAGTTGATGTACAATGTGTTAGTTTCAGGTGTACAGCAAAGTGAATCAGTTATACATATATCCACTTTTTTTTTTTTAAGATTCTTTTCCCGTATAGGCCATTACAGAGTACTGAGTAGAGTTCCCTGTGCTCTACGGCAGGTTCTTATAAGGTATTCTTAATAAATCTACTGTCAGGTGGTTTTTTTTTTTTTTTTTTGCCTTCAGTTTTATCTTATCATTCCCTGGTGCTGGCCTTGCAGTTAATTTGGCTTCAGTTTTTATACAACGTGGGCTCAAACAACCCATAAGGATTATCATTCAACATCGATAAAATTTCATTCCACCTATGCTGCTCCATTCATGATGCCCTTGGATTCATGTTTCTAATTGTTCTATTGCTTGTTCTGTTCTCCTCAGATCCACTAGGAGACCCAGACAACCACCCCTGACTTACTTCACCGCGCAGAGTGATATTTTTCATTTGTATAGTAATTCTATGCGTAGAGTTCGTAGCGTAGAGATTCTTGGTGCCATTCCAAACAAACTGGGAAGGGTTTTCTTCTTTGTAAACTCACTTCTTGTCCTAATCCTGATGGTCATACCAAACAGTGATGCTTGGGAGGATGAGTCTGTGTGCCTCAGTTTCCTTATCTATAAAACAAGAATAATAATTGTACCTCCTAATTAGGTTGTCATTAAGAGAAATTACATAAACATGTAAAAGCCATAGACCAAATCCTGGCCCTATTACTGTTGCTTCTGTTACTCTCATTGTTACTATTACTCTATTATTTTTATGTAATCTGTTTCTGACTACCAGCCACTCTGTGTCTTAGTTCCAGCTGTTATAACAGAATACCATAGACTGGGTGCCTTCAACAACAAACACTGATGTCTCACAGTGCTGCAGGCTGGAAGTTCAAGGTCAGGGTGCAAGAATGGTCAAGTCCTGGTGAAGGCAGTCTTCCTGGGCTTATAGACAGATGGACATCTTTTCATTATATCTGCACATGGTGGAGAGAGAGGGCTAACTCTCTTCCTTTTCTTATCGGGACACTAATCCCATCATGGGGGGTGGGGGGCCGGTTCCATCCTTATGGCCTAATTATGCCCAAAGACCCCACCTCCTAATTCCATCCTATCAGGGGCTTGGGTTTCACTATATGAGTTTGGAGAACACACAATCATGGAATTCCTAACACCGTGTATCTTGGGCAACTTGTGGCTTTGGCAGCTGAGTTATTCCCTTTTTCTTCTGGGAGAGGAAAGGAAGGGGGACAGAGCACATGAGGTGATTCCTCCTTGCCTCCTCTGTACCCCATTCCCCAATCCAAAGTGTAACACACTCTTTCTAGGCTTAGAAAGAAGACAGAGTCTGTGTCATAAGGAAATATGGTTCAGTACATATATTCAGCACTACAGGCTTTATTAGATGCCATATACCTGTCAGAAAAATCATTAGCAAGATCCTTACCCTGTTTTATGTGGAGACACATTGCATAGGAATGTTTGCTAAACCATAGCTTCCTGAAGCATACAACTTAGCCTGCCTTCAGAAAAGAACATTCTTTAGTGTTATGTTATATTTTCTAGCAGAAAATTACAAGGAATACTGAGAAAAATCTAGTTTGAATGGATAGGACTTAATGAGAATCTGATTTTTCTTTAATGCATTATTAATTTTATAAGCTAGAGGCACAGTAAGTCAATACTGGGTGTATTAAACAAAGTGTTTTTCTTTTAAAGATATTCTGGAGTGTGTACAATAATATTCCTCCTGTGACTAGCCTGCCTTTGAGATGTAGTTATCATTTAATGAGAGGAGAGAGGCGACCACTTTGGTAAGTGTCTTCTGTATAGTTTGAGGTTAAGGTGGGAGGGAAATGGTTGTGAACTTAATAAAATAACTTCATGCCAAATTAGAATGCCAAAGTAATTTTCTCCTGGTGGTGTTGCAAAGTCATTTTAGCCATGATTTAATTTTGAAGTAGACCCCTTCCCTCTACCCCTTTCCCCGTGTGCTCCAGAGTGATGACAAGGTGTCTCAGCCTCCGCCCATGGAGGACACCATTGCAGTCTCACAATACATAGGTCCTCATTAGCTCGCTGAAGGTGCCATGCAGGTCTTTGTATGGGGGTGTGGCATCATTTGGGTTTCTTCTTTCACTTGTTCAATAATGACCTGGACAGTGGAGTGAAAAAGCTTATAGGCTGGAGGGGAGATGAGGGAACAGATGTGGTACCCACATCTATTTTATGAACAAAGATCATATAACCTCAGTCATACCTCATGTGGACCACATAGAAAGTGTATGATACCGCTCATGGCCCAGGGTCGAGGGGAAGGTGTCTTTTCTTCTTTAATAGCTGGAGTAGTGTTGAGGGTGGAGGACAGTAAGCCAGTTTGCCTAGGCTGGAGTCCCAATTAGTAGTAAATCCTTGCATCGTGTCCCTCAACTGATCTAAGCCATTTACTCATTAATAAAACGGGAATATATCTTAGCTCTTTGGTAGCAAATGGCAGAAACGTAAACTGAGCCAAAAAGAAAAAAAGGAATCTTTTGGCCTCTGTGACTAAACAGTCTACCGGGAGGGCTGATTTCGGGGAGATCTGGGTGCTCAATTCTTATTAGGAATCTGACACTCTCCGTCAGACTTGCTTTGCTTTTCTCTGCCTTGGTTTAATTTTCAGGCAGGTTCTCCCGTTTGTGGTGACAAAATGGCTTTTGTAAGCTCCAGTCTTAAGCCCTACAAGTTTGTCAATGTCAGCATTCACCAGCTCCAATAAAATGCCAGGGCAGGCTCTCATCGGCCCAGCGTGGGTTGCCTTTCCATCCCTGGCCAATCATAAAGACTAGGAAGCAAACCTGGGTCATAAGCCCACCTTTAAAGCTAGGATATGGAATCAGCCATATCAGAAAGGGTCTGGCATAAGAGTAGGGGACAAGTAGCTCCTTAAAGGGAAATTGGGGTGCTCTTGCCAGAAGAGGGAGCAGTTACTACACAGGGATACAGCAGATGTCCTCTACCGGGGCTGAGTCCCCCATTAGGCTTATGACACAAGATTGAAATGCGAATCAGATGAGGCGATGTCAGGAGCGTGACATTGAAATGTAAAGGCCTTCACACATGTGAAGCACTTGTATTAGTTTGTCCACCCCGGGTGGCCTAGGGAACCTCTCATCACCACCTCCTTGCAGATGAGAGCCTGGTGTCCCATCACCTTCCCTACCCTTTTGGCCCCTGAATCCCACTTTCTTCCCTCCCTATCTCCATCCCCTTCCTTTTTCTTTCATCTGCTTCTGTTTCCAGTAAAACGAACCGGGGAGAGTTTATTGCAGAATGCCTCATTATTTTTTGTTTTTAATGTCATCCATTGTTAAACTAGATGTATGTAGCGCTGCTTAATCCATGAGTGTAACTGTGAACATTGGTCTTTGATCCAGGGAAGAGGAGAGTAATGCAAAGGGTGGCGTATGGAAGATGAAAGTTCCCAAGGACAGCACGGTAGGTTTGTTCTCATCCTTTTCTAGAAGCTAAGTTCGGGGTTGTTGACTGCTTGTGATGAACCTCTTGTGCGTTTTAGACAGTCCGCCTGGTAGACTCAGAACGGGACTGGGGGTGAGAAATTCTATTCTGACCTTGGTGGTTTTCTGCCTTACACTGTCACCTTGAAAATATATTGTGAGTCTCTGTAGAAATGGTGTAATAGTGTGACTGTATCATATAGTTCTGAACAGCTACATGCCTATAAACTTGACAGAAAAGCTGATTAGGGCTGTCATGTCCTCCACAGCCGTAACCGACATGTGGAAGTGGGTTTACGTTGCGTGAAGCAGGACCCTTCCCAGCAAAGGCTCGTCCCTTCCCCACTGGGGCGACAAGCACTTCTGAGAATGACCCTGGCACAGAGAGTGGGGATGCGTGGGAGGCCTTGCATCTCACCGCTCTTTGGGGTTTCATGCGAGGCTGTGTCCAGTCTCCCTCTGGGGTTGATGAAACCCTGGTTGATGGCACGGCCTGCTCGGGCGCTGGTTGGCAGTGGTCAAGCCTCAGAAACCTGGGTTTCCCAGGAGTGGGCTCTAGTTCATTGTACTGACTGAAAAGAGCATTCAAATCTATTCTTAAGCCGCCTTTGAAGATGGATGAAAGGACACGTGCTCCCCAGTCTCACCTTTTCATGGTTTCTTTCATGTGGATGAGCTCAAAGGATTGAAACATCTCCAGGGACCCATAGGCTTGACCTTGCATTGTTTCCCGATAAGCACAAACCTAAAGACATGACCCAATTTGTTTGTTAAAGGTGCAAACTATCGTTAAGATGCGTAGCTACGAGATTTGGCTAGTATTTGGCATATATAATTTTTAAAACGTCAGGGGAGCAAACAAAAAACCAAGCAAGGCCTGTGAAGCTCTTCCTGCCCCCCTAAAAGGAGAGAAAGTTGCTTTGAATTTCCATAAGAACACGTTTCCCTTGCCATGTTCTTTATTTACTTGCAGTAGACATTGACTTCTGGTAGAAACAATCATGATGTCAGCGTTGGCTGAAAGGTAGCTGAAAGACAAGTTTGTCCTCCCTCCTTGTCAGCTCACTTGACCACATTCAGTCGCAAATAATAAACGCTTTCACATCTGCACAAGTGTCCTCATCCCAAGCAGCTCAGCCCTCTCTTTGTTGCTGGCCAGTGGGAATCCGGTGGGTCAGCCTCCTCTGAATTCACAGCAGGAGAGGGAACGTCCCCTTCCCCTAACTTCCTCTCAACACTCATCTTTGTTCCTAATAGCGTGAGAGACTGCAGATGAGACAGATAAAAAACAGAAGGGATGGTTTCTAGGTGGGGGACAGGTAGACCAGAACGGAGGGTCGAGGAAAGAGAAAAAACCCTCCTTGAGAGTGAAAAGTCATGCTGGTTAACTGCTGTGGTCTTGGTTAAAAATTCAGCGAGGCTGCTTTCAGCTCATTAGAACATGATAATACATACTCTTACTATAGTTAATATATAGTGGGCGCCTGGTCCAGAGCAAACACGCAGCTGTTTATGGAATGGATCTTACATCTCCAGTGCTGTTGTTGCAATCACAGTACTGAGCCCGTCGAACGCAACATTTGTTGACTAATGTAATGGTCACAACAGCCCTGGGAGGTCGGTCCTATTATTATTCCCTGTTCGCTGAAGGAAACTGATGCTCAGAGAGGCTAGTAGCCTGCCCAGGGTACAGCTCTAAGCCGGCTGTCAGGATTCAAACCCGGTTCTGGTGGAGTTCAGGGCCTGTGAACCATGACAAGGAAGAGGTACGGAACCAAGAACTTTTCGAGGAGGAGTAACTAGAAAGAACTTGGAGGCCTCCAGTTACCTGTGCGTGGATGCTGGCTGTTGATTGGACGGCATTAGGGGATCTTGAGTAGAAGAGGCTCAAGGTTTTCTCATAGGGAAGAGGTGGAGTAGTGTGTGCACTGATTCTTCCAGGGAAATGCACGCGTGCACACACACACACACCACAGTTCAGTCACTTAGCAGAAACAAAATACCTTCAAGGGAAGGGAAATCTGCAAGTCTCTGGTAGTCAGTAAACCAGAAATTTCTTTAAGGGTTCTTCACTTGTGTAACCCTGGAAGTACCTTATAAACTGCAGGAAAAGCAGGAAAGGGTTTTGAAGAGAAGGATGGTCCTAATAGCATTCACTTATAACCAGCTGATACATTTTGAATCAGTGAGAGGCAAAGAAATTGGAAAAGTGTAGGTCATTTGAATGCATTTTTCCCACGTTGTTCTCACCTTCATCAGAGGTGGCACTAGAGATTAGCTTTGTGGCTTCGGACCCCACAGTTTTGTGGACACAGAGTTTGTGACTTGGGATCCCTTGTATCTCTCTGTGCAAAGCAATGTGTAAAACAATACAAACATATGCCACCACGTGGGTGTTTATGCCTGTGATTCAGCGATGTCTGCGGGCTCCAGATACGGGCGTGGAAAGGGCGTGAGAGGTTAAAGAAAATGTGACTTGGGTAGCTCCTGAAGATAATTGTTTAAAAATGTGTATGTGTTCCTTTTCTTTGGTTTTCTTTTGTTTTGCTTTTTATTCTTTTCCCGCACCAGTCCACAGTTTGGAAAGAGTTGTTGTTAGCGACTATCGGGGAACAGTTCACAGACTGTGCCGTCGCAGGTAATGAGACCCTCAGCTCTGGCCGTCCCCGCTTGCGCCTGCTTGGCTTGTGCTTGTTCCTTGCTGAGCTTTGTTTCTGTGTGTTTGCCTTTTTTACATATTTTGGAGTTGCTTATTTTGTAACTGTGAAGTTACTTAGCTTTTTCCCATGTGATCGTGGCGTTTTCATGTTATATGTGTATGTGCATATGTATATTTACATATGTGTATATCACGTGGATATACATATGTGTATATGCCTGTATATTTTTTTGCACTTACAGCTCATCTTCATAGTATCCATGACCATCTGTCTAAAAATAAATAGGCAGAAAAGAAGGAAAACTTTTTTTTTTTAATTGAAGTATAATTGACATACAGCCTTATATTTGTTCCAGAAGAAAAGAAAATGAAATTTGACATTGGGCTCCTAACACCACTGGTGGTGGGTTTCCTTCATCAGTTCCAATTCTTCCAGAAGAGCCCAGTGCCTTTGTTGTCACCTGAAGTTTGTAGTTAGGTCGGCACAGTCCTTTCTGCCCCTCTCAATTCCTCGCCCCTTCCTCATGTCCCTCTCTTGGTCCCTTCTCCTCAAAGTGAGAGATAAAGGGGAGATGGGGATGAATCACCATTAGTGCCTGTGGTCCGACAATTGGGGCTAAAATGTAAAGTCTTCAGGACTTTACTTTGAAGACTTTACTTGAAGACTCACTGAGTTTTCAAATACTGAGTGAGTTTCTGAGAGCCCTGTGAATACATTTTTATTTTGCTTTTTTTGTTTGGTTGTTTAATTGAAGTATAGCTGATGTACAAAACCCATAAGTTACAGGTGCACAACATAAAGAGTCACAATTTTCAAAGATTATACTCCATCTGTAGTCATTACAAAATATTGACTCTATTCCCCAAGCTGCACAACACATCCCCGTAGCTTATTGTATACCGAATAGTTTGTACCAGTTAATCCCTTACCCCATTTTTATGTTGCTTTGTTTTTGTCATGAAACCACTGAAAGAGGAAAATTGAATTGCTAGTTTAAAGTTTTGTTTTCTTCTTGGGTGGTTCCTTCTGAATGCTTCTGAGGTAACATTTAGAATAACATTTTTCCTGTTCAGCTTTCAGCTACAATTTTTTTTTAACTGTTTGGTATTGATTGATTTGCCCTCAGGCTTCTTAACTGGTTCTGTCTTTGGGAACCCTTATAGGCCTAGCCAGTGCCAAGCAGGTTTCAGATTTACCTCACTAACAGTTTCAATCATTCTACTTTTGTTTTCCTTAATTCTTACACCTCTTTTTATTCACTGAAGACAGAACCTGGGTTAAGATGAAATTGTCTTAAAAGTACAGATTCCTTCTGTTTAAATAGGGGATAGGTAGCAACTTTACAATATGTAGTCAAAAATGCATCTTTGGTATAATTATAAACAGATAAATCCCTGGGAGAGGAAGTTTTCTGTATGAATTATTCCTGTTTCCAGAACCAGGGAAAATAGTCTAAGTAATAATAAATAGGCAGGATTGAGCAAAGAAGACCTATTGTTCTGCGGTTGACTTTGGAACGAGAGCACCATTAAGTATTAACTGTTCGCTCTTAGTTAACCCAGCTCCGCCACTGCAGCAGGTCAGCTCATCTCTCTGGTCCTCACGTCCCCCATCTTCAAACAGTGGCTCCCCCTAGCTCTGACATCTTGTGCTGCCAGTACCCTAAAATAATCAGGGTTTTTGCTGGTTGATTCTGCTTATGAATATTACACGTTTGCTGATGGATCTCCTTTTGCATACGGGCTGCAGCCTTTTTACCATGCCCTTTCTGAAAGTGCTGTGCTAGGAGGTTACACGTAGGTACCAAAAGCCAGGCCAGACTGAAATATTGACAGTTCAGCGTTTTCAGCACCCGTAAAGCTACAGTACCCTCTGACCAATAGTGTAGAAATGGGCAAAACCAAAAGACTGGAAAAGGCTGCTCTTTTCCTGAAAGGCTGAGCTAGTGTCTTCCTGACTATTCTTGAAAGTGGTAAATGCCAAAGCTTCCCTCTTCACTTGATGATTTTTTGTTCACATAGACTTTAACATTGAGCTCTAGCACATATACTTTGAAGATAAATGAGAAAACAAGAAACATGTACATAAGACACATTTCTTGATGGGATAATCAGTGTCTGTGGATAGCCGTGATCAGGTACTGTTTACTCCTTTGGAAATTTTTGTTTAAATGTGACATGTATACAGAGAAGGACACAAACTATTATGTGTATACCTTGATAAATATTCTCAAAGTAAACAGATCCCTGTAACTGGCACCCAGATCAAGGAACAGAATGTTACTGGCCTCCAGAATCTCTCTCCACACCCTCCCTTCCCCCAAAGGTGGCCACAAGCCCAACTTCTGACACCTTTGACTGATTTTGTCTGCTTTCAAACACCTCTATATATGGAATTATTCAGTGTCACGTCATACACATTTAGCCAGAGTCAAATTTATTTACAAAGGAAAGAAGGGAGAGAGGGAAAAAGGGAATGAAGGAGAGAAGGGAAGGACGGAGGAAAGAGAGGAATTATTTTACCGAAGATGAACTCCTTTAGTAATTGGACAGGTCCTCATTTAAATTATATCTAAATGCTGGAACATTTTAACTTCCAGAAGACACACGGAAAAACTGATAGCAGAAATACTGAGATGTACAGATTTATAGTACATAAGGAAAATTAGGCAAAACATATTAACTAAAGCAAAATTTCCTAACTTTGATAATGCTCATCTTTCACATTTCACTTGTTGATGCTGAGTGTGCAAGGGCAGAGGGGTGACCCTACTTCAGTAAGATGCCACAAACATGCATACCAGGAGTCAAGTCTTTACTCCTGTCATTTTGCTGCAAGTTACTACAAGCCGCAAAGTGGCTCCCTAGGACAGTACACAATCCTACTTATGCAGCCACCGTTCTCGAGTACCTACAGGGCAGTCCCAAATCCAGAATTTAGTTAAAAAAAAAAAAAAAAAGACCTCCATTAATCAAAGAAGATAAATGCTTTCCTGCCCATTTGCCGAAGTGCTCTAATGACACGGCCACACTTAGAGGATACTTAACTTTATACACAGGGCTAGCAGATGGTCATTGATTCTCTAGCCCACAGTTAAAATGCCCAAACCAGAAGGGGGATGGCTAGGGAGAAGCAGGCAAGAGCAAGGATGATTAATAGGAAAGGAGCAGACAAGCAAAACCACAGAAAGCAGAAGGAACAACTCGGAACACACAGTCTGGGTCCAGTGAGTGTCGGGGCCTAGAGCACTAACCACCCGAGATCTCTGAATGGTTGGCAGGAAGTCGGGAGAAATACTTGCTGTTCTTAACAAAGACAGCCAAGCATCGAGGAAAAGTTCATGTGAGTTCAGTTGGCTTTCAGAAGGCCGATCATTATGCAACTTGAAAAAGTCTCATCAAAACAGAGTAAGAAGTAGTCCAAAGCTTCGGTAACATGTTAAGAAGGGTAAGTTACTTGTCTGGAAAATTTGTTTGGCCGGGACACTCTGTTTATCTAAGTCGCCGGATAAATGTGATGTGACTGCTACAGCTTTTGCCCACTAACTTGCTTTTGTCCAACGACTCCCCTTAGAAACAGTATTTATCGCGGGTTCTCTCGTGCCACCTTGTCTTGATCATCTTCTCTGCAACTTACAGATAAAATGATAAGTGCTAAACAACCGACTCCAGCGGACTTGAAATTACAACTCATTTCTTTCTTCCCCCTTCCTTCCACTCAGATGACGAAGTAATAGGAGTTAGTGTCAGTGTCCGGGACCGGGAAGACGTCGTCCAAGTCTGGAATGTAAATGCCGCTGTAGTGGGGGAAGCCACCGTTTTAGAAAAGATCTATGAACTCCTGCCCCACATATCTTTTAAAGCCGTATTTTATAAACGTAAGTGCTTCATTTCCAGTTACTACTTTCTAGCTTATTCTGTCATACTTTTAAAGCCAGAAACCGTGTTGCCAATGAGGTGCAGGGAGACTCGCTTGAAATTCTATAATCCAATAAATAATTCAATAAAATACATTTTAAGGGCGTTTAAAAAAAAACTTTTTTAGCCTCAGAAATTAAAGTGAGATTTCAGTTGTCGCCTAAACACACGGATCAGAAAAGGAGATACTTACTGTTTTTGTTATTTCAAAAATTCAAACCTGATCTCAAACTTGTCACTCTCAGAAAAAATTACCTTCAATTTGAAGCAACAATAACAAAAAAAGTTGTTAAATGAGCTGGCAGGTAGATTTTCAATCATCCCTTCATAAACAGGGATTTATAATGTATAACATCTGTATTTGTGAAGGAACTCGTTCTGTGCACAGGCATGATTGAACGTTCTACTGAAATGCTAATACGTCCTCATTACGGATGACTGTGACACAGAAGAGAATGCACGCATAGTGGTGAAATGTTAACAGTATGAATAGGTGTGTGGACCCATTGTTTCCATCATGATTCATGTTCATTGCTTTTGTGTGCTCTTTTGAAAAAGTCATCTTTTTCATAATGAAAACAGCTTAGTGCAATTAAACCAACGTTTGGTAGATCAAACTGCGGGTTACAGTTTTAACAGTGAGTTAGAGAGAAGGATTGACAGCCCTACACGTATATGATGAATTTCCTATTCCCCAAACTATTCCAAGAGTCAGTAACCCAATTTTTTTAAACCACGGTATTTCATTGAATCTAAGATGCCCTTGATGATAAGTATTATTTTAGTATTACTAAGAAAGAAAAATACAAGGCTCCTAATTAAACTATGGCACATTCTTGATTCCGGGGGTCTTCATATGTGCAGTGGGGAGGCAGGGTGGGGAGTGCATCTTAGTATTAGTGAAATATACTCTATTAGCGTTTCACTTTTCCCAACCCCTTGTCAAAAAGGAGAAGAAAAAAGTCAAATTTTGCTTTGTGATTGTCTTACTATGATATGAAGAGTAAGGCCTCCCTCTAAGCAATCATATAATCACAGGCCCAGTGATTTAGATTTTAAGCAGTGGGACAGACCTGCTGCTGCAGATATTCAGGAGATGCTTAGCGTCTGAATTTTAAATGAAAGTTTAAATAAAAGAGACAGAGGATGGCACTGCAGAAGTCGCTTATTGATTGTGCCGTGTGGAAGTCGCACATTCGTAGATGCAATTTTGACTCCATAGGGAACATTAATTGTATTTTCAGCCCAGACATTAATTGAAAGTTCACCGAGGGGCTGTTTTTTGTACTCCACGAGACTAACTCCAGCAGAAACTCTCCAAAAGGAAGTATGTTTCGCCGCCATTTATGAACGGGGCGAACACGTTCTTTACCTCCTTAGAACCTTCTCCACATTTGACTCCAAAGAGGAGAAAAGCAATTTGGAGTGGTAAAGTCAGGCACTCTGGATTTTTGTCCCACTTCAACACTGTGACCTCGAGCAAGTCACGGTTTCTCCTCCTTTCACTTTCCCATCTTAACTATTGAGAAGGTTGGTCTAAATGATCTCCAAGGTCCCTTCTGCTTCAAAATTCTAGCACGCAGGGTAGCAGCAGGCTCAACACATGATAGGAGTGTTTAGGCCACAGAGGCAATCGGGCCACTGAGCGGTTAGGCTAGTTTTTAGGGCAGTGGCAATAATGAGGTAAGACTAAGCAAGGATGAGTCATCACTTCATTGTTGTGATGGCTGGGGTTGGGGGAGGGCGGGGGGAGAAAAAAGCCAGACGAAGGAGGGGACGTTGCAGCTCCCAGATCAGGCGCCCTTTACGGCGTCTACATTTATGTAGAGGCCATAGTGACGTTCATGAGTTAGGCAGAACTGGCTGCGGGTCTTAGTAGAAATGCATATTTTAAGGGCATAAGTTGACATTTAAAAATTCAAAGATTATTCAAATAAAAATTGGAATTGGAAAAAACAAGCAATTGTCTTTATTTTATATAAAGCAGGCAGTCCTTTACGCAGCAGGGTTATACACCACGTGCTGCAGAATTGATTTGGAAAAATGAGGTTTTGGGCAGAAATGTTATTCACAGCTTGATAAAGAACAGGTAGGGTGTTAGGTAGGTAGGTAAAGAACAGGTAGGGTGGTAGGGTGAACTAGGTAAGAAATGGCCAACTCCACGCTTTTCCTCAGTCTTGTTACAGGAGCCATGTGACAGGGGAGCCCTAATGAATTTGGGCAGGGCCTCCAGTCGGGTGGCTGAGGGTCAGGTTGTTGATAAGTTATCTGTGTGTTAGATACAGTTTGGTTACTTGACTGGGAAACTTAAATGAATGGAGACCCCCTCCCCCCGCCAAATTCTGTTAGGTTCTTCGGAGCAGCTGAATGACAAATGTCTTCTGATGTGAGAATTGTTTAGAGCAGAGTTTGGCAAACTACACTGTCAAGCCAAATCTGCCCCCTTCCCACCTGTTTTTGTATGGGCTGCAGCTAAGAATTCCTTTCACATTTTTCAATGGTTGGAAAAAATCAAAAGAAGAACTATGTTTTGTAACATATGAACATTGTATGAAATCCAAATTTCAGTATTTATATATAAAGTGTATTGGTACCTAGCAATGCCTGTTTGGGTATATATCATCTGTGGCTGCTTTAATGTTACAAGGGTAGAGTTAATAGTTGAGACAGAGACCCTGTGACCCACAGAGCCTAAGATGTTTATCCTCTGCCCCTTTCCAGAAAAAAGTTTGCTGACTCCTGGCTTTGACCTTTTCTATATTCCCTTTCAACCAAGGCTAACCTAAGGCCCACAGAACTTTTCCCTGTTCCCCAGAACTCTCCCGATTCTGAATGTTCTGTTCCCATCTCCGTGACCCATCAGGATTGCACTGTCTTAACTATGACTGCCCCAAACTGTCCCTCACACTGAGAAGTAATAAAAATCTGTGGACAGTTCCTATCTCTTGATTTATCATTTGGGGTCCAGCATCGCTAAGAGGTCTGTGGGCCCCCCCCCCACACACTTGACCCAGTAGCAATGATATACTTCATAGAAGAGCAGGCCACATTTTGTTTGATGTCTGTCCTAAAAATCTTTCTTAAAAAGAAAAAAAAAAACCATAAAAAGTGAAATATTTATAAAGTTCTACATGTGAGAAATGTTCAATTAAGTCAGCTTGGATTCCTGGCCACCTTTGGGAACTGGGCCTACCTAAGGTAACCCCGGGAGCTGTAAAGTGTGCTTGTCTCAGTGTTTTATCCAAGTAAAGATCAGGTTTGGGTGAATAACCATGATGATCCTAAAGGATGGTCCTGTTCCCTGCCTCACCCCTACCACACACTAGTCTGAAGAATTTAGTCCACCTTAAAAATACAGACTTAGGAGGGGCTTAAGAGGTGAGATGGGCCAGCCCATGTCTGCCTTCCTAGGACATCCTTCCTAGCGGGGGGCGGGGGGGGTGGGGGGACAAAGCATGGGGGATCCTGAGTGGCCTTTGGCTTTTTCAGCCCCAAGTCAGTAACTTTTCCATTTGAGAGAAGAGGATCTGCCCTTGCTTCATGATGATGGATTTAACCAAGTCCAGGAAGTGGATTTTCAAACTTGGCCTTTTGCCTTGGAGGAAATATTTTATATTTCACGGGTCTCCCAATTCCCACCTCCACTTTATAAAAATTTAAGTCTTTGGAAAATATTTTTCATAGCATCATTTTTTATTCTGAAGTTCCTAATTTTAATTAGTCATTTTGCAAGCCAGACAGTAGGGCTGGAAAAAAAGAAGAAAGAAAGAAAAAAAAAAAACGTGATTGGGAAAAATAAAAGACCCATCCATTTAATGAAACTTCATTGCCCACAGAAGGTATTTAAAGGTAGGGGAGGACCTAAGAGAATGGCTACCCTCCTTGTGTTGTTCTCAGTTTTGTTTTACTTTTGTTTTGTTTTATTTTTAAAGATAAGCTTGTGAATGGCCCTGTCTTGGTTCTGTGAGGCCCCTCCCCAGCACTGCGTTCTGCGGGGCCCATTTCCCTACAGAATTTGCTGGCAGCCCAGCGTATCCTCTTCATCAGCTTGTTGGGATTACTCATCCTCTCCGGCACAGCAAGAAGGAACAGGCAGCATGCCCATTGCTTGTTTATTCCTTGTTTTAATTTTCATTATTACGTTTCTCAGGAAATGCATGCCTTAGCTAACAGTTACTGGCACACAAAGGTATTTGAGTTCTTGCCAGCATTTGGGGAAACTGAATGAGATGCCTTAGAGGAGGGTTGCCCCATCCTTTGCTTAAAGTTTTCTTTCCTTTTTTTCTTTTTTGTTTTTTTCTGTCCTTTAGCCCATGAAGAGCATCATGCTTTTGAAGGTGGACGTGGAAAACACTAATTGCACTCTGTAAAGAATTCTTTGTCCTTTGCTGATTGGTTTTGGAAACGGTCTTAACAGGAGGGAGAGTGAAGAGAAGACTTGCCGAAGCCCGATGCTGGTCCATTTAGAGTGGGTTTCTGCCCTTGCAGATTGAGCAATTAGGATTCAAAGTGGCAGGTGGGGTGGAGGGAGATTGTGTGGGTTTTTACCGTCACATTACTTGCTTTTTTTTTTTTTTTTTGCTTTCTGAATTCTCTGTTCTTTTCACTCCAATTTTTTTTTTTTTTTTGCCCTTTTAAACTCCTCATTCAGTCTAATTATTGTTTTCTATACTCCCCTTTCATTGAGGCACAAGAAACTGGTTTCCCTTTAAGTAGCTCTGCTGTACCTAGTTAATGAGAATATGCATAATCGTGACAATACTGCTTTTGAAAACCACACTGTCCTCGGAGGAATACTAGCTCGGTGAAACCTGTCTTTTGATTATTTGTTGTGACACATTCCTACATACTGT
The DNA here is from genome assembly GCF_028564815.1 of Eubalaena glacialis. Classification (NCBI taxonomy): domain Eukaryota; kingdom Metazoa; phylum Chordata; class Mammalia; order Artiodactyla; family Balaenidae; genus Eubalaena; species Eubalaena glacialis. The sequence continues at coordinate 94,008,337 of NC_083722.1, read as the reverse complement.
GCACTGGGCATTGTTTTTTTCTGTCCCAGGGAAAAGAAAAACCTTACTTAATCTGATTTTTCACTGAGAGCACACACATCTTTTATTTTTCCTTTTTAAGAATTTTTCTTTTTTCCGAGATGAAAGGAAAATAATAGTTGGGTTGCCAAACATGAAAACTATAATCACAGTTGAGTGTCAGGATATAAATCAAACTGTAGATCTTTGGACCCTCTGTGGAAATATTTTCCAACCAGAATTTCAATTTGGCCTTTTCAAAGGGAGGTGCTTAGAGTGGTAGCAAGGGGTTTGTCTCAGTAGGAAACCTTATAATTTCTGATCTAAAGAGAAGGTGATATTTTAATTGTTTGAATTAAGCTGCTTCTAAATTTTGGGTGTGTGTACCCACTTAGGGCTTTCCAAATCAATTCAGACACATTTGGTTAAATGATCCCCTTTTACTGTTCATATTGTGTGTTGTTTCCAATAATCAGTCATTCTCCGGTCTGGGTAGCTTTCCCCTGCCTTTTTCATTTAGGAGCAGAAGTTAAATCTCATCTCCAGGATGAATGTGAACATTCACAAAGTTGAACTCTGAATGCATTCTGTTCACATTAATTTTTAGAATTGTTGAGATACATCGTATTATGTTACCAAATAAATACCGGTTTTAGTAGAAGGAAATGACCACCCTCTGGAACACTCAGAATGTTCTGATTTCCCTCCCTCGACTCTGCCAAGCCTCCTGCTGCGTCTACCTGAAAAAGGCAGGGCCATTTGGAGACGCTTCCTCCTGCTGGCTTTTTTCTGGACTCAGGAGCTAGGGCATGCTTATACATTTCACAGGAGGGCGGTGCATCCAAACTTCATTGCACCCAGGAGTTTTAATTCCTCTTGCAGTATTGACCAGCAGAGAGAGGTGGGGCTACTTCCAGCCCACAACCTGTGTTTGTAAATAAAATCCTCCATGCAAACATTTTAAAGGATTTGAAACAATATCTTTTTACAAAAGTCCTGCCCTTCACTTGCATCACTAACTACATCAACCATAATAACAATGATCATGGCTTTTCTTTTTTTTTCTTAATGCTTTGTTTCTAAACTTGAGTTTCTCCAGTGATTTCAAAATGAGGTATAAGGATATCAGACCCATTTTTCAAAAGCCTGGAACTTTTCTTTTTTTAAACATTGTACTAACATCCAACTTGTTTTTAAATTATTGATCAAGGATTTAAAAAAAATATTCTGGGCATGAATTTAAATTCTTTTTTATAATATAAGTATTTTTCTGATAGAGTAGAAAAAAGGATATAATTGACTTATCTTCATTATAATTGTCATATATATTTCCATAAGTAAATGGATGTTGAAGTATTTTTATTTTTGAACTTTATTTAAAGCATTGTGATGACGTGTTCAAGTTTTGCATGTATGTAGCTTTTGAAGTAAAAAAATAAAAGGAATAGGAATGTTAGGCTCCCATTAATGTTTTCTAGTTTCTGTTGTTTATGATCACGAAACATGGCTTAACACACAAAGTAGTTTTTTTGTCCCAGAGAACTTGTGCCACTCTTTCTGACCCTGTGGAAAATACCAACTGTGAGAAGGGTTTAATTTGCCCAAGTTAAAAACCTATCATCTAAATTACCCTAAGAGAGGATTTTGTCAGATTTTGCTTTGGAAATTGTTTTAATTGAATATTTAGTTCTTAAGAGACAGTGTGTGAACTAAGCTGATGTAATCAGTTTAAAAACCTCTCATTACCTTTTTGGATTAAAGAAGCTAATACTCTCTGTAGATACAAGGAAATGTTTTGTGGGGCACGTGACTTTAGTGTTAGGGTGGCGTCCCCCCCTCGGCCATTGCTGGGGAAAGGGGGCACTTGCAGTAGAATCCGGGTGTCTTTCAGCCAAGCCTTTGCAGGTGTAGCCTGGACTCTGCATAGAGCCATCCAGAAGCCAGGGAGCTTGCTCTCTGGTCTTTGTCATTCCTATTAAATAAGGACAGATGGTACTCATTGAAAGTAACTTGTCTGTATTTTGGTTCTCTTTTGTAAGCGCTTTCTGAATGCCGACTCACTCCGTTTTAATGTTCCTCCCACCCACAATGTTTCTGCATTTCTGAAGTGAGGGTGTAGTTTACAGAGGACACGTCCATTTAATATAACGTGCCTATTAAATTCAGGGACACAGTTGATGGAGAAAAAACATGGAAAGGAAAACACAATTCTGGTAAACTTTGAGTTTAACTTGACTCTGACCTCCACTTTCTTGAATTTAGCCGATGTCTACATCATACATATAGTCACAAGACTTTGTACTTGAAAGAAATTTTGAACATAATTGGGCCCACTAGACATAGTGTATAATCTACCAACAGAGAGATTGTCCTTTGTGAAAGGACAAGGGACTAGCCAGCGTGATAGAACTGGGCATTGAAGTCTGCAGGCTACACCGCAGTCCTGGCTTCCTTAAACAGGGAACACTCAAAGTCTGTCCCCCTAACGCCAAAACATGTCACCCCGATCACGCACTAAATATCTGATCCAATCTGGCCATTGATACACCGATACATAATCAGATGCCCTTGTTATAAGCAGCTCTCATTCTCTGCCTGTCACACTCAGTGACCGAAGCAGTGTCACACTGTGGTGTTAGAAAAGAACCTTATTATTCCAGGAGGTGGGCATTTTGCTACACAATGCCCAACTTTGAGAGGATCCCAACTTTTGTATTTACACGAAGCTGACAACGTTTGGAGCGATCACATGGTGGCGCTGCTTTCCCGCCAGCGGTTCTGCCTCAGCAGCATAATGTATCCAGCTCTGTCTGTTTGTATAATCATTTTAAGATTCCACTGCCTGTTGCTCTTGTGGTTTTATAAAAATTTGATGAGGTACTACCAGTAGAAGTTTAGCTCTCCTACACCTAATAAAAATGTGTCAAAGATAGAGCACTCCGGATGTGCTTTAAAAAAAAAATCTCAAATCTTAGGCTCTCATTGAGCCTATAAGCAGTTAGGAAGAGAAGGAATGAAATAAACTAACATATAGGAAATACCAGAAATATTTCATCAAAGTGGGCAAATCTTGTGCCCAAAGGGAGAAAAGTAAAGTTAGAGTTTGATTCTTTTTTCTTTTCTTTTTTCTTTCTAAATATGAAACTCCCCTTTAAAAATGTAAGTCTGCTGTTCACCTTTCCTAGATTGATGTTTCTGTCACGTTTCGCTCGTTACCAATGAAAGTAGAGGACTGCCTGTAGACAGTTTATTTCTTAAAAGAGGATATTCAGACCGATGACAAGTTACTTAAGAGTTTGGTCACTCAGGGTGGTCAATGCCTGGAGAGCTAACTGCTGCAACAGCAGAGAGGGGTCAGAAGGTGAGGAGGAAAAGGATAGGAACGGAAGTGCAGTGAAAGCCCCCTTGGGGTCTCTTCTCCTATGCAGCAGTTAGAGTGGGCTCTTCCTCTCCATCTCCCGTGAGGAAAAAAGCCCAAATAGATGCCTCACACATCTGATGATACAGTTCTGTTTTTGTTTTCTGCTTTTACATTTGCATCGAAATCTAACAGCACTTCTTATTTAGGTTAACCCATTCAGGCTCAGAGTCACTCTCTTAGAGATCTGGCTGATGCAACTCTACTCCTAGAACTCACAGACTCTTAGAATTTTAGAGTGGAAGGGACCTTTGAGATCATCTACCAGGGCTTCCCATCCCTTAGCATGCAGAAGAATTTACTGGGGTGCTTCCTTTCTCGACCCCGAACCTAGAATTTCTGATTCAGATACCTGCCTTTTTAGCAAGCGCCCCAGGGGTTCTAATGTGGATGGTCCTCAGACCCCCCACTTTGCAAACCCCTGATTATATCCAACCCCCTGATGTTTCAAATGGGGAGAGCCTCACCGCCACCGCCCCCTGCAAGCTCTCTCAGGTGACCTGATTTGGGTGTATGATACCAACAACCTTCTGAAGGCTGGAGAAAGCCATTATTACTTAGACTTGAGAAAATGATGTTCATAAATAAGAACTTTGTGGCTAGGACCCCAAGCAGTAATAGGTAGCCCACCTCTGGAAGTCCATAATATAAAACCTTTAATACACAATGGTGGTTTTTCTCTTTTCTAGATACCATTTCAGCCTGTTAAGAGAAAAGAAATTAATGTTCAGAAAAAGTAGGTACCCCATATGTGCAGTAACTCCTTTTCCATAATGTCTTACGGCATCTGGGGTTCAGCATCATTGAACGAGATTAAATGAACGTTATAGAGCTATAAAATTGCATGTAAAATAACGCAAAACTGTTCAAATGACTATCAAAGTAGTCTGGGAATGAATTTCCACTCAAATTAATTGTCACTCCTAGATGTGGCTTAGCAAAGCTGTTACTAAATTGGAAGGATACTTTGATACATGGAAGTATCCAAAAAAATCAAAGTATTCCCTAAACCATGTGAATGATAAGCAAAAGTCATTGTGAAGTCAGTATTATTTTGTTCATCGTTGCTACTAAAATTGAGAGTCCCATTGTATATGTGTGTGTTGAATGTACCTTACTAGAATATCCAATACAACAGCCTTTTGGATATTCTATGCTCTTGTGTCCTTCAGAAATCACAAGATTGAAGAAATCTGTCTTAAATGTTTTTGTTTTGGTTGCTGCCTGAGAAAAGTGATCAACTCATTTAACGAAATGCACAATCTCTTTATGACAGTTTCAACTTCTCATGTTGAAGTCAGAGAATTTTTCTGAAACTTCTATTTTGGAACAAGTGTTTGAGATTTATTAACCTGGCAACTTTGCATGAGAGAAACAAACGAAGTAAATATCAGCATTTCTGAGTTCTCTATAGAACTTTTTTTTTTTTTACATACAAAGAAGCGACTTTTAATGAAGGTTTAGGAGGTGAAAATTTTAATTTTAGCAGTTTACATAAATGATGAATGGGGAATATTAAAGGACTTCAAGCATTTAAATTAAGTTACAGGGTTTCTATTTTTGAATAGAGCGATTAGCTTTGTGAGTATACATTAAATCCCACCCCCCCAAAAAAAATTTCTCAGCCCTTAATCAGGTAAGATGGCTGACAGCCATTGTATGGTTTTTCAAAAAGTTTTAACTATCTTCTCAGTAATTGGGTAATAACAAGTCACCATCCCTTTGCATGTCCCCTCACCGAGATTTCAGTTTCATTGAGATTGTTACACAAAAGGATTTCTGAGCTTAAACTAGTGGGCACACTTTACCTTGGCACCTCCAGTACCCTTTGTCCCAAATTTAAAATCTTATCAGTTGCATTCAAAATTATTCATTCTTTTGAACTGTGTTACCTGTGTAACTTGAAGCAGGTTTATTTGCCTGATGTTTTGGATCTGCCTGTGCCCCCTCCTCCCCGTGGTATACCATCTGTGCCCTGTGCATTTGGGGCCCTTTCACATATGGCTACAAGCTGGTGTAATGCCCTTCCTTTTGATCTGGCTTCATCTAGTGATTTGCTCAGTATTTTTAAGGTCAGACTGAAAAGTTTTCTGTTCCAGTTATTTTTGATTTTATATTGTGTGTTGTGTTTGATGTTCAGATACATGTGAAAGTTGCTTCTCTAAGTCAGTAATTTTTATTCCAGCCTTTGGCAGCCATCAGGTAAGACTAGACTGTACTTTTCTTACTTGAAAAAACATAGTGATTTATGTGTTTAGTGCACATGTTTGGACTTTTCATGCAAAAGTTCTTGCCGTTTTCTAATTTGGGACTATATTGCTGTGAATTGGTGCTCCTTCCTTTTTTGAAGTTAGAACTTCGTGGGGTTTGTTTAAGTGTTCATTAATCTGCAGAGCTTTATGTTGAGATCTTTCCTAATCTGTTGCCGTGGATTCTCACGCTGTAATTGGGTTCTATAGTATAGAAATGTCGTTCTACTCCCTCAGGTTTAGAATTTCATGCGATGTTATAAACCACACTGCTTCATCTTGATAAGGTTCCAGGTATATGTGTGGTGATTGTCAAACCCTGTTTATTCCGGCACCTACTGAAACTTTCTATCCACCTGTTTGGATGCGTGTGAAGCTCCTAGCATGGTGTCTGACACCTAGTAGGTTGCCATGCGTCCTCTGGCAGGAAGCAGCTATTCCTGTTTTCTTCTCCTCCCTCCTTGAATGTATTTGGTGATAGGGCTCATGTTGGTGTCTTAGAAAACACATTTTATTTATTTTCATTCTTTTTCTTTACCCTTTACTAAGAATGGTTTCATTTTAGAATAAGCCAGTCATGCTTGTTTCTCTTTTGTCCCCCAGTTTGCCCGTAAGATTCAGTTGCCCCTTATTTAGCCACGTAAAGTCGATTTACTCGTGCTTTCTAGCTAACATATCCCTTTAAAAACAAGCAAAATACCAGCACTTTTATTTCTCCCATTCATCTGCAGACTCTTCCTAACTCTCCCTGTAAAAGCAAGCAGTTCGAGATTGTGTATATGATGCTCAATTAATTTTAACACAGTGAATTAAATGAAATTAATTAATTAAATGAGGAGCAGGGCATAACACTGTGAAGGCTTTAAGATTTCCTAATATCCACCCATTTGAGTCTGATTACTGCAGCCATGTATTCAGTGCGTACTTTATCACCTAGAGGTTATCCGTGCACTTTTGGAATGTGTTCTTGGTTGTTTTATAAGCAGAGGCTCTGCCTTCCCACCTAAAATTCAGTTTTTTCGAGGCCAACTAGTGACTCTTCTAGTGTAGTAACCGCTGTTACAGAATTTTTAACTGCTTTCACTAATGAATGTATTTTTTAAAACTCTCTGGAATTCTACAGGAAGTTAGGTCTTTTGTTATAAAAAGAAAACAGTAGCATTTACAAGGCTCAGCAAGCCTTAAAATGTGTATCATTGAAATATGTATCTATTTCCCATCATCTGGCTCAGCCATGGTGCTGACTAGCGTATTTCTTGCCAGAGAAAATAAGTTTAAATCATAAGCATATTTAACTAGCAAGCATAAATCATAAGCCTTTCCAGTCATAAGCACGCTGAACTCTGGTACCGTTTGTACAGATGGTATGGTTAAATGTGTGTGCTCCTCCCAGCCTCAAAGATGTGGACAAGTTTTTACTCCCCAATTTCCTCTTTCACTGGGGGAACTTAAATCATTTGTTTTTTGTGCACATAGAATTCTAGAAAGCGCAGACCTAGAGGAGGTTTCAGGTCCTAGGAAAGTTTTGGGTTTTGTGACTTACTGGAGAATGAAGGAAATGAAGGTTCAACACTAAAGCAACAATGCCCCCTTTTAAGGCAAACGTAATTGGTGTTTCGTGAAGATAGTCAAGTTCTGAAGGACAAGACTTTGATTTTCAGAGTGTATCTTTAAAAAAAAAAATCACGGACTCAGAAATAAAATTTTAACAGAAGTCCCTTGGCTTTCAAAGAGTGTTCCCCAGGTGGCTGGTTCGACAGAAATACTTGTAGATACTGCAAACAAAGCTCCTATTGTAAAATATATTTTTAAAAGTCTAGTAAAACAATAGCACATCCATACTGACGTGCATTGCGTGGCAAAACGTTAACATTTTGGAAGCCAGTAAGCGTAATTTATGTGCTCATTGATTTTGTTTTATGAAACATCACTTTTAAGACCTTTTTATTATAAAATAAAACAAAGATATAGAAAAACCACCCAAAACAAACGTGTAGCTTAGTGAATTGTTATAAGGGGAAGATTCTTAGATCAGCACCCAGGTCGAGGACTGGTGCCCACTACCCCAGGAGCTGTGCCCGCTACCGCAGGAGCCCCGTTCATGAGTACCCTCCTGGTCACAGCCCCACCTTCCCCATTAAAATAACCTTTATCCTAACTTAGCAGTAAGCACTTCCTTGCATTTCCTTCTGGTTTTATCACTCGAGTGATAGACCTCACTTATCTTTTTATGTAGAAGCTCCTCTACTAATGAAAGTTGAGGTCAGAAAAATTATTTATAAGCCCTTTCAATGATACGTACAGAATGACCCTCTATAAACAATTGCTATCCCCCCAAGTCAACAATTGGACAGACTCTGATGTGCCTCTGCTGAGGTTTGCTGCTCTGGTCATAGCTATATTATTAACAGTAATGGCTAATGTGTATGGAGTTCCATGCCCTCTAAGCACATGGAATAATCAACGTACTTCTCTCCAAAACTCTAGGAGGGAGATCCTCTCATTGTTGTCCCCATTTTCTGTGTGTGGAAACTGAGGTTCAGAGAGGTGAAATAACGTGTCCAAGGTCACACAGTCAGTCTGTCTCAGAGCCAAGTTATATCCAAGGTAATGGCTCCGGCCTGTTCTCCCAGTGCTGTGCTGCCTTGATGGAAGTTGAAGATTCCGACGCACAAGAATTTTGAGATTCCATATAAGAGTTTACCTCTAAAGGAAAGGATCTACAGCTTTAAGAAAAAGATGGAAAAATTGCTGTCCTAGATCACCTTTTTTCCTTTTACAGATGAAAAAATGACCCAGAGAATATAAAGAATTTGTCTAAAGTCACACAAACAGTTGGTGGCAAAGTTACAGACAGATCCCCAAACCTTCCAGCTGTTAAAACCGATGATCTTTCCTTCATTCCATACCTTATGTGGAAAAAAGACATTTTCTAATCTGCTTTTTTGCATCATTTCCACAGAGCAGAGTTGACTTGAAACCAGTTTATAACTAGGCCGCACCACCCACTTGCTTATTTTCTCAGGGTTTTAACTGGGAGTTAAAAAATTTGTATTTGAAGTTTGCTTCCCTGCCGCACTTACTGAGTGCCCGATCTGTGTGTGCACGTGCCTCACTCTCTTCTCCAAAGAATGTACAAGAATAACACATTTGACTGTTGTGGATGGCAGGTGAAAAAGAATTACTGGTATAGTGTAGGCCCTTCAGCATATTCACGGCCAATTCTGGATTATCCCAGCACAGATGGATTGTGCAAAATCCCTCTTCTGCTTCTTACTGGTGACCTTTAACTATTTGTGTTTGCAAATGCTTCTACCAGAGATTGCAAAGGAGGAGAGCAGAGAAGATGGAATTTGATTCCTTGAGCGGAAGGTTAGGCATCCTGGTAAAAGGTTTGGAGGTTTTGGTGGCAGACTGTGGGATTCTCTCTGGGTTGAACCTCTCTGGGATGCCCGACGTAGCCTTGGGTGTAAACCTTCAGAAGGGAGGCAAACTGGGCATGATGCACGGAGCTTAGTTTGAAATCTGTGTTACTGGGTAGAAATCCCGTTAGCTTGTGCCTTGAGCAAATCACTCATCTTCTCGGAGCCCCGGTTTCCTCATCTTTAGAAGGGAAGAAGGTGGAGCTTCGTCAAGGCAAACAGCATACTTAGGCAGCCAGCTCAGTACTTTGCTCATGCAAAGCGTTTGTAAATGGTACTTCCACTGGTTGACTGTATCCATGAAGTAGGTCCGGTAAACAGAATGAGCCTAGCCAGTGAAACTTGGGCACTTTCCTCTTGAGGGACTGGCCCAGCTTCAGCTGTTTGAAGTCCTGCAAGTTGTTGCTGGCAACACTGGCCAAACCCGCTAGTCTCCTAACTGCTTGTTTACTGGTCTTTCCACCTCATCACACCATATTGGGGAAAACAAATCTACCTGCTTCACTTGTGCTCTGTGTACCTGGCTTCTGAGTCCATTTGCCGTGAACCAGTTTAAAACCTGAATGAACCTTCCGGTTAATTATTTTTTAAGGACATGACTGCCATCATTACTCAGGAATATGTATTAAGAAGGAAGTTTGGTTGATGAAAATATTTCCAGGCCGAGCAAATTAGTATTGAAGCATGAGTCCCGTGTTGTCCAACGTGGATTGCAGGCACATAAACATGACACTGGACGAAGATTGTAGCAGGCTCCCAAGAATTCCCTGAGTTACAGGCATAGTCTTTGAATCCTGGATACCTTAAAGGAACGTTGATAGGCATTAATATAGCTGAGATAAGGATTATATGGGATACTGACTCATTCAGCAAGTATGTATTGAATCTTAGTTAAAGTAAGTATTGTATCCTAGTTAAGATGTACCGGGCACTGGGGATACAAATATAAACAAGACATCATCCCTTCCTCGTGTAGCTTACAATTCAGGGGATTGGTAAATACCATAGAACTTCTGAACTACTCCATCGTAAGAAAGACAGGAAGTAGATCTTAAACATCTCTGCGTTCCAAATGCCTACACATACTGCAGACTCACTGCAGGTTTGAGTGAAAGAATGTTTGCATGTTACCCTAAGCAGAGGTGGTTTTTTTTTTTTTTAATCAAAATATCCTTAGATTTCTAAAGCTGAGTGTTTTCACTAATCTCAGTATTGTTTTAAAATTCTCTGGTAATAGTTTTGACAATGAATTCAGTAACCACAAAGGCTGTTTATAATTTGTTGGTGCTTTTCAAACATCTTTCAAAGCCAAGCGAGCCCCTGACTTTTGCTCAGTAATTCACTGTGTCTTTCTGTCTCTACCTGAGGGGTAACCGTCATAAAACGGCCTGTGCACCGACATGTTAAATATGGGCATTCTTACACTGTGGAATGCCTAAAGATTGCTTACTCTGTCATTTTTAAAAGCCCTGTAATTCCTTATAAAGCATATATAGCATCTGAACAAGAAATATGACACCAAGTCTAGGATTAAATAATATCTTGGGGCTGCTACCTTATGCATTTTCAGCAGTTTGGGAACTCCACTAAGTGCAGGTTAACAAGACCAGAGCATCATAAATGAGCATCTGTCCCATGACCCAGCTGGAGACCCCTCCGATTATTCATTCCAGAAGCACGTGCTGACACCGAGTTCAGCCCTCTCGGCTCTCCCACTCTTAGTGGTCTTTTAAGATTGGCAGGAGGTCAAATCCTTCCAGCCCCACGCTTTGTGGCATGGCTAAATGTTCTCTGGGTCTTGCTTTGTAGCCCTGATAACTCAATTTTCAAAATTAAAGTAAACAAAAGGAGACCCTGGCCAGGGAGCAATCCAACCCTGAACGTTTACATGGAAAAGGCTGTGTGTGTGTGTGTGTGTGTTTTAAGTGTTTTAAATGAGAACAGGCAGCTCTGCGGAGAAGAACGTGTTCGACTGGGCACCACTGCTGTTTTGCCCGCTGACCGGGGCTTTCGCAAGCCCAAGTTCATCCTTCCACTTCAAAGGCCTGGCTCTGAGCGGATCACACATTTTCCTTGATGACAAATTAATCAAACTTGATTTCTTGTACGAGATGGATACAAAAGAACTACAACTCCCCAAGGCCCGAAAGTCAATATAGCCCTTCTGGCTCTGATTAGAGTAACAAAAGGATATCTGAGAGGCATCTTCCTCCTGCTCGAGGCTGTGGGACGGAGCTGAAAGCAAGCCGGGCTTGTAAAGGAGAAAGGCCTTATTAAAACACATTTCAGCTGCGACTGAGTGCATGGCGAGCCCTCCTGACAGAGAAAATTACTTCTTAGTAGATGCTCACCTTTACTCAAGAGCAAAGTTTCCGCTTAGAAGGACTGAGAGGAAGTAGTATATTATGAATCTGAAATGTTTATAGATCTCTCCTTTTATGTTTCTGCTGTGAAGATGAGGTTAGAAAAAAAGAAAGAAAGAAATCGCTCTGTGATATCTGGCAAGCGTTAGAGATAGTCCTGAGTTTGGATAAGGAAATTGACTTCTACCTGGCTAAAAAGGGAGTTCCCCGAGTGCAGGGGATTTATGTACCTGTGAAGGCAGGCCTAGGATAAGGTGAAGGAATGGGCTTCAAAATGCAATTGCTGTGGGTCTGCGCCGACGCGCACTCAAAGGAGAGAGTGAGAGAAGCCTTCTGCTAAATCGGGGAGCACAAGATTGCAACGCAAAACCCTCTTAGCAGCTCTGTCATCTGCCGGTTCTGTGGGGCATCCAAGGACAGTTTGCACCCTTCTTGTGATTGCTCTGCCTTCTAAATTTAGAAGAATTGCTGTTGCACGGAATATGGTCCCCTAACTGTCCTGGGCGAGCTTTACGCTTTTCCCAAAACGCCTTCACAAAAGGGAACGGTTCATACCTTGAGATCACAATTTTGGAAAAGTCCCGGAAGGTTTTTTTCTTCCCCTTTAATAATGTAGGCAAAACACGCACAACTACACACGGCGGGGTCCCCTCCTGTAAGTTTGTAGGGTCCGCTTGCCCAGAGCCCCTCCCGCCGCCCGACGACTGATGGCTGATAAACGTGGGTGGAGGGAAGTGGGGTCACAGGGGTCCACCTCTCACGGCTGACACTTGGTTTGAAGATCCCTCCTCCAAGTATCTTTCTGATCCTGGCAGGTAGGTTTCAGAATGTCTGTGGCATTCCAGGACCCTTAATAATTTAAAGCTGTCGTTTAGATTCCAGCAACGGGCAAACTATACTGAGAGTTCTGCCGCCCCCCCCCCCCCATGAGCTGGAGCCACCCTCACCCCTGGTCTCTGACATGCAGGCTCCAAGCTGCCAAACCCTCCGCCCCCATCCCTCCCTGCTCACCCCTTTCCGGGGCTCTGGGGGTGAGCCCAGGCCCCCTCCCCCATCGAGCCTGTTCTGAGCTTTCCAGCTTGAGCGGAGCCCTCCTCTCTCGGGATCTAGAAGACACTTGAGTCTCTTTTACTCCACACACCCCACCACCGCCCGCCCCCCGTGGCCCTTGGCTCATCCTGGTGTGCGTGTTCATTTGTCAGGCGTCCCCAGGCCTTGTCACACTCCACGTCACCCAGAGCGCTTCGCGCGGGGGCTCTACAGTTGGCTGAGCCGAGAAGCCACCTTGCCACCAGCCCATCAGAGATGCTGTCTTAAGAAACCCATGCGCCATTCCTGGGGGACTGCTTTTGTGGCTGGAAAGAACACTGCCTTTCGAGCACCCTACACCCCCACCTGCTCGTTTTGCGATTTCGAATGAGCCGCCTGACTTCTGAGCCTCCATTTGCTCATCTGGGTAACAGGAAGGATGAACGCCTCCATCACTGGGTGGGAAGAGTAAATGAGAAAATTACGCACGAAGGCCCATTACCAACTGTTAAGAGTTGTTCTTGTGTAGGTTTCGATGTTAATGCCTCATGGGACTGTGGTGTTTTGGTCAAGGTAGGCCTGGGTTTTTTGTTTTGGTGTTTTTTGTTTTGGTTTTTAGGTATTTGGCTAATCGTTTTAAAATCACATTCTAAAGTAGAGTCCAGAAACCCTTTATTTTTATGAAAATTAGTTTTTTTTAGGATAAAAGTAGTACATGCTCATTTAAACAAACGTGAACAATAATAATAGTAGCTGGCCGCCTCCCCATCACCTTTTTTATTCCTAAATGATTAGTAGGAAGTAACAGTGTTTATGAATATCTGAAGATATGCAAGAAAATTGGGCTGCTTCAGGCCAGGGTTGGGGCGAGGGGAGAATGCAGAGATGTAAAGAAAGTAAGGGATACTGAGTAGGAAAAAGGAGGGACCAAAGGAATGCGGTGAGCCTGGCGAAGAGGCACCGCCTTACCTCAGGTGGTACAAGAAAGTAATTTATTAATAACACCTGTCTCTTCCCCGCGTTTAAGAACGTCTTTAAAGGAAGCGTAGCTCCACCTCTTAACTCTGCTCCCGGAGGGGAGGTTTGACGGCAGAGAGAAACTGCGAGAGCCCCCTTGCACTTTCAAGGGTTTAGAACGCCCCCCAAATTAGAAATTAAGTCGTCACTCACGCTGATCGACAAATACGCATCATCTTGCCACCAAGAGGCAGAAATTTTTGGCCCTGCAGAAACTTCAGTGGAGGTTTGTGGTCTTTCATTCTTTTTTCTTGTCAATGTTGCATCTCGTCTTTAAGAATGGCTTCCGCCTCTTGTGTTTATGTTGCTGAATTCTAGTCCCCATGACATGAGTTGTGCGTTGTAAATGGTTTCTGCTGGACGGTTGGCTAGAGTTGGAGAATGTGTCGGATTCTAAGAGGATGAAAATGGGAGTTACTTTGGTCTTCTCCTTGTTTGGTTTTCCTCAATGGGTTGTTAGGTCTCTTTGCCCACGTGGAGCCCCCAGACAGAGCAGCCCTGGAATGTCATTCAAATGAGATGGCAAAGGCTGGAGTGGTGTGAGGACTTTGCCAGGACTGCATGTGTGTGTTTATCTTTGTGCCATGGGAGCTGAGGAGATGCCTTCTGCCTGTGGAAAGGCATCAGTGACTCCTGGTTATAACATACCCTTGTTCTAACAAAGCTGAGTAGCCATTTCACATATCCATTTCATTTTGTACATTTCATTTTTTGTACAATATTTTAAATCTTGTCTTGCAGACAGAAACACCTAATGAGTTCCTAGATTGAGCTGTTGGAGGACAAAATGTGTTTACCTGGGACAGAACACAGGTTTTGAAAGCAATTTGCGTTCAGAGTCTGTTACAGTGACTGGCTTCTTTATCTCCAGTTCTTAGAGATACTTTCTTCATTGAATGAAGTTCAGAGTAGATCAAAAGTATCTATTTTTAAAAGCTGTAGAAATTCTAAGGTTAATTTTTAGCAGAATAGGTAAACAAAGCACTCAGCTCATCAGATGGTTTCAAATTCACTACCCACGTGTAAGTCTCCGGCGTCAACCTTGATAAACTACCCAGTGTGGTTTTCTTGCGATCCCTGCGGGCCTCCTCCCAGTTAGCTAGATGGAGTCATCAAGAGACAACCAAGACCAGCTGTGCCTTGGAAACTCGTGGTGGGGGTTCGTTCTAGAGAGAGTCCACGGTGGTGGAAGGTGAGCCAGGGAAAGTCCTCTCTCTCCGTCGGTTAGGTGGTAAGGTGTGGTCTCCTGAGCCCAGTAAGACTCAGGCAGGTTGGAGACCCTCTCCCAGAGTTGCCATTGGAGATTTCCAAGATCCAATACAAGTTAGGTCCTCCGGGGTGGTCAGTTACGTAATCCCACCTCTGTGAGCGCAAGGGCAATGATGAACCTGTCTCAGCTGCACCTGCCAGACACAGGTGTGGACCTTGTTGGAAGGAAGGTAAACTGCCATTTACCTTTGGGTATGAATGGGCTTCCTAAATCAGTGCTGGTCATCCTTTGATGATTCAAGAGCAGTCACTGACCTGAATCAGGGTCCCATCTAGTGACACTCTCTTATTTCAGCTGAGGGTACTGAAACTTAGAGCGGATAGGTCCCTTGTCCAAGGTCACAGAGCTAGGGAGCCTCACAGCAGGATCTGTACCTCACTCCCCATATTCCACATCCAGTTTCCTTTTCTCTGGGCTACTATAATTTTGTAGTTGTTTAAATCACACATCCCTGTCCTCTATTCTGCCTTTATTTTCTGAATTCTGTCTATTCCAAGCCTGAAGTTTTCACTGAGGAAAAAACATGTTTTAAAAGTAAGAATTAAGCAAAACACCAAATTAACTTCAGTAGTTCAAAACATTAGGAGTACAATGAGAGAGGGTCACCATAAGCACCATTGCATTAGGGCTACTGCATTCCAAGTGACAGAAAAACCGACTGAGACTGTCTTAAAGAAAAAAAAAAATTATGAATGACATAACTGAAAAGTTGTGGAGGAATGGCTTTAGGCAGAGTCTGATCCGGAGACCTGTTGTCTTGGTTCTTATTTTTCTGTTGTCTTCATTTTCCAGGTCTAAACTTATATCCTCCCAGTTTTAAGTGCAAAAATACAGACTTTTTCTCTCCTTCTCTCTCCGGAGTCCTAGTAAATCCCAAAGTTGTGTACCATTGACTCTAACTGGTTCTCATTCTTATTCCTGAGCCAGTTACTGTGGACGGGGCACAGCCATGCGGTGACAGGGCCGGCTTGAGTCACATACCCATCCCTAATGCAGGAGTGAGGTCATGGCGGTGGTCCCCAGACAAGGGGGTATTGATACTGGGTGACAGAACCCCAAAAGCTCCGCCACAGCCTCAAGTCCCAGTAGCTGCATGACCTAAGGCGTGTTTCCTAACTGCACAGCCTCCCTTTTTTCAGCTGCAGAATGGGGATGATAACAGCATTGCCCTTATTTTGTGTAGTAGTCTAAGCTGCGTCAGGCTCAGTAAATTTTAGCAATTAGCATAAGCTGAGAAGCCAGGGGGCTGGGACTGGGCGATGCAGTGGCTCCCAGTTGCCATGGGGATAAAGTCCTGACTCCTTGATCAGCCCACGGGGAGCTAAGTCTCCAGCCCTTTCTGGAACCACTCCCCTTATCTCTCCCCACCTCCACTGCCCCTCCCTGGAGGTGGGTGACTCTCCCCTCCTCTGTCTTCTCTTTAGAGCAGCACACCTCTCCCCATAGAGCTCATAGCTACTCAATGGAGATGGCCTCCTTGTCTGTCCCGCCCACTAGACTTGGTGAGGATGGAGACCATGACTGTCACTCAGGAGGCCACTGGCTCATAGCAGGTGTTCAAAGGATCTTTGGAATGTAAAACAACCAGGGGTGAACACTAGGCCAGCCGATGGGGCATCTCCCAGGTGAAGGCCTGGTTGGTCCTGAGGGTTTGCTGCCCGGTGGGTGAGGGGGCTTCGTGCTGACCTGTAGCTGCGGTCATCACCCCAGATCTAGGCCGCTTGCCTGGCACGGGCTCCTATAGACTCCCAAGGAGAGTGAGCTGGACATGGAGTGAGTGCCCTCACCCCTGTACCATCCCACCGTTGGAGCAAACCCCGGGGCCCTGCCTGCACAGACTCTTAACAGTCCATGTCTAGGTCTATAGGCCACAGGTTATTTTGTAATAAATTCTTGTTTTCAAAGGAGGAGCTGCTGCCTGATGCAAAAAGCAGATTTTAATCCACAAAAGAACTTCCCTGAAAGTCAGGATTTACTTTCTGTGTTAAAGCGTTAGAGCTGCTCAAAGTAAAAATGTCTCTGACTCTATGTTAAGGGAAGTTGGCTTTGGTAGGAGAATCAAAAATGTCAAAGAAACAGAAATTTGGAAATAACACGATGGTTGGTGGGACCCGCCCTCTGCCGGCTGCCCCCTCCCCCTTGTCAAGTACAAGAGCCTACTGTCATCGTCCCATGCGGCTGGCACTTTTCAGGGAGGGTCTTGCCAAAGGTGAAGTAGGGAATATAATTCTTCCTAGTCAGGTTGCATTTTGACTATTCACAGGCTAGAAATCCTTCCTTGCTGTAAATGCTGGAGGTGAGCTAAAGGATTAGACCCCAGCTGCAAATGCATGCCGTATGTCTTAGAAATGAATCTGGGCAACTGTGCTCGTCAGCTCGGCTTGCACGCCTGCTTCCCTCTCTTTCTGCCGCCAAGTTTCCTCTCGTGGAGTTGGTCTCTCTCTCACTGGAGTATTTCCCATGTGTTTGCTAAAGGGAAATCACCACCAAGACATCTGCAAAGTCTCCAGGCTTTGAAGTACCCACAGGAAACTCGGCAAAGAGAAACCCAGAGTTACTTTGAGTCTCCCGGGTGGGTGGACATACTGTTTGTTTGGTTTGGGTTTGGTTTGAGAGCAGCTGGGGGTGAAGCCCAAATCCAGGGCGCTGGCACCACCGGAAATTAAAGTGTCTTCATTCTTCTCCTACCTGAGACAGGAGCTTTAAAGAAAACTTTTTTTTTTTATTCAAAGCAATGAAAAATAAAAGCACGCATAGAAAAGTGTTCAGTTTCCCCTTGTTCAAATGACAATTCAGACCCGCGTGTGCTTTGAAAGTATGTGTTTTGAATTCATAACCGTTGAAACGTATGTAGCATTAAGAGTTGATAAAGGGCATTTGTGTACATTAGCTCAGGTCCCCTTTGTAACAAATCGAGGTGGTTAGCGTATTACCATTATTTTGGTGATGAGTTGACTGAGAGGAAGATGGACAGCCTTGCCTAGCATCACTTTGCCAGTGAGTGGCAGCCCGCGGTCCCTCTGATTCCAGAGGGAGTGCTGTCCAGCTGAGAGACTCTTACTCTGATTACTGGGGGAAAGTGGCCTGACCCTGAGCTGTTTTCCCCTCCACATCGCCCTCAAATTGTGGAGTCATCTCTTTCTTTGGGGGTGGAGGCCAGTCTTCATGGCTCCCCAGATAAAATTAAAGAAATTAAACAATAATCACAGTATGATTAGTAACATTTCTCAAGCTCTGTGCCCAAATCTGTTGTAAATTACATCTGTGAAGTTGGTTGAGCCTCACAGGAACCTTCCGTATACGGTGAGGTCAGGTGACCTGCCTGCCTGAGGTCAGTTGGCTCGAGGTGGTGAGCCAGGATTCAAATGCAGGCGGTCCCCCAGCAGGCTCTTCCTCTTAACCCCTGTCTCTGTATAACCCGTACTGAGCACCTACTAATGCCAGGCCCTTTGCACTATCTCATTGACTCATCACCATCCCCATTTTATAGACGACGAAACAGAGGTTCAGTGCGATTAAGTGACCTGCCCGGGTCCTAAGACTTAGGAAGAATTGGAGTCAAGAGCTGAGCCAGGCTGTTAATCTCCAAAGCCCGATCTCAGAGCCTCTGCTCCATTCCATGCCAAAAAAAAAAAAAAAAAAAAAAAAAAATACCATTGACACTGCAACGCGTAAAACATCAGAAGAGCCCACTGCGGGGGTAGACGCCAGAGGCTGTGCTACCCAGTACAGCAAGAGGGTCCCAGCTTAGAGCCCTGCCCCAAGCAGACGGTGTGTCATCGAGGCATCAGACAGACAGGGATGCTGAGGCCCAAGGAGGCTAATTCACTTGCACAAAGACACTTCCACGTGTCTTACTGAGGGCTGGCACCAGGATCTGAGTACAAGCTGTGTGCTGAGGGCCCTGGTCTAGGCAGTGGTGACTTTGACAACGTTGAACTTGAGAGCACTGTCCGGGAGAATGGGCTTCGGGAGCCTGGTTTCCATTTCTGCCCCGTCCCCCTTACCCCCGCCCCTTCAACCTCCCTCCATGTCTCCCCTCTCCTCCAGAAATGTAGAGAAACTACCACCCACCTTCTTCCCAGGAATTTTGCAAAGATTAACTGGATCGTTTCAGAAGTTCTTTGAGCGGCATGTAGGAAAGTTGCCATCCAGAAGAAGAAAGTAAAATAACAATAATAATTATTCTATTTAAATGTATTTAGGGAAATCTCTGTGGGGGCAGTGAAGAGGAGACCGGCTTATACTTGTGGAAAATTCACAAGTTGGTGAAATGCCCGTGTCCCTGAGAGGCCGCTGGGTCGCTGGTGGAGTGACAGGGTCGTGGCACCGGATCTAAAGTCCCGGCACGAAGGGGTGGAAGCTTCTGAGCCAGAACCACCAGGCTTCTGTACAAAAATAACTTGCCTGCCCATCTCAAAGGCCCGCAGGGACGGCGCTTTGCGTGACCCCAGACTGGTTAGTGCCAAGTGCCCACCCAGCTTTTTTCAAAAACTACATTCCCTTGTCATCCGCAGAAGAGAACTTACTTTTGGGGGCTTCAGCGTCTGTCCTCTAATTAATTCCTGCCCGTTTACCACACGGATCGCTGGGACTTCTCCCCACCTGCTTGTAGAACCTATGTTTGTCTTTAGCGGTAAAGCCTGGCAGATAATGAGGTTTTGATGCCACTGAGCTGTTGTGGCGAGTTTATTCTGGGCTCTCCGGAGCCCTTGGCTGCTAACATCTGGTCTGTTCAGACGTCGCCCTCTCTCCATTCGGAGGGCCTGGGTTTGGTGGGCAAGATGTTCTCTTTACAGTCGACGTGGCTTTGATCTTGGAGACCGGCTTTCCCACTCAAACACCTGGTCGTGCTTAGGCTCCGCACAAGTCCACGCTCCTGCACAGTGTTCCTCTTCTCTTGATACACAGATGGCCACCATGCTGTGTGCAGCCGCAGCGACGGCCTGCTCAGCATCCCACAGCAGAGGTTTTTCCCCTCCAGTTGATGCAGACAACATAACCTCGTAGGCAAACACTTGGGTACTTTCCCATCTCTTACAACTCCATTTCCTGCTCCACGCCACCCCTGCACCCACTCCTCTCCACCCAGTGTGAGCAGAGACTGGACCCCCTAGAGCAGGGCTTCTCGAAGTGTCTGGGCATCTGATCAGAATAGTGACTCTGATCCGTGAACCGGGGGTGGGCCTCAGATTCTGACGGGCTCCCAGGTGATGTCCACGCTGTTGGTCCATGAGTCACACGTTGAGCAGCAGAGTCTTCCATTACTTCTGGAATAATCTCCGCTCTGGCCTCCCCCCACCCCCCAGTAATGTTCCTATCTCTCCTCCTTTCTCTTAATAAAACTTCACTGCCTTAAGTTCTACTCCTGTAGAAGCACCCTCCGGTCCCCAGGTGACTGTTTCATACTCAAGTGATAACAGCTGATAGATAAGCAGGATGTAGAATCAGAAGCCTGTATCTTCGAGAGCAGGGTATAGATTTACACTGTGATGACTCTATGTGAATCACATGTGCAGTTGGTGAGCCATTACTGTTTTTTTTTGTTTGTTTGTTTTTTTAATTTATTTTTGGCTGCATTGGATCTTTGTTGCCGCGTGCGGGCTTTCTCTAATTGCGGCGAGTGGGGGCTACTCTTTGTTGTGGTGCGCGGGCTTCTCATTGCGGTGGCTTCTCTTGTTGTGGAGCACGGGCTCTAGGTGCGTGGGCTTCAGTAGTTGTGGCACGAGGGCTCAGTAGTTGTGGCTCATGGGCTGTAGAGCGCAGGCTCAGTAATTGTGGCGCATGGGCTTAGTAGCTCCGCGGCATGTGGGATCTTCCCGGACCAGGGCTCGAACCGGTGTCCCCTGCATTGGCAGGCGGATTCTTAACCACTGCGCCACCAGGGAAGTCCGCCATTACTGTTTTTAATGTATCCTGACAGTATTCTATCTCAATAAGAATTTTTTAAAAAATCACTTCATTGACAGTATAAAATTAGGTATTTTAATCTTTTTAATGCATTTTCTCCCTCCATCCTCAAAAACGCAGAGAAGCACAGAAGAACAACTCAGCAGTCACTCAGAGTACCCAAACACAAGAGTAGCATCACGTCACTTGTGGTTGAAAAGGCCAGCTGTGTGCTTGTTACACTCTATTCCCCAGCTGAGATCAGTCTGTTCCATTCAGGCTGGAGAAAAGCAATTTCCATGGAAGAAGTCTGATAATATAATTAAAACATTGTCATTACAACTGGATTCAGGCTTCCCTTTTATCAAATCCTCGAGGATGACATTCAAACTGAGCATGGACATTTGAAATCTAGCTGAAGCAATGGCTTTCTCTAGGAGGGAAGCTCTTTTATACCATCTTTAAAGGGGCTCTTAGGATTCTTCAGTTGATAAGTCGTGGTCAACAGATGTGGAGCTGAGAGTTCAAGCCACCTAGATTCGTATCCTGGTTCCTTGGTTTTCCCCATGTTACTGAACCTTGTTTAGCCTAGCTTTCCGCATCTGTATAATAGGCACAGCTATTGTTATCGTTGATGGGTGGCTTGTCATGTGATATGTTCTCTAGACTCCACCCCTGTCCCTAGGACCGCCCTGGAAAGCTATCTAATGGCTGATGGGCACGGATACCCACCAATGAGAGCAAACCAGCCTGTATCACTGGAGAGGCCCTAGTGGCTCTGCTGTGCCCGCATGTCTCTTTAGTTCCTGGATTGCAGGGTGGCCCACAGTGGATGGGGAGGTTCCCTGTGGGGGGCTGGTGCAGCCAGGACAGTGGGAGGGTTTGGGCTCTGGGGATTGAAGGCGCTGCTCTGGATGGTCTGGTATGAAAGGATGTCAGTATCTAACTGGTCCGTCCCCACTTTGCCAATGAGAATCCTGAGGATTAGATGAGGCAAATTGCCCAAGACAACACAGCCAGTGAGTGGTGGCCCAGGGGAGTGTCACTCTGGCTCCCATGGCCTTACCCACTGAGCAGCCCTCCTCGATAGGACATGAAATAAGGCACGTGAAAGTGTCTGCTACAGTCTCCGGCATGTGGTTGGTGGGTACTCAGTAAATCTTAGTGTCCCTTGCCATTTGTCTGCACTTGATTCCCGCCTGGTTCTCCATGGAATCCAGTGCCGTCCTCCTGTTTGGGGCTGGCTGGGGTCGGTAGATGGGGCTTCCACCTTTGACCTCTTCGTTACCCAGCAGGGCCTGGTCGATGCTGTGACTCACGGTTTCCAGCTCTCCCGGGTGCACCACTGTGCACGGGAGTTTTCTCGCTACAGGTTGGTGAAGTATTCCAGGGCAGGATGTTTACATCCCCTGGAGGAATGGGCACAGAATCAAGCCAGCCCTTGCTTGGCAACCCCTGGCTGTTCTTTCCAGCCTAAGGCGCCCTGCCAAACCAACTCAGGAGAGGCAAACATAACAAGTGCTGATGTGCTTCCATTTTATAGAGAACATAATAAAAGTTTTCAGGATGATTTATTGTCCTAAACAAGAAAATACAATGGACGCATCCATTATTCAACATGCTAATGATAACCTTTACTCTCTTGTCGAGGATGATCTAAGGTAGCGTTTGGTGGAAGTACAAAGAATACACAGGGAACGCACACACACACACAGTCCCACGACATTCCATGCTGTGACAGTTGGAAAATTAATTGTGGAGCGAAGGGATTTAAAACCAAGTGGAAAGGTAGGTTTCCACGTTTGCAACTTTCTGAGCATCATTAAAATAAAATTAAAGGGGTTTCTTTAATTTTAGGTGATTGACTTGGAAATGTCCCCCACGCAAAGTGAGTTTTGAGAACTCATTGAAATCTTTCTTGTGATGCTGTTTTTTGCTTTCTTGTAATTTTTATGAAGTATATTTCTTCCAACTGACATTATTCAAGCCACATGGAGAAGAGGGCCCAGAATTAGATCATTGTTCAAGATCCTCATTCATGGACCAGTTAACACTTAGGCGTTGGGGGTCGGGGAGGTGACCTGGCGTACTGTTGTTCCCTTTTCAGGGGAGAAACTGAGTGCTTTTTTCCCTGAGAATGACAGTTGACTGGAAAATAGAAAAGTTTGTTTTGGTTCCAAGCGAGTTTGATAGAGTGGCAGAATCTTCCATTTCTGATGCAGGAGGACTTTTTCCCAAGTCAAGAGGAAATGGTAATCAAAGTTATTTCCCCCGTGTTTAGTGATGCTCTGTATGTTTCAATGGCTATCAATAAAAGGTAAATCAGTACAGACAGGTGATTTAGATGCACACCATAACTCAAGTATTGATATCATCAGAGAGAAGTTCGTTTCAAAATTTCTCTACTTGAAGCTTTTTCACTAGTTTGTGGACCAAAATAGTCTTCTAATGGAGAGGAGAGCCTGGAGAGAGTTGAGAGCTGAGCCTAGGCTGCCTGTTCCTGTCTTTCAGGAGACTATTTGTTAAAGACATTTAAAAAAATAAACAAAAGCAAAAGCTTTTGCTGATTCCCTTAAATGGTTTTTTGGCTATGAAAATGGAAGCATCCCTAAAAAATCTTAATGTCCTCAGCAATTCTCCAAAAATTTCCTCCATCGTGATTTTCAGATTTATGAGTAATAATAGAAGGCAGCATTTCTCAATTCTGAATCAGAGCAGAGCAGGCTGTGTTTGGGAGCAGTCAGGACTTGGGCTCCAGAGTTGGTTGGCTGGGTGACCTAGACAGGCTGGTTAACCTCAGCCAGGTTTTAATTCCACTGTAAGATCCGGAAGATTGTTGGTCATTATAAGGTTGAAATAAAGCAATGTAGGTAAAGTATTTAGTATGGTACCTAACACAAAGGAATCCTTCAAGAAATACTGCCCTTCCACTTTCCTCCCCCAAAAGGAAAAAAAAATTGCTTAAATATATGTCAAAGTTAAAAAATAAAATTGAGAATTTAAGGAAACTTCCCCAAATAAGACATAGTCATATACTTAGTATTAATAAAAGAGAGTCTGTTTTTATTCTTTTATCCCTTTAGTAAATGTTGATTGAGTGCCTGTCACGTGTAGGTGCTAGGAACAATTTACTTCTACTCAGAGGCTGGTGAAACCCAGCTACGCAAGCAGTCAAGTCAAATTTTAAAGGTTTTTCCAGGAGGTAAAAGTGACTAGGGGCAATGCTACTAAAACCACCTGGATATAAAGTTGAACCACCGGGTCTCATTCTAGAGTTTTCCAAAATATAGCTCTAAAACTATGTTCTTCTTCATTAAGGGGCTTCTAAAAGTCTTTAGGCTTCTCTCCACCACTGCCTACTTGCAATATCATGTTTAGGATTATTCTGAAGGATTCTGAGACTTTCCACAACTATGTCTATTTCAAGTTTTTCTCAGAAGATGGAACTCCACAGAAGGCAGTTCACATGATTTTTAGTCCGAATCTATAAATAATTGGTGTATCCATTTTAGCCCCCCAAACTCCCATCTGGTTCTCTGTTCACATGAGACACTAGGCCAACAACTTGGAAGGGTAATAATATCTCGCGATGCGTGGACGTCGTAGGATAATTGCAATGATAGTAGATGCTCCTCGCTTCTGATTTTTTGAGGACTGGAACTTGGGCTTTCCCAAGGTAATTAGCACAAGATCAGCAGGCTGGATGGGGGGAAAAAAATCACTCGGAGGAAGGCATTTATTTCATCTTCCCTGTTCACTTGTCCTGTGTGCTTGCAGTCATCGAGACTCCTGGTTCAGGATCAGAAGGCCTGACCTGGTGCCTGCTCCTATGCAGACTTTTTCTAATTCCTGCATGTGAGAGAGGCAGAAGAACACAGCTTGTTTGGGGGCTCCCAGATGGAGTTTGCAGGATGGACATAAGAAAATGCATCTCTTTTGACTGGTAAACTGAGACATTTGAATTGGAACAGCAATGAAAAAACCATACATGTTGTGGGGTGGGGTTGGGGTGAGGCAACCCATGATGTTGCTTTTGCATCTGTAAAGAGTCATTTTGTAGAGTGATCTGCACTTTACGAATTCCTAATGGGTACAGGCAGTTTAGACTCTGAGCTCAGCGTGTTGGAGTCTCTGATCATGTTCTTCTGATTGGGGGCCGGCGGGGGGACGGGAAGGGGCAGCAATAACAGACACACAAACACACACTCAACAAAAGATGGGGAAAATGTGAGCACCAGGCGTGTCCCTGCTGATTTGGGGATGACAGTTGAAGAGAGAAGAACATTTCAAGTGCAGGGAGTGAAGCAAGAATAGTCCCCCTCCCCCCGACCAGGAGAGGGCAGAAGGGTCAGCAAAGGTAAGTTTATGAGCCAAAGAGAGTTGGGGGAGGGGAGGGGTTGCAAGGGGGGATGGGGTTAGAGAATCAGGGGAGCAGAAACCCAGCACACGAAACCCACCATGATATATTGGAGATGTTTGATTTGAAATTGTGATCCCTACAATTACCGAAAATGGAGCAGTTAAAAAGGAAAGCAGTTCCATTGTGACAGGGCAGGAAGAACCCGAGACACATTGGACATTTGAATGCCTTTAAAAAGAAAAAAAAAAAAATTGCCTTTTTGACAAAGTTCTCCTTTTAGATCTGGTGAAATGCGTATTAATTTTGCCTCCTTCCTCATGAATCACTGTGTGCTCTGTATCTTCTTTATGGAGAGAAAAGAAGCATCCAGAGATGGAAAACTGCCTGGCACCAGCAACTCAGACTTTTCCTCTGGATCCTATAGGAATGATGAGAAAATAAGTGAGGCGGTCTGGGAGGGAGATGGGATGTGAGCAAAGAATTGTGGAATGTGAGAGTTGGAGGTGGATCACTCTGTTAGGTCTTAGACTTTTTGTCATTAAAGAGGATAGGACATTACTTTAGTAAAACCCTCACTACTACCCCAGATCTCCCCCATCCCCATCCCATTCCGTGAACCCACCTGGAATGGGAGAGCCCCCTCTCCTCCCACCAAACCAACCTGGAATTGAAACCGTCTTTTCCCTTGTGCCCTCCTGAGAGTGATTGGCAGTGGAAGCCACAGAACTGCCAAGTTTTGATGAAGGCGTTCAGTTCAGGTCCATTCACGATGTACATTCACTTTGTGGGTGGAAAGAAACCTGGAGAAGAGAGAGGAAACACGGCTTAAAGCCTCCAGAAACTGGCAGGCAGACTTCCAGAAGGAGGCTCCTCCAAGGAATCTTCTCCTCGAATTAAACCTGGGTCTGAAACACATTTGCAAATGATCAGGCTTAAAAGTGGGATTGGGTTTCCTTGTGTCTTGCTGATAGGGGCCCAGAGACTTTTGTGGGGTTTTTTTTTTTTTTTTTTTTTTTGAAGACGAGAACGAAGTAATAAGGCACCATGAGAACGCAGAGCTGAAAATTCTGGGCAGCAAATCACTAACTTAGACCAGCCTCTTCCTCTGACATGCTTCCCAAATACATCATGGCCTTCACGGAGAATACTGCTTCCTAATGTCAGATTATGCAGTAATAGTCGCTGAATGAGAACATAAATGCCTTTAAAAAAATTCATTAGTTGGCTCTAAGGTTTGTGTGGCTGCTCACTTATTCTCTGCAGTGTTCGGCTATTAGCAGACCGCAATGAAACAGCTTTTTATTTACAGACCTCCGTTGATGATACATTTACCTGGTGTGATTAATTAAAGATGATTTTTAACCCCATATCTTTCTTTAAAACGCTGAAGAGGCAGTCCAGAGTTTTTCCATCCATAAATGGTGGTCATAAACTACCATAAGATGGCACTGTAACATAAATTATGGGAAGAGTCAGCTATATGGTGTAAGGACTGAAAGAATGAAAAGTCGAGCGCCAGATTTGCAGGTGAGCAGACGGGAATTATTCCCAAAGAGCTGCATTAACTAGGAAACGTGCTAAAAGCATGTTATACTCACACTGGATTTTAATCAGGGAGACGCTGTCCAGGAATTCAATGCAGACAAGCCCTTTTACATTTTCAGAGAAAATGAATTCCAATACAACCTGAAAGAAAAGATTTCAAAAATACTAAGAAAGAGAAATCAGGCTGCAGTTGCGGGTACAAAAAAATGGGAAGGTGTTTTCCACTCTGGGTTCTGTCTCAGGAATATAGTAACAGGTCAGCATGAAAAGATTGTTGAACCATTTTCCCATTCTTCTGACTTCTCTGTCATCCCGGGAGGGGGAGAGAGTCAATCGTAGAAAAATGGCCAACCACACAGGGCCTGGCTGTGGTGCCTGAATGTCGGTGCCAGCACATTTATCCCCTCGGTTCTGTTGTTGTTTTGGGGTTTTTTTGTTTTGTTTTTTTAACAAAGCAAGCATTGCCTTTTACAGATGGGTAATGGGGAATAAAAGTATTTTGGGATATGTTGCTTTTTTTTTTTTTTCCATGCTCTGTTCGAGAGGGGCTCAGTCAGTGCTGCCTCTGCCAAAGTGGCCCTGGTTTAGTGGCAATCCCTTAGAGATTATAGAGGAAAGGGGCAGAAACGTCATCCAAATTTCTTTGTAGGGACTCCATAGCTTCAGGTGCAGTGGAAAACAGCAATCTCACCAGTGTGTTCTCTGGCTTCATAGAAGAGCTCTTAAAAAAAAAAAAATCAGTTTCTTGGAGATCTTAAGCTATTGTGATACCAAGTGGGTACTCTCTTTGGCTTGGCATAAAAGCAGGTACGTGCTCTTCTCTGCTTAGCAAGTAGGTATCCAGGCCCTGTTCAATACCGTACACTCGGGAGAGGTACCGAATGCTGCTGGAGCCACGAGATGGCTCTTGGAAGCACTTAGCATCCCTGCAAACAGCGGACTACACTTGGCTAAGAGGAGGTCATTGGGGAGCCTGGCTTTATGTAGAACATCAGGCTCCTTTTCTTGATGATTTTTAACCCCCATCACTCCAGTAGAGAAAATAGGGGGAATATCAGGCAACTGACAATACTGGTCAAAGACCAATCAGAGATGCATCACGGGGGATGTTGCAGTCTAGAAAGCCCACGCCTGGTAACGTGGTCTCGGAAGCCCACAGAGCCCAACTTCTAGCTGATGCAAAAACCGATGGGTTTTCTCTCTGGTGGGTTAAGCCTCCATTTGGGGGAAGACAGTCTTGGCTGGTCTCTGGCAAGTAAGCCCCATGCCAGAGAGTCTATGGCACACACATGGAGTCATGACCAATCTCACTCTAGTGAGTAGACTTGACCATTGCAACCTCTCAGCTCCCCTTGTAAAATCACTGTGGTATTAAGATGTCTGTTTCTCAGAGAACATTAAGTGGAGGTTTGTCTGGGGATGGAGCAAAGGGAAAAGACTTGCTTCTTAATACACCGGTGTCCTCTGTTTCTGTTGGCAAAAATCTGTTGTGAAATCTCATACCTGCTTTGTTCCTCTGATTACCTGCTTACTTAAGAATACTGAATTACCCCTCCCAACTCTTGCTAATTGTCTTCATAAATGTTATTTTGAAAATACTGTTTTAGACACCCCCCGAGACATTTTTTTCTCAAATGGACAAAGTTGTACCTTTGTTCATAGGTGTGTGAAAGTTGATACTTAAGGTTCCCAATCCCTTTCCTGAAACTCTTGGTGCCAGAATATAGAATCGGAGGGATTTTATAAAGGTATGATGGTGCATGGACCATACATCATGTACCCTGTAACTGGTACTTTAATATTTCTGCAGTGAAATGTGTGAATGTTCAGGTTAATGGTCTAAGTAACGTCTATAAAGATCCAATATCAGGTCAGGTCTTGCCAACATTGAGTTAATTAGAAAAATAAACAAAACTTTGAATTTCTGAATTATGAATAGGGGAATGTGGATCTGTTTTTATATTGTATAAGTGTGTTTATATTTTAGAAGAAATACGGTGTTGAAGTTACATTCAAAATCTGTGGATTATGTAAAAAGGTAGACTTTGAGGTCTGGCTCTGAAGTTGCCTCTAATCATAATTTCTTACATATCCATCACTTTATACTTTTTATTTCTTGCTGACTAATTAGAACCTCCAGCCACGAGGTTGCAAACTCAGTGTGTTTAAGGAGACCAGAAAGATACTGTGAACTGGGTGGTAGACAACAGGGAATGGTGAGGACCAGAGCAAAGGAGAGCCCCGCAGTGTCCAGAGGAGGCGCCCACAACCAGGCAGCTCCTGATGTCTGCTGCCACGTGGGAGAATATCCCAGGTCATGCCCTCATCAAGATAAATCAGAAAAAAAAATTATTTGAAATACTCTCAACTTTTAAATCTTAGTAAATAATTCAATTTTTTAAACATTCCATGCAAAACATATCACCTGTGATGTTTTCGTTAGCACTCAAAACCATTTATATACCAAAAAAAGAAAAAAACACCAAAAACCCCCATACACACACACACACACACACAGACACACACACACAGACACACACACACACACACCCCCCACCTTATCATCCTCACCGTCCCCCAAGCAGTTTCTCCCTGCTTTCTCATGGTCGCTGTCATTTCCACTCTGGCTTTGATGGCCTCCCTGCTCAACCTTGACACCCATGGCCATGTATTTAAACTGTGCGTTGGATAGAATAGAATGACCCCCTTTAGCCTAGACCTTGCATTATTCCTGTTATCCCACTAATGAGATGTTGAGGGCCTCAGTCCTAGGATACTCTTATGCACCCCTGTTTTCTCCTTTCCTACACTTGCCTGTCTCTCCAAAGAGCCACACAGATTATGCCTCTGCATATTGTCCCGTCTCCTCATTCACATTTTTAAAATTGAAGTATAATTGACATGTAATATTATATTAGTTTTAGGTGTACAACACGATTCGATGTTTGTGCATATTGCAAAATGATCACTACAGTAAGTCTAGTTACCATCTGTCACCATACATAGTTATAAAATATTTTTTTCTTATGATCGCTTTTAAGATACACGCTCTTAACAACATTTCAAATATGCAACACGGTATTATTAACTGTAGTCACTATGCTGTACATTACACCCCCATGATTTATTTATTTTATAACTGGAAATTTATACCTTTTGACGCCCTTTCCCCGTTTCGCCCAGTCCTGGTCCCCTGCTACTGGCAACCACCAATCGGTTCTCTGTATCTATAAGCTTGTTTTTTCTTTTTCCTTTTTCTAATTCGAGATATAAGTAAGATCATATGGTATTTGTCTTTCTCTGTCTCACTTATTTCACATAGCATAATGCCCTCAAAGTCCATCCATGTTGCTGCAAATGGCAAGATTTCTTTCTTTTTTATGGCTGAGTAACATTTCATTGTATATATGTACCACATCTTCTGGTTTTTTTTCCTTAATTAATTAATTTATTTATTTATTTATTTATTTTTGGCTGTGTTGGGTCTTCGTTTCTGTGCGAGGGCTTTCTCCAGTTGCGGCGAGCGGGGGCCACTCTTCATCGCGGTGCGCGGGCCTCTCACTGTTGCGGCCTCTGCCGTTGTGGAGCACAGGCTCCAGACGCGCAGGCTCAGTAGTTGTGGCTCACGGGCTTAGTTGCTCCGCGGCATGTGGGATCTTCCCAGACCAGGGCTCAAACCCGTGTCCCCTGCATTGCCAGGCAGATTCTTAACCACTGTGCCACCAGGGAAGCCCCCACATCTTCTTTATTCATCTGTCGATGGAGACTTAACGCTGTTTCCGTCTCTTGGCTATCATAAATAACGCTGCAGTAAACACTGAGGTGCATGTATCTTTTCAAATTAAAGTTTTTATTTTCTTCAGATGAGAATCCAGAAGTGGAATTGCTGGATCCCTTGGTAGTTCTATTTTTAATTTTTGGAGGAAACTCCCTACTATTTTCCATAGTGGCTGCACCAATTTACATTTCCACCAACACTGCACAAGGGTGCCCGTTTCTCCACATCCTTGACAACGCTTGTTATCTCTTGTCTTTTTGAGAGTAGGCATTCTAACAGGTGTGAGATGGTATCTCCTTGCAGTTTTAATTTGTTTTTCCCTGATGGTTAGTGATGTTGAGATCATTTCATGAAGCTGTTGGCCATCTGTACGTCCTCTTTGGGAAAATGTCTACTTATATCTTCTTCCCATTTTTTAATCGAGTTGGTTTTTGTGCTATTGAGTCGTATTAGTTCTTTATATGTGTTGGATATTAGCCCCTTAACAGGTAAATGATTTGCATATATTGTCTCCATTCAGTAGGTTGTCTTTTCATTTTGTTGGTGGTTTCCTTTGCTGTGCAGAATCCTCATCTACTTTCAATCTGACCCAATAGAAATAAACCAGTTCCCTAATTAACAAATCCTATGGGCCTTTTCTGTGTTTTCTTTGTTTGTTTGTTTGTTTTTTGTTTAAAAAAAACTGTATGATACAGTTTTAAAATGTATAGTTGATATACAATGTTGTGTTAGTTTCAGATGTACAGCAAAGTGAATCAATTATGCATTTACATATACCCACTCTTTTTTAGATTCTTTTCCTATATAGGCCATTACAGAGTATTGAGTAGAGTTCCCTGTGCTCTACAGTAGGTCCTTATTAGTTATCTATTTTATATATAGTAGTGTGTATATGTCAATCCCGATCTCCCAGTTTATCCCCCCACCCCCCACCGCTTACCTCTTTCTGTGTTTTCTTGAACTAACTTGAATCGTTTACACCTTTTGAAAGTCCCTCTTCCTGTTGTCTGTGTCATTACATGCCTTGGGTTTCCTCCTTTTTTCCCCATCTTTTCACTCACCATACTCCAGCTTTGTCCTACCAGGTTCTGGCTTCAGCTTCCTTCCTCCCTGTACTCACAGCCACTTTATTCTTTGCCAAAACCTGGACATGACCTCCATCTCGGCCATTACACAATCTAGACTTTTAGTTGTGGCTTCTCTCTTCAGAGACAAGACCCCAGCTTCCAGTTGGATATTCCACAGGCTACTCATACTCAACCTCTCCAAAATGGAACCTCGCACATTCCTCTCTAATCCAGATCCTCTTCCTCATCTCCATTCTCCTGTTCGTGAATTAAAATCAGTCATCTGTGACCTAACACACTTCCCATCCCAACAGTCACTGAAAGCAGTAGGGTCCATCTCCCTCATGGTTCTTTTTTCATCTTCACTATCAGAGCCTTTCTCACTCTTATTACTACTGTCCCCACTCTCGGGGTCTTAACCCACCAGCCCGTCCTGTGAAATTGGAGAGTATAGTTCCTAAATCCCAACAACCACCATGTTGTTCACTTGATTGTCCAATGGCTCCTCCACATTAAGTCGATTCTCATTTCTAAGCTGTTAAGACTATCAATAACCCTAATCTACCTGATTTTCAGTCTGATTGACCATGAGTCCCATTTGTACACAGTATAAATTTGATAAACCGGACTACTTTTTGAAACTTTCTCATTCCTCTGGAAGGAAATGTACTCTTCCTTATCTAAATTGAAGGCTTGCTTGCTGCCCAGAGGCTAAGGTGCAGTTGCTATAGTTTGACCAATTCATGCATAGTGCCACATAATGTAAACTTTTTTACCATCTTCACTGAGACTTCCTTCAACATGTTATGGCTTATATGTACTCCCAATGGTAAAATGGAAGAAGAGGAGTTCATGGCCTCTGAATATATTTAAAGCCCTTTTTATTGCACTGATTATTTCCTGAGCAAGTGCTAAATGGCTGTGCAACTTGGCCAAATAAAAATAACCTGTATGGCTGAGAGTCAACAGATTAGTAGTAGAGTATGACATACACCGAGCCATTGCAGCAGGAAAAGTCAAGGTTAAATTTCCTGCTAATAATGGTCATCATCAGCATCTAATAGGGCCATGATAACTTAAAGATAGTTTAAAATAGGACACATTATTGAAATAGGGTTTTACATTAAATATACGGTTCATTCAAAAACCCCAAGGCGAGTGAACTTATTTCTTTTGGAAAAGATTTCTGGCTCTAGGTTTTGCAGTGGAATTTGTTAGAAAATGCTCTTGGTGCATTACGAGAGACATGCTAGTTTTTTTCATTGGCTCTCACTAGAAATGCAAGTCCCTTTATTTTGTCAACACTCAGGCACGGGAATTTAATCATTTATTTGGCTCTTAAATCTTTTCATGATACAATAGCAATGAAAATGCTTTGTTTCTATCATCCCTGAGGACAGATGAAGGCTCATGTACCCCAAGGAAGTTTATGTCTGGCAGAGCGTAATGACACCACATAGCACCAGGTTAAGAAAGCCTTTTGTGGAATCCATCCTGAGTATCTTGTTCTACTCCAAAGAGAGGATGTGGAGAAATACTTCTTCCTTTCTCCTCTGAGCTCATCAGGAAGGTCCAAACCCAATGATAAAATTGGGCGGAGGAGGTAAATTCATCTTTCCCCATACAATTGGAGTTGGATAACCAGCCTTCTAAACTGAATAGGTTCTCTTTTTTTTTCAAAGTGGGCAAACGTATCCTAGCTTTCAAAGTTCAGATTCCAACTCCAGGAATTGGAAATTCTCACATGCCCTCCAGAAGCTAATTGGTTTCTTAAAATATTACTAATGCCATATTCAGATACTCTAGCATCCACCAAAACAACCACTGTAAATTGAGAAGGTATGATGACTGAGAGAAAACACCAATGTGTTTTCACTTCCCAATGAAACACTGACACTGGGGTCTATGAACGCTTGCCTGTCTCGTACTGCTCTACGTTGAGTTTCGCAGCCTGGATTATGCTAACGTTTCAATTTAACTTCAGGGCTGTAGCCATGGCACTAGTGGATGACTAAGCTATGGTTAATTATACAGGTGATGGAAGCAAGTGTCAAGAGAATGTAATCAACAGCTGAGGCTTTTGAAATCTTCCCATACCAAGTTTATATCCTCACATTTCTGCACTTACGGCTGTGTGGCTGGAGAAGATGATTCCAACATTATTATATAAAGATAAATCCCAGGACCTCCCACACCCCAAGGATGTATGACAGACCTTGACATGCCCAAGGGTTACTGCACCCTTAGGATCAGCGGCTCTTAAATGCCTGCATGTGCCTGAGATCATCAAGATCTGGCACTTGAAGATTATTCTAGGTAGAAAACATTTGTTGGCTGAAGATAAATTGCTGTCTGAATCCCATCTTGGTAGCCAGAATTTTACCTTTTTCCACGATCACATTTTTCTTCAAACATCACCAGGGTAATGTGAATAGAGGTTGGAGATTTTGAAACACACTTCAAATGCCTGGTTTTAGACAGGACCTCTTCTCCTGCTTTTCAAGCTCATTGATCCTCGCTGTGACACACCACATCTGGTCGTGTCTCTTCCAGTCTGTTTATGTAACAGCATGGTGTCAAGTGGTACTGGATTCTGGCACAGTCATCAGCCAAAGAGATCAGAAAATCAAATGTTATTTCTGAAAACTGCAATAGCAGTGCCAGTGTATTTTGAAATTTGTTCAGACTCTTTTTTTCCCAAGAAATAGAGGTATTGATTTTAAAGGCTTGTACTTTTAAAATTTCTTGTTCA